>NC_133666.1:167870851-168182518 GCF_037893015.1 Macrotis lagotis
TGATAAATATAATTTGATAAATTCCTATTAAAAACAAAAAGAATAAATGGAGTTTTCCTAAAATGCTAATTAGCATCTATCTAAAATTAAGAGCAAACATTATCTGTAAGAGATAAGTTAGAAGGTCTTCCCAATAAGATCATGGGCAAAACAAGGATATCCATTACTATTTAATATTGTATGAGAAATGTATAGCAATAACACAAGAAAAAGAAATGGAATAACCATAGGCAATGAGGAAATAAAACTATCATTTTAAAGATGATGTGATGATTTACTTAGAGAACTCTACAGAGTCAGTGAAAGAATTAACAACAAAGCCCAACTCCTTGCTCCTGTCCTCCTTCCACCTTTCCAATGCCATGCTTTAGGTTGTGGAAGTTTGCTGGGGCTGTTACTACAGTTAATCAAAGCCAAGACAGTTAGTGATTTGTCCTGCAAAAGATCTCTTCAAGAGAGTAGCAGAACAGCAGCAAAGGGGACGGACAAGTATATGGGTTTGAAATAGAACCCATCACCATACATACTGTCCTGACTTTTCCCAAAGCTCTAGGAACTACAGAACTACAGAAATCATCCTTACAGCACTAATGCAGCAATGCACTGCCAGATAACTAAGGAATAGACTAAGAGGAATAGGACATAGACAGGACACTGCAGTGTGTGTGTGTGTGTGTGTGTGTGTGTGTGTGTGTGTGTATGTGTCTGTGTGTCTGTGTGTCTGTGTGTGTGTGTCTGTGTGTGTGTGTGTGTGTGTGTGTGTGTGTGTCTGTGTGTGTGTTTGTTGTACAGGGATAGAGGTGCAGCAATGAGAGAAAATATTCAGTTCTTATCACCCAGGCTTGTATACTATGAATTGTCCAGTGTGGGAAGACAATTGGAAATTTGACATCATAGGGGAGGAAGTCAAAAACTGAACAATAAGGAGAATTAAGTAAGAAATCAAAATATAACCTTTCAATTATCAAAGATCTCAGGAAGAAGAAAATTCAAAGACTTTGAATACAAACAGATTAATTAAAATGGAAAACATTAACAAAAGAAGGGAATAAAGTCTCTAGATCTAGTAAACAAATTCAGGCATCTATAATAAATACTGCAAAACAAAGGAAAATGATCAATTCTTGATGAGACAGAGGATACTGGGAATTTTAAGGAGAACATGGAACCTTGCTCCTCAAAGATTTAAAAGAGAAATGAGAATTAGAAGAACAGATCTTATAGCCTATACAGCAAAAATAATGGGAAAAACAGAAAAACTGGAATCTACAAAGACAAGTTTCACCAAAAGAAAGAACAACAGATTGACTGAGAATGCAAATAAATAGAAGCAAAGGACAATTTAGAAGAAAATATGCTCACTATGCAAGCAAAGCATATTGATCTTGAAGACAAGATGAGTAGAGACAACATAAGGTCCATAGAACTCCCAGAACATAACAAGATGAAAAACATGAAAACTATAATTCAAGAAATAATATGACCCTTTCCCCCAAGATGGCGCCAAAGGCAAAGAAGGAAGCAGTTGTCCCCCCAAAGACGGACGTCAAGTCCAAGGCCTTGAAGGCCAAGAAAGTGGTGTTGAAGGGTGTCCATGGCCACGAAAAAGAAGATCCAAACCTCCCCCACCTTCTGGAGACCCAAGACACTAAGAATTCAAAGGCAGCCCAAATACCCTTGGAAAAGTGCCCCTCAGAGAACCAAGCTTGATCACTATGCCATCATTGAGTTTCCCTTGACCACTGAGTCTGCTATGAAAAAGATTGAGGATAATAACACCCTAGTCTTTATTGCACATCAAGCAGGCGGTAAAGAAGCTGTACGGCATCAGTGCAGCCAAGGTCAGCACACTGATCCACCCTGATAGGGAGTAGAAGGCCTACATCCAACTTGCTCCAAACTATGATGCTTTAGATGTTGCCAACAAGATTGGAATCATCTAAATTGTTCAGCTGCCCTACTTCTTCACCCACAATAAAAAAGTTTTCCAGGAAAAAAAAAGAAATAATACAAGAGAACTATTCTGAATTTCTGAACAGAGAAAACGAAATAACAATTAAAAGAATTCATAAACCACTTCCAGGAAAAAGGAAAAAAACTTCAAATACAAAAGAAAGGAAATTCAAATAGCAAAACTATTTTGCACCCACAAGAAAACACAGGAGGGAATAGAATTGTGGCTGTTGTTGTTTCAGTCATATCCCATATTACACTCTTTGTGACCCTATTTGGGTCACAAGATTTTGACAAAGATACCCGAATGGTTTATCATTTCCTTCTCTAGCTTATTTTACAGATGAAGAAATGAGGCAAACAGGGTTAAGTGACCAACCCAGTATTTACACAGCTAGTAAGTGTCTGAAACCAGATTTGAAATGAGGAAAATGAATCTTCTTGACTTCAGATCAAGCACTATCTGCCCCAGGCTAACCTATCCTGCAAATCTGAGCTTAACCATACAAAAGATTGATATTCAATAAGAAGAGTTTGAAACATTTAGAAGTAAAACCAGAATTGAAGATAATTATTTACTTCGAACCAGCTCAGATAATAGAAATGGAGAAGTGAACAAATGTAACAGCCAAGGACAATAATAGCAAGAGTGTGAAGATAGTCTTCTTTGTAAATGTACACAATGAAACAGGGGTAGTGTCTGGTGAAGAAAGGAAAGGGAAGGAAAAAGGGAAGGGAAGAAAGAAAAAAAGGAAGGAGAAAGAAGGATAAAAAAAGGGAGAGAAAGAAAGGAAGAAAAAATTTAAAAAACAATGAACTGTACTAATTGAAGGGGAAGACAGGAAGGGGGAATCTACTTGAATAAGAGGAACAAAAGGAGAAAATTATATAATTAGAAAAAAGTACAGAATATTATTGTGCCACCAGAAATAATGAAATGGACTATTTCAGAGAAAACTGGAAAGACTGATAGGACTTAATTCTGAGTGAAGTGAACAGAACTAGGAGAACAATTCACACAATTATAAAATTATAGGAAAAAAATAGATTTTAGAATTCTGATTATTTTAATAATAAACCATAAGTTCAAAGAATTAAAGATGAAACATATCACTCACTTCCCTGCAAAGATTTGATAGACTAAAATCCAGAACGAGAAATATACAATTGAACATGACCAAAGTGGGAATTTGGTTTTTTGGATTATGCTTGCTTATTGTGAAGACTTTAAATCTATATTGTTCATTTGGGAGTGGCACAGAAGGAGAGAATGATTACTTGCAAAAATAAATTTACAGTCTCAGACATTTAATAATTACCTAGCAGTACAACCTTGGTCAAGTCACTTAATCCCCTGCCTTGCAAAAAGAAAATCAAAATAAATAAATAAATTTTAAAAGAAAAACTAAGTACTCCAAATAAATCAATGCAATTTTCTCACATTTATACTCCAATCCAAAAAGATAGTGACTACATTTGTGAAAGAGTTGTGCAGAACAAACTTACAAAGTGAAAGTTTGATGTTTCCAAATTAAAAAAAAAAATCTTCCCCAAAAGTGAAAAAGTAAATATTTGCTTATTAATCATTTGATTGGTGTACAGAAGTAATTCTCATCTAATTTTGAAAACACAGATCTTTCTAAATATAAGTGAACAAGGAAACTATTTACTATGAAAAAATGATATAATTTGATTCCATGTTAAACAAAAATAGTTAACTGACTTATCTTGTGATAGTACCTTGAAAGAAATGTTTGAAAAAATCTCAAAATGTTTTGGATATAGGGGAATAAATAAATAAATTTCTAGTTTGTTAAAAAAAAAAAACAAAAACAATACAGGGGGCTGCTAGGTGGTGCAGTGGATAGAGCACTGGCCTTGGAGTCAGGAGTACCTGAGTTCAAATCCAACATCAAATACTTAATAATTACCTAGCTGTGTGGCCTTGGGCAAGCCACTTAACCCCATTGCCTTGCAAAAACCAAAAAAAAAAAAAAAAGCAATACAGATATGAGGTAGCATGGCAGAGTGATGTAGACAGAGATAAGTCATTATGGCAGAATGGAAAAAGTACCGGCCATGATCCTAGGCAATTCATATTACTTCCCTGGATTCCACTTTCCTAATTTGTAAAATGAGAAAGTTGAACTAGATGAACTCTGAAGTCCCTTATAAATCCATGATCCTAAATTTGAAGACTATTCAAAAAAGAGTGGGGTTTTTTGTTGTAAAAGGTTTTTTTACTACATAAAATATAAATATGCATATGTTTCTGATATTCCTATAAGCTAGGAAGATCTGAATTCAAACTTTATTTCAGATACTCATTAGTACACTTAAAGCTTAGACCCCAGAGGGTCTCACCAAAAGGAAAATTTAGAAAGGTATTTAATTAAATGTATTTAAAATAAAAAAAATGTTTGAAGAGGATGGGGGAAAATTGGAACACTAATTCATTTTTGTTAGTGTTGTGTACTTAAACAATAATTTTGGCCAGAAATCTGGAATTATACCCAAAGTGTTATTAAACTACCTATACCTTTTGGTCCAGCAATAACACTATTATGTTTATTTCCAAAGATGATTAAGGAAGAAGGAAAAGAACTTACATGGTTTAAAATGTTTATAGCAGCTCTCTTTGTGGTGGCAAAGCACAGGAATTTGTGGGATGCCCAGCAATGGGGGAAAGACTGAAAAACTGTAGTATATAATTGATATGCAATACTACTGTGCTTTAAGAAAACATAAGCTCAATGATCTTAGGAAAACATGGAAAGATTTGCACAAAATAATGAAGAGTCGGGGTGGCTAGGTGGCGTAGTGGATAAAGCTTGGAGTCAGGAGTACCTGGGTTCAAATCTGGTCTCAGACACTTAATAATTACCTAGCTGTGTGGCCTTGGGCAAGCCACTTAACCCCATTTGCCTTGCAAAAACCTAAAAAAAAAAAAGAGTGAAATGGGAAGAATCAAGAGAACATTCTATTCAGTAACTACAATATTATTAATTAATTTATGTATTTATTCTTATTTTGTACAAATAATGTTTTTCATATATTGCTAAAATATTCTTGTTTAAGAGTAAACATAATACCCCTCCCCCCAAGAAAATATAGACCTGCATAAGTGATAAAGTAAAGGGGAGAGGAAAAAAATTAAAATAATCATAATCATAATAATTGTAGGTATGGCCAGGTGGTGCAGTGGACAGAGCACCGGCGCTGGAGCCAGGAGCACCCGAGCACAAATCCGGCCTCAGACACCCAACAATCACCAAGCTGTGTGACCCCATGCAAGCCACCCCAACCCCATTGCCCTACAAAAACCAAAAAAAAAAAGACCCCAAATAAAATAAAATAGTAATATTAATAGCAGGGGTGGCTGGGTGGCCGACAGATCACTGGCCCTTGAGCCAGGAGCACCCAGGTCCAAATCTGGCCTCAGACACCCAATAATCACCCAGCTGTGCGGCCCCAGGCAGGCCACCCAGTCCCATTTGCCCTGCAACACCCCCCAGAAAATAATAATAATAAAAAATGTGCTTCAGTCTGTGTTCCAACACTACCAGCTCTGTCACAGGTGGATCACATTCTTTAGGATAAGTCCATCACAAAAGTTATTTCCATATTTTTCCACCATTGCCATTGCTAATTGCAACTCCCTCCATTCATACTTCTCTACTACCATGAACTATATTTTCTCTCTCCTTTCACTCTGTCTCTGCTGTAGGGTAGTTGAGTGGCACCTCTGACAGATCCCCAGCCCTGGGGCCAAGAGGCCCTGAGCTCCCATACCCAGCATCCACCCGGCCCTATGGTCCTGGACAGACCATCCAATCCCAGCCCTTTGCAAGAAGTAAAAAAGAAAATGTGTTATATCTGACCACTCTCCTCACATGCTCCATCCCCTCCTCCATCATTCACATTCCCACCCCTTCCTCCTGTCCCCCTTCTCTCCTTCTTACTCCAGATGTCTATACCCCATTGAGTATATATGCTATTTTCTCTCCTAGCCACCTCTGATGAGGACAAAGATTCCCTCATTCCCCCTGGCCTTCCCCCCTTCCATATTATTGCAATAGCTCATTGTAATAAAGAAAAATCCTATTATATGAAATATCTTAGCCTATTCCTCCTCTCCTTTTTCTTTCTCCCATTACATTTCCCTTTCATCTACTAACTCCATTTTAATACCACAATATATATCCAAATTCAGTTTTCTCCTGTGTTTCATCTATAAAAGCTCCTTCTACCTGCTCTATTAAATGAGAAGGTTCATATGAGTATTATCAGTATCATTTTTCTATACAGGAATACATGTAGTTCATTATCATTAAGTCCCTCCTATTTTTATCTTCTCCTCCACTCTATGCTCCGCCTGAGTCCTGTATTTGAAGATCAAACCTACTCTTCAGCTCTGGCCATTCCAGAAGGAACATTTGCAATTCCCCTGGTTCATTGAAAGTCCATCTTTTTCCCTGGAAGAGGATGTTCAGTTTTGCTGGGTAGTTGATTCTCAGTTGCATTCTGAGCTCTTTTGCCTTCAAGTATATTATATTCCAAACCCTATGAGTTTTTAATATAGTTGCTGCTAAGTCTTCTGTGATCCTGATTGCAGCTCCACGATATTTGAATTGTGTCCTTCTGGCTGCTTGTAATATTTTCTCTTTGACTTGGGAGTTCTGGAACTTGGCTATAATATTCCTAGGGGTTGGTTTTTTGGGATCTCTTTCTCTGGGGGATCAGTGGATTCTCTCCATTTCTATTTTTCCCTCTGCCTCTAGGATATCAGGGCAATTTTCCTGTAATACTTCTTTGAAAATGATGTCAAGGCTCTTTTCCTGAGCATGACTTTCAGGTATTCCAATAATTTTTAAATTATCTTTCCTAAATCTGTTTTTCCATATCAGTTGTTTTTTCAATGAGATATTTCATGTTTTCTTCTAATTTTTCATTCTTTTGGTTTTGAAGTATTGAGTCCTGATTTCTCATAAAATCAGCAATCTCCCTGAGTTCTATTCTTTGTCTGAAGGATTTGTTTTCCTCAGAGCTCTTATCTCCTTTTCCATCTGGCCGATTCTGATTTTTAAAGCATTCTTCTCCTCAATAACTTTTTGAACTGTTTTATCCACTTGACCTAAGCTGGTTTTAGCATGTTATTTCCTTCAGCATTTTTTTGGATCTTCTTAACTAAGCTGCTGACTTCATTTTCATGTTTTTTCTGCGTCTCTCTCATTTCTTTTCCCAATTTTTCCTCTATCTCCCTCACTTGATTTTCAAAGTCTTTTTTGAGCTCTGTCATGGCCTGAGCCCAATTTCTGTTTTTCTTGGAGTCTTTAGATGAAGGGGCTTGTGCTTCCTCATCTTCAGACTGAGTGTTTTGACCCTTCTTGGGATCACAGGCAAAGTATTTCTCAATGGTGTTCCTCTTTTTTTCTCTGCTTACTCATTTTCCCAGCCTGAGCCTGGTTTTGGGATGCTTCCTGAGCTTTTGGGACACCCCCACAAGGATCTCAGTGTGTGAGGCTCTGTCCTCCCTCCTGGTCTGTGAATGACCATAAGCACCCCACCTCTGCCACAGGGGTGGGGGGGGGCCCTGCTGTTCTATGGGGGCCTAGACTCAAATCAGGATCTGAATGTGGTCAGAACCCCAGAGTCCTCTTCCAGGGGCAGAGGACACAGCTGGGTAGTCTCTCTCTTCACTCCCCTCCCTAGGTTCAATGGGCTTATGCACTTGGGGCTCCTGTTTACTGGCTCCACCTGCTTCTGGTTCCTGGATGTGGTCTGCTTTGGCCATGCTGCTGCTCTCACTGTGTGCCCTGAGGGCTGGGCTTCACATGCTCGCTCTGGCAGAGGTCCCCTCTGCTGTTCCCCCAAGTTGTGCCTTGTGCTCCCTGGGGTGTAGGTCAAGAAATTGCCCGCTGCTGTGAGCTGCTGCTCCCAGCGCCCTGGAGCTGCCTCCGGGAGGCTGAAATTCCTTTGCTCTGGTGGGCCACCCCTCTGATCCATGGAGCTGAGCCTTTCCACTCTTTTCCAGGTTACCTTGGGTTGGAGAATTGCCTCACTGGATCCCTCTGTGGGTTCTGTCTCTGGAAAATGTAGTTAGAGTCCTTAGTTTATAAGTTTTGCTTCAGAGTAACTGAGAGAAGGTCCTCTCCTGTCACCATCTTGGCTCCGCCCCCCTACAATATCATTTTAAGAGTGACTTTGAATGAATAAGTTATTTTTGCTATTTTAAATTCCCCAAGTAACTATAAAGGATATATGAAGAAAGATGTTATTTGCATGCAGAGAAAGAACTGTTAAAGTATGTATAAAATAATTTACATGCATATGTACATACATATACATATGTTTGTGTATATGTGTGTGTGTGTATGCATGTGTCTAATGGTGGCCATCTCAAGTGGGGAAAGACAAGAAAAATTAGAAAAAAATTTTCATAACTTTTTTGTATATAATTTTGTATATGATTAGCAAATTGTACATAATAGATTGGCAGTCTCGTGTGCAATCATCTTTTTTTTTAATATGTTATAGAAATGCTCATTTTATTCCCTAAATTAAAAATAAAATAAATTTTAAAAAAGAAAGGTATAGGACAACTATTTGTATTTAAATACAATGTCTGAGACAGTTATTTATGCTTAAAACATATAAGATTCATAAACAGAAATTGTTAGAAAAAATAAACAACAGAAGCCAGCCGTAATACTATGTAACTACTGTCATCCTCTACCGGTATGTTGAAAGTTAAAACATTAAAACATGAATCATTATCTACCTCCAGTTCCATATTGTCCAAAAAAATTCTCCCATCCTCATGTCTTCTGACTACGGTATGCAAGAGCTGACAAATTAAAGGTACTTCAAGTTTAAGAGTGGAAAGAAATGAGACATTTATAGAGTATTATAGAATATTTGACAATGAAGTCCATAGCAGGGAAAGGCAATTCAGAACAAGGAAAAGAGGTTCAGTGAGGGCACCTTGATTCAGATAAGCACATTTCAGTGCTTCTGTGTTGCTTATCATGGTCTGCTGGTTAAGTCCGAGAGAATTGTTAGACTAGATGACCTCTGAGTTCCTTTTAGCTCTAAATATGTGATTCTACAGCTCTAAACTTAAGATCTTTCTGTCATATGCAATTCATTTCTGTAGCCTGTTAATATAGATCCTAAATGGTATGTAAAGAGTGTCCTCCAGAGCTAACTTTGCTCCAGATCACTGGCACTATCATTGTGGCTTGATTGTCTATAGCTCCTTTTCTATCTGCACATTTCCCCTGGGCAAAGGACCTGCAGTGAAAGAACACTTGTTTCTGCTGTAGGTTAGAGTGGGAAAGAGACTTAAAAAAAAAAGGAACTAAAAACGGAATTCTTACAAAAAAATTTGGAGGCAATGTCCATCTTTCCTGAAATCCATCATAGATAAATCCTACCCTAATAACTAAAAAAGAAGGGCACAGGTAAATGGCTATGTTGAACTTGAAGGTCATACCCTTTGGGATGTGCCACCAAGCACAATGGGTATTGTCTTAGCCACTCCTTGGGGGGCTGCCCCTGTGGCACATGTATTGGAGATACCTGAAGCCAGATGCTAAACCATGGCCCCCAAGCACCACCCTTGTCCAACCCACTATGGGAATATATTTAAGCAAAGTCCTCTGAGGCTCTCTTTTTTTTTCTCTCAGATCTTCTTTGCAGGATGGCCACTTTCTCTAAGCTACAGCCATATGCTCCAACCTATGCACTGGAGCACTATGGCTTCAGGTCCATGAAGCCAGATTTATGATATACTAAGCTTTTCTTTTCTCCTCTCCTGGGTTCCCAGCCTTTTCCTTCTCTCTTCCTTCCTCAAAATTCTTTCCTATATTGTTTCCAGGCTTGTAACTAAATTCTTTCCTAGGCCTACATTGTTTCTGTGAACTTTTCAGGCTTGGGAAATAAAAATCCTGAGCTTTTCCAAATCCAGGGCTAGTTATGAGTTTTTCCACTCTCAAAGAACTCTCATCTTTAGGGCAGCACCACCAATTTTCCCATCATCAACTCTACCTTCTGGATCCACAGGACCAGATCATCATAATATTTTAGGTTTTTTTTTTCTGAATTTTTAGTTTCAGATCCTGCAAAATCCAAAAAGATATCATATGCACTCACTATATGGAATTACTAAGGAAGGCAAGCCAAATTGATACATGTTTAAACTACAATGGTTAAAACAAAGAAGGAATTTTGAAATAATCCTCAATCAATCAGAAAATTCAATTATCCAGGACACAATTAATCAAATATTTTATTTAATCAAGTTTATGCTATATTTACTTTATAGAAGAGAAACTTGAATTGACCCAAGTTTGAGGCTATGTTGCATTAAAAACTAGACTGGCTGGGATTAGAGAACACCTGCATGTTTTATTCTCCTTCCTGCTGATTTGATTTTCAACCCCTTACTTTGAATTAAAAGTAATACCCTCTTAAACATCCACTGTTTTCTGGCTTTTTGTTCTTTTGATTTTAAAAAGAAATTTTATCAATGTCTTTTTTCTTTAACATTGTCTAAATTTCCCCTTGAATTCTTCCCCCTCCCCACTTTCAGAGAGCCATTCCAAAATAATAAAGAATTTTTTATTTATTCTTTTGTACTTCTCCGAGCAGTCTTGTAAATCTGAAAAGATATAAACATATTTTCTTTGAAAGAAAAGTCATCCTACTAATGAAATACTGGTAAAAGTCATGGGCACTTACATTAAGGAGGTTATCAATCAGGTTGTTCCCTATGGAAAAGATCTGAAGTTTTACTAATGTGTCCATAGCATCCATCTTGGAAATTCGGTTGCTGAATAAGCTCAGATCTTCTAATTTAACTAAGGTATCTAGACCTTCAATTGACTCAATGTTGTTGAAAGATAAATCTGAAAATTAAAAAAAAAATTAAGAAACTTGTTAAATTGACTTCAATTTTAGTATAAGTAAAAATGATACTTAGTTTCTCCATGTTGAATAAAAATAGAAGTAGTACCAGATTTATGGTAGGTGCTGGTTATACAGAGACAAAAATTAGACAATTCCTGCCTTCAAGGAGATAATGTTCAATAAGAAGGCAGAAAGCAAATTTTTATCAAGACTTACTCTGGGTCAAGCCTTTATTATAATCATCTCCTTGGATCTTCCCAGCAGCCCTGGGAAGTAAAAGCTATTGTTTTCTGTATTTTTACAGCTGAGGGGACTAAGGGTCACACATCTCAATACAAGTTTTCCTGACTGTGCTCTGTCCACTCTGCCACCTAGCTGCCCAAGAGACCAAGTACATACTGCTGTGCTTGATTACCTTATTGGTGGTCTAACAAATTCTAATCTTTGTGGGGGGAGGGAAGGGACAGCTAGGTCATGTAGTGGATAGAGTGCAGGGCCAGGAATCTTGAAGACCTGAGTTCAAATTGAGCCTCAGTCTTAGCAGCTGTACTCTCCCTCAAGGGGAAGAAATCACTTTGAATATTTCTAAATATTAAAATAAATGTGTAACTATTTTGCAAATCATTTGCAGAGATAAATGATTTGATAGAAATAAATCTAAATAAACTATGGCATATCAATGTTGCTACTGTTTGGTCTGATTCTTCAAGACCCCATATGGGGTTTTCTTGGCAAAGATACTAAAGTGGTTTGCCACTTCCTTCTCCAGTCTATTTTACAGATAAGGAAACTGAGACAAATAGGGTGAAGTGATTCCCCTCCAAGATCACACTACTAATAAGTGTCTGAAGTCACATTTGAACTCAGCCCTTCTTGACTCCAAAGTCAGCAGTCTATCCACTGTGCCAACCAACTGCACCAGTGTACCAATATTATGCCATTAAAATAATAAATGATCAATATGAAGAAATTTGGAAAGATTTTTATGAAGTAAAGCAAAGTGAAGGAAGCAGAATCAGAGGATTTACACACTGTTTGTTATATAATCTCAGCTGGGCCCTCACTGCAGTAAGACAATCCTTTTATACCTCCTTAAGTGATTCATTATCCCATTCAGGGTAATGCCTTTTCCACCCTCCTCATATTTTCCATTGCTCCTCCTTTCTCCACCCTTTCAGTTGAGAACTTTGTCTCATATTTTACTGGAAAAGAAAGGCTATTCATCAGAATTCCCTCTTTTCCTCATCACGCAGATACCATCTACCAATTTCTCCTCCTTTATCTCTGTCTCCCATGGAAATAATCTTTGCCAAGGAAAACTTCCATCTCATCTTCTCCAACAGATTACACCCTCTATCATCCCTACTCTCTCACTAATCTTCACTCTTTCCCCATTTAATGGCTGTTTCCATACATATACATACATACATACATATATATATATATATATATATATATATATATATATATATCCAAATCTTCCATTCAGCCATGCCTGCTAGTTATCATCATCTATCTCTCCTCCCTTTTCAGACTTAACTTGAGAAGAACTTCTACAACAGGTCCCTCCACTTCCTTTCCTCTCACCCTTTTAACTCCCAGGGGTCTGGATTCAGCAATCTCTTAGTTACTAAATCCCATGGCCTTCTCTCAGCCTTCATTCTTCTTGAACTTTCTGCAGTTTTTGACACTAGTGCTCTCTCCTAGTTGTGCTCCTATTATGACTCTTCTGTCTCCTTTGCTGAATCTTCATCCTTGTCATGTTCACCAAATGTTTCTTTTTTTTTTTTTTAGGTTTTTGCAAGGCAAATGGGGTTAAGTGGCTTGCCCAAGGCCACACAGCTAGGTAATTATTAAGTGTCTGAGGCAGAATTTGAACTCAGGTCCTCCTGACTCTAGGGCGGGTGCTCTATTCACTGCACAACCTAGCCGACCTGAAAATTTGACATTTCTAAGAATGTTTCTATTATTTTTGAAAACACAACATAGAAATATACTTTAAAAATTAATGTTTTCCATAACTTGAACAAAAATATTCATAGCAACCCTTTTTGTGGTGGCAAAGAATTGGAAATCAAGTAAATGTCCTTCAATTGGGGAATGGCTTAGCAAACTGTGGTATATGTATGTCACGGAACACTATTATTCTATTAGAAACCAGGAGGGATGGGAATTCAGGGAAGCCTGGAGGGATTTGCATGAACTGATGCTGACTGAGATGAGCAGAACCAGAACACCCTAACAGCAACATGGGGGTAATGATCAACCTTTATGGACTCGATCATTTCATCAGTGCAACAATCAGGGACAATTTGGGGCTATCTGTGATGGAGAATACCATCTATATCCAGATAAAAAATCTTGGAATTTGAACAAAGTCCAAGGACTATTTCCTTTAATTTAGAAAAAAAAAACCTGATATCTTATTGTCTGATCTTGTTATCTCTTATACTTTATATTTCTTCCTTAAGGATATGATTTCTCTCTCATCACACTCAATTTGGATCAATGTACATCATGGAAACAATGTAAACACTGACAAATTGCTTTCTGTGGGGGATGGGGAGAGAAGTAAGATTAGGGGAAAAATTAAATAAAGAAAAATGAAATAAAGATTTAAAAAACTAATGTTTTCCCTTCTACAAATGATAAAATTATATTCTAAATACACACTGCTAGAGTGGTACTTGATTGATTAAATTGAAAATGAGTCAATGGAGTCATATCTGATTATAAGAAATAGCAAAGTCAACCTTACCAAGCCAGACCAGATTAACTAGACTTTCTAATCCAGTTATCTTCTCAATGATGTTGTTGTCTAGCTGTAATTTTGTCAGACTCTCAAACTGCCATAGATTGTCAATTCTGAGGATGTCTAAAATCAGAGAAGACAATATAAATCGATATCAGTCCTATTTGATTAGCATATTTATATAACTATTGAATACAAATGTTCAATAACAACAATAAACAACATTCTACGTTAATTGTATTTGTTCACTGATGTGTGAAGATCACTAAAAAAAAAATTCAAGAGAAAAGACCCTTTTCATTGGGTACCTTTGGTTATCCAAATGGAAGACAAATCAGCTATAAAACAAGTGTACACTGGTTGTTAGTGCTGACCAGGAATCATTTGAAAGGCTTATAGCTTATATATATTTAGAGTTCCAAGAGACTTTTTAGGGCTTTTAGAAAAGTCATCTAATTTTAAAGATGAGGGAAATGATACTCAAAGATATTTTAAGTGACTAACCCAAAGTAATATGAATAAGCATCAGAGGCAGGTTTTCTGACTCCAGTTAATACTTTTGCAGTTTTTTTTCCTTATGTCACTAAATGAAGAACTACAAAATGGAGGGTTTTAATGAATTCACTCCACAAGGGTCTTGAAAGGTATTGACCTTCATTTGGATTATCAGTAGGAATGGAGTAGTCTACAAGATGAAACCCTAACTTCTGAAGTTGGAACTACTTCAAGTTCATTACATTTAGTAATCCATTCCTGTATCACAGGTATTATGGTACTGTAGGCTTTCTGGCAGGTAATGTAACAGGGAAGATGACAAACACAATTTCATTATCTTCTACTGCCAGACAAATAAAAGCTACATGTATTTGTGTCTGAAAATAATAGGACAAACACACTGTGAATGACTGACAGTGGTGGCCTTGAGCTCTAGGCTTAACAATAGAATGGAAAGAAAATCCATAGCATACAAAGATATTTGTCATACTGAAATGATCAAGACTCATTCTGTATCAATTTCTTCTTGATTCTATTTATAATGAATAATTTTGTCCTGTAACTGCTTTAGTCATGGGCTCTGTCTCTGAACTTAGTTCAGAGTTCAGTTGTCCCATAATGGGTTAAGCTTAGAAATCCAGTTTCCTTGCTAATCACTTTTCTGTCCTTGACTGAAGGAATCAACTTTTATGGTGTTGCTGACTTTGGGGAGTCAGGTCTAATATCTTTCAACCACCATGCTATCCAAATTCCAACACTGAATACTTCTTAGTCAAAGGGAGGAAGGAGGGGGTCAGTGCTAGCCCTTCTTTCCAGACTTTTCCTTGTTCCCCTTGCCTTAGCTATGTTTCAAACCATGTTTTTCCCCAATCCTATGAGGTCACCTGCCCTGTTTTGTTTTTTGTTCTATATTCCCCAAGAACCTATAAAAGAGAAGTGTCCCCTTCATTTGGGGTCTTAGCTTACTGAGGAAGCTAAGATTTTATTCACTGGTATATTCATGCTTTATTAACAATTTTATTATGCTTGGAACTTTATGCCTCAGTTTACTTTAAGTATTCCTATACTAGATCAGACTGGCACCTCTCACATAGTAGACACACAACAAATATTTGTTCGAACACATTGAACTGACCCATTGCTTACCTTTCATGGAGTTCTGTTATTTACAGAAGCCCCAAGTGACCTTGATTTGGGAAGGCATACCTAAATTCAATAACAAATTGGAGCCCTTGAAAACTCTGTTCTTTGAATTTTCTTAATTCTCTACAGAGGGAAAAAGAGCAATCTGATTGTTTCTAGATATCTCTTTGTAATTGTCACTTTGTCATTCATACAGACTTTTAAAACCAGTTGCTGTCCATGCTTCAATATGTTCATCAAACGGGTATGTAATCCCCACTCAAAGCCCCTCTTTCAGAAGAAAGTCTAGTGGTGGCCTCCAAATCCCAATGAAAGAATAAAAGTTTTCCTTGGAAAAGGGTGGGAGGAGAAGAATGTAGAGATTCTATTTTGCCTTTCTTTGAGTCATATTCTACAACAGACCTCTCCTTATACTTAGTCTCCTTCATTACATGTAAATTAGGAAATACTGATATTTAGAGCCAGTTATACTCATTTCTTATTCATCAACAAAAATTCCATTGATACTCAAACAATAATTTCACTGGAACTTTTTATAAATTGCTTATATTTATTTAAAATGAAATTATTCAAATAGCATTATACCTAGGAAGAGTCTAATCTTAGTCTAGGTCTAACTGTCATTATTATAAATGAAATACCAAATCTAACTGGAAATTATTCTACATTTACATTTTATTAGGAATTTAGGTTCCTTAGATAAAGTCTAAACCACAGTGGTGTTAAAAAAAAGTTAAACCTAACAGAACAAAACAAGAGAAACTCTCTCTCTACAGAGACACATACAACTCACTCTGAAAATCCAGCTGCAGACTTAAGACATCTTTGAAATTAATGCGCTCCTGTTTAGCTACTTGTCCTGCTACATCTTGAGGTCCCTGTTCTTCCACAGCCAATGTAAGCAGCTCTTCATCAATCACATTTGGCTCTATAGTATCATATAACCGAATCATCTTCCAATCTTAGTTATCCTAAAGAACAGAACAATTTTTTTATGCAACATACCAGAAATTTATCTGTGACCTGTTGTAGACTTGAATATAAACAGAGCAATGATGCCTAGAACTCCTAATAGGGAGATGGGGAAAGTAAAAAAGTAGTTAGTCATCTAATTAGCCCATTTATATGGTATTATTCTGTGGGAAAATAAATTCTGAAATTTCTTGAGAAACTAGAGTTTGAAGCCAGTTTTCCCCTCTCTGGTCAATTTCTTCCACAAAAAGAGATGATTTCAAGTCTTTCCAGCTTTCATCCATACTTTGGATATGAAAATTATAATAGCTAATTAAAATAGATGGGCCCAGGGAAGCTAGGTGGTGCAGTGGAGAGAGCACCCGCCCTGGAGTCAGGAGTACCTGGGTTCAAATCCGGTCTCAGACATTAAATAATTACCTAGCTGTGTGACCTTGGGCAAGCCACTTAACCCCATTTGTCTTGCAAAAAAACAAAAACCAAAACCTATAAAAACAAAAAATAGATGGGCCCAAAATGTAGCAAGAGCAAGGGAAATCTATATCACATATATATGGAATGTTAAAAGGCCTAGGAGAAGTCCCTGAATACAGGATAGATAAACTGAAAAAGGAACACATGGAAAAGAATTGTACAAGATGAATAGTGGATCAATGTCTAATATAAGGAATATCCAAATCAATGAAGTCATAAATCCATAATAAATGGCTAATTTCCTGACAATGGAAAAAATTATTGGCAAAGATCAGAAGATCTTTTTCTCTGGGGAACATCTCCACAAATCAGACCAATGCTAAAGTCTTCATAATGTGAATAATGGCAAATTGAGAAATGTGGTTTTCCCTTCTCATTTTTTTCCCCCAGGAAAATATAGAGGAAACATTTCTTTAGATTTGGATACTTACAAGTTTGAGAAATGCTCTGTAGCCAAGGAATCCAAGACCTGATAGAGTTCTATCTCTCCTCTACTATCTCTTTAGCTAGAGTGCAACAAAAAAGTCCATCTATTTCTAGATTGCCATTCTCACCCTCTCCCTTCATTGAAGTTTATTGCATTCCCTCTGTTCTCCTTTTGTAAAGGTCTGCTGATCAGCAGTAATCTCTGCTCACTTTGTTTCAGAATGTTAACAGGGATGCCCCCACCCCCCCACCCCCTGGCCCCCATCCCAAGGGATTGCTAAAATTTTGCAAAGTATTATTAACAGCAACAACATGTGATGATCAGCTATAATAGATTTAGCTGTCCTCAGCAGCACGATGATTAAAGACAATTCTGAAGGACTTGTGATGGAAAATGCCATATATATATCCAGGGATAGAAATATGGAGTCTGAATGTAGATCAAAGCATACTACCTTCCATTTTTAAAATTTGTTTTATGCTTGCTCATTCCATCAGTGCAACAGTCAGGGACAATTTTGGGGTATCCGCGATGGAGAATACCATCTGTATCCAGAGAAAGAATTGCGGAGTTTGAAGAAAGACCTATTACCTTTAATTTAAAAAAAAAAACTTATCTTCTGATGTAATTTTACTATCTCTGATATTTTATTTTTTTCCTTAAGGATTTGAGTTCTCAACACATTCAACTTAGATCAATGTATAGCATGGAAACAATATAAAGACTAACAGTCTGCCCTTTGTGGGGGCGGGGGGGAGGGAAATGAGAAATTATAAAATTCAAAAATAAATTATTTTTAAAAACTTGTCTTATGCTTTAAGATTTTTTCTTCTCATGTTTTTTCCTCTTTTGTTCTGATTTTTCTTTCACATAACTAATATGGAAAAAAGTTTAACATATGTATATGTATATACGTATATAACCTATATCAGATTACTCATTGTCAAGGGAAAGAGGGTGGGAGAGAGGGAGAAAAATGTAGAACTCAATATCTTACTAAAAAAATGAATGTTGAAAATTATCTTTGCATGTAGTTGGAAAAATAAATTAATATTTTTTTAAAAATTTGAAAAATATTTAACTGGGAATTATTCCAGTTTGGTGACCAGTCAATTTCATTACAATTTTTATAACTCACGAATCTTCCCAAGAATAAAGAGAATCCTTGAAGTCGCTTTGGAGCAAATTATTTCCCTTAATCCTAAAAGAACCTAAACCCTTATACCGTGCGAGCAAATGTTTTGTTTCGCTTTTTTCACTTCTCAAAAGAGGCTATTCTCTGCTCCATTTTTTCTTTATCTGACTTAGTTACTGAATGGATGTTGCTCCAGGCAAACTGAGACCTGCTAAAGATCTTAGCTTAAAAAAGTAAAGGTCTCTCCCACAGCATCCAGGGTCATCTTCAGTCATCCTCATTCATATCTGACCACGGGACCCAGATGGCTCTGGAGGATAAAGTAAGGCTGATGATTTCACCCAGCACCCCTCATTTAAATCCAACACGTTTGCATGTCCTGGCACCATCTACCTGATGTCATTGACCTTTTTCAGAATGAAGGACAAACAAACAAGCTAACAGAGTTCACTATGGGAAAAGGCCCTGGACTAAAACCCAGTTACCAGGAATGCTCTGAGTTGGTACAGTGGGTGAGATCAGTGAGCCTGCTCTCTGATAATACTTTGACCTCCCACTTTGGAGGTGGGGGTGAGGGGTGGGGTTGTGTCTGTCCACGTGGCTCCGTGCTCTGATAGGGGAGCTTTCATTTGTATTTTACCTAGCACCAGACTATCCCACCAGATTATCATAAGCATGCCAAACACTTCTTCTAGGGTCACATTATTTGCTCTTTTCCCCCTTTAAAAAGCAGGTATCCTGAAAGCAGAGACTATCTTGTTTGTACAGTATCCCAGTGTTTAAGGCAATAGCATATGATAAATGCTTAATAATTTTTTTTATTCATCCATCTATCTTTCCATGAAGACAAATAAGAAATTCATTCTAGGATTAATTTCTAAAATTTTACATCATTTCAGTTGTTTTTCCTTTGCTTCTTTCAACAGGATGACTTGAATAATATTGATAAAGAATTTATTACAAAGGTTTTCATGTTGTTCTGATGATTTTTCTCTCCTCATGATTTTCATTTTAATATTCCATTAATTCATTTTTTAATACCTTGAATTGAATTTAGTCAAACACTGACTAATTTTCAACAGAATTATAATGTGCTGGATTTTCTTTTAATTTTAATTTTATATTTTACTGACTCCCTCCCTCTTCCATCTTCAACTAGTAATAAATAATACTTTATTTTTTCTTTTCCACTGAACCCATCATTGGAATATTTCTGTCTTTTTTGTATGTGTGGTCTCTCTTGTTTTGCATTTCTTCCAAAAAATTTTTTGTAGAATTAAATTGCTTTCCAATTTTATCTGAATTAACTCTGTTGAAGTGAAACTAATGTGCTACTTGATCTCTTATGAATATTAATGCTTGTCATTTGATGAGGCTAATGAGAATACCAGTTGTTTTTATGATTGCCTTATTTTAGCTGTTTACATACATGTTCACATTGCTGATAATTCACTGATAATTACTGTTGCTAGTTGTTACTGCTTCTAATTGGCATTGCTATCATTTACTAATTTGTTTGGCTAGTTACATTATTGCTCTTTGATAATACAATGAGTACTGGTAGGTGATGTTTAAAAAGTATTGTCACAAATGCGGTGAGGACATGGTCACATTTGGAGAGGAGGCTAATTCTTGAAGTAGACTAAATGTATAAGAATGAGGATAGAAAAGCTCAGAAGAGGTAAGTAAAGAAGTTGGGAGACTGCAAGGAGGCTGGTATTCCATGAGTGAGCACAACCCAAAAAAGCAAACACCTGGTGTAACTACCAGAACACATTGAGCATTTAAGAACACCAGACAAAATGAGAAAAAGGAAAGTTCACATCATTACACCAGGAGTTAATAAAGTTGGGTCATTGTTCCCAAGAAATCTGTGACATGAATGAATGAAAATGATAACAGCACAATATGGGAAATCCATGCTTGGAACTGCATTTAGTTTGTCATATACAAAATATTCATTTGTAAGTGATGTTGGCACTATATAACCATAACCAGAGTGTTAGTTCTACTTATGCCTAGACAACTCTGAAGGTATAGCTTTCCTAAATCAAATAGCACTGTAATGGCTTAATGGTCCAAAGTTAAAAACATTAAGTTGATGGGGAAACATGACTAGTTCTTCATAGACAAGACAGAAAGAGAAGGGCCAGCTTCCCTGAGTCATATGGAGAAACCTCACTTGAATATGGTTAGAAGTACACTGAATTGTATGAAAAATTTCATAAAAAAATTTCACATGATAAGAGGGCAAGAGTCACAGGATCAGGCAGAAAAACTTTGGCTGATGGCAGACATAGGAGTGAATATGTGCTGGCAGAAAACAACACCCCAGGTCAAAATTAAGAATTTTCTCAAGGAGAGGACCCGTGCTCTCCCAGGGAACAACCCTAACTTTGAGAATCTACTTTAAGCCAATGACAGAGGCAAGGATGACAAATGTGGAAAATGACAATTATTGAAGGGACATAAGGAAAAACAGGCACACTAAGATACAGTTGCTGGAGCAGAGAAATGACCCAGCTCTTCTGGAAATCAATTTAGAACTAAAGTCCAAAAGTTTAGACTAAACTATACATACCTTTTGTCCCAGTGATATCACGACCCCAAAGAGATTAAATTAAATAAGGAAAAGACACAGCCATAAAAAATCTATATAAACAAACAAACAAACAAATAAATAAATATATATATGTATGTATATACATATATATAATCTATATAGCTCTTTTAGTACCAGCAAAGAACTGGAAATAAAGGAGGTAGCTATGAATTGTAAATGACTGAGTAAACTGTGGTATATGACTATTAACAGAATATAACTGTGCTGTAAGAAATGACGCCAAGATGGTGGCCTGAAGTCAGGAAGATCCCAGCGCTTTTCCTGAAATAACTTTAAATGAAGCCTCTAGACAGACGCTGAAGTGACAGAACCCATAAAAATCAATGTGAGAAGGAAATTCAGCAACTTGTGAATAGGTAAAAGGGAAGTGTAGCCCAGTGGAGGTGGAAAAGTTCAGGGCAGCTCAGGTCCCAGCTTGTGCAGCAGGCCTAGTAAGGGTCCAATCCCCAGCTAGGAAGAAGCTCCAAAACACTGGTGCAACAGGCACAACTGGCTTGAGCTGCCCTAATGCAGAGAACAAACTGCTAGCACCTGAAATATCAGAGAGGAAAGCAAGGGATCAGATCTCCCAGCCCCAGCCCAAAAAGTTTGGGACTATGCTCCCTTTGTCCCAGGAGCAAAGCAAAAATGAGCAAAAAATGAACAAAAAAAAAACCCAAAGCAAAAAAGGCATTAGTCAAAGATAACTCCTATTCTGACAGGGATGAGTTTCAGAATAGAAGAGTAGTGAGAAAATGTCTGTAAATGAAGCCTCAATGAGGTTTATGAATTGGTTTGCAAAAAAGACCTCTTGGAAGAGCTCAAAAAGAATTTTAAAAACCAAAGAAGAAAATTTGAGAAAAGAAATGAGAATCATGCAGGAGAATTATGAAAAAATTGACTGAAAGAAGCAATAACTTTAAAAATAAAATTGGCAAAATAGTAAAAGCACTCAACTTTTTTACAAAATTGACCAACTAGAAAAGGAAAATAACATCTAAAAATAAAAATAACCAACTGGAAAAGAAAACCAAGTGAATTAAAAATAAAATTAATGTTAGGTGGCATAGTAGATAGAGCATCAGCTCTGGAGTCAGGAGTACCTCAGTTCATATCCGGCCTCAGATGCTTAATAATTGACTAGCTATGTGACCTTGAGCAAGTCACTTGACACCACTGCCTTAAATTTTAAAAAAGTAAAATTAAGCAATTTAAAAGGGAACACAAAGGCTAAATGAAAAAAACCCTAGAAATTAAAATTGGACAAATGGAAACTAATGATTCTATGAGACACCAAGACTCCATCAAATAAAAACCAAAAGGCTGGAAAAATAGACAATAATATAAAGTACCACTCAGGAAAAAAATGATCAACCCAGAAAATAGATCCATGACAGATAATATATGAAAGTCATAATCACAAAAAGGGACTGAAACAGTCTTTCAAGAAATTATTATGGGAAACTGCACTAATATCCTAGAACAAGAAGATATAGTAGTCCATGAAAGAATTCATCATCATCCTCAAAAAGAAATCTCAAAATAAAATCTCCAAGGAATATTGCAGCCAAATTTTAGAATTCCCAGCTAAAGGAAAACACTCCAAGAAACCAAAAAGAAGTTATTTAAATACTAGGGACAATATGATGCAAAATTTATTAGCTTAAATATCAAAAAAACTGAGGGGCCTGGAATATAATATAATAAAATATAATATATATATATAATATTCCTTGGATTACCACCAAGAATCAACTAACCTACAAAATTCAGCATATTCTTTCAGGGGAAAAGATGACTGTTCAATGAAATAGAAGACTTTGAAATTACCTGATAGAAAAAATTAAAACTGAACTGATAATTTGAACTTCAGATACAAATCTTCAAGAGTTGCATAACAAGTAAACAAAAAGAAAAATAAATGTTACTCAATAAGACTAAATTGTCCACATACCTACACAAGAAGACGATACTTGTAACTCTAGAGAATTATATTTCTCTTAAAATACTTAAAAGGAATACAATTATACAGAAGTTGTGGGAATACATTGATAATGATGTGATGATGGTTATGACTCTTGAAAACTGTACTTCTATTAGGACAATTGAAAGGAGTATACTTTGATAGAGGGTATGTATGTAAGATAAGTATAAAAAATATGGGAAAAGGATTATACTGGGAGAAGAAGGCAGAAGCATCAGAGGATCATTAACACAATGTGAAGAGGCACAAAGGACTTATTATAGTAGAGGGAAAGAAGAAAAAGTGTGAACACTAAGTGAATTTTACTCTCACAAATATAGCTCAAGGAGGAAATAACATACAGTACCAATTGGGTTTAGGAATTTATCTTACCCTAAAGGGGAAATAGGAGGGGAAATGGGAAAGGGCAAATTGAGGGAGACAGCAGTCAGAAGCAAAACACTGATAAAGAGGGAAAAAGAGAAATGAGAAAGAAAAGCAAAAATAGGGGGAAGATAGAATGAAGGGAAATACAGACTTAGTAGTCATAACTGTGAATGTGAATAAGATGAACTCTCCCATAAAATGAAAATGGATAACTTATTAGATTAAAAATGAGATTCCTGGGGGGAGGGAGGCAGAGCCAAGATGGTGGCATGAAGGCAGCATTTCCTGGGAATTCCTCCCCCATGGAAAAAACCCCCAAAAGCCAACAAATTATGACTCTAGCCAAAATTTAGAGGGGAAGAACCCACAGAAAGACTGAGTGATACATTTTCCAGTACAAGATAACTAGAATTTTCAAGGAAAAAGTGTGTTTTGGGGCGGCTAGGTGGCGCAGTGAGGGGCAGCTAGATGGTGCTGTGAATAGAGCACCAGCCTTGGAGTCAAGAGTACCTGGGTTCAAATCCAATGTCAGACACTTAATAATTACCTAGCCGTGTGGCCTTGGGCAAGCCACTTAACCCTATTGCCTTGAAAAATCTTTAAAAAAAAAAAGTGTGTTTCACTTGGACCAGGGGTTGGATAAAAGCTGCAGGCCACTCAGTACAGCCCAACCCAGAGAGCACTGGCAACAGCTTGAAGGGGAAGTGAGAAAACTCTGCTACACCAGAATGAGTGTGGAGTGAGGAACACCAGCTGCAAAATTTGCAGTGAGAATCTGGAGAAAGCAGCCTGCACCCCCACAGATGCCAAGGGGGTCAGGGCAGACTGCAGAAATTTTCTGCTCTCCCTTGGGGTAGGATTCTGCTGTATGCCCACACTCAGATCCAGCTGCAGTTTGGGCTTACATACTAAGTTAGCCAAGCAGGACCCCTCCTTAAAGCTCCAAGGCAGAGGGAAGTGTGGTAGTCATCTACATATCAAAGCACAGGCAAGACAGCATAAGACCTTGGAGGAATAAAGGTCCCAGTAGGGTGTCCCACCCCACCCCCAAAAAAAAACCCAAAGGCTTGGAAGTGCTGTCTTGGGCTGAGGAAATGAGTAAACAACAGAAAAAGAAGAAACTGACCATAGAGAATTACTTTAATCCCATGGAAGATTAAAACACATACTCAGATGATGACAAAATCAAATCTTCCATATCCAAAACCTCCTAGTGAAATAGAAAATGGGCTCAGACTATGGATGAGCTCAAAAAAGACTTTGAAAAGCAATTAAGGGAGATGGAGAAAAAATTGGGAAGAGAAAATGAGAGCGATACAGAAAAATCATGAAAACCAAATTAACAGCTTGGGGAAAGAAATACAAAAAAAAAACTGAAGAAAATAATACGTTAAAATCAGTTTAGATCTAATAGAAAAAGCAAATCAGAAGGCAAATGAGGAGAAGAATGCCTTAAAAAGCAGAATTGGTTAGCTGGAAAGGGAAATAAAAAAGCTCTCCAAAGAAATCACTCCTTCAAATGCAGCATGGAACTAAAGGAAACTGATGACTTTGCAAGAAATCAGGAAGAAATAAAACTTCCAAAAAAGTCAAAATTTAGAAGAAAATGTGAAATATCTCATTGGAAAAACAACCGACCTCGAAAACAGAACCATAAGAAATAATTTAAAAATTATTGGGCTATCTGAAGCCATGATCAGAAGAGCCTAGACTTCATTTTTCAAGAAATAATACAGCAAAATTGTCCTGAGATCCTAGAAGCAGAGGGTAAAATAGAAATCAAGAGAATTCACCGGTCACCCCCTGAAAGAGATCCCAAAAGAAAAACTTCCAGGAATATTATAGCCAAATTCCAAAACTCCCAAATCAGAGAGAAACTTCTAAAAGCTTCCAGAAACAAACAATTCAACTACTGAGGCTCCATAGTCAGAATTACACAGGATCTGGTTGCATCTACATTAAGGGCTCATGGGGATTGGAATATAATATTCCAGGAGGCAAAAGCTCTAGGTTTACAACAGAGAATCAACAACCCAGAAAACTGAACATCCTCTTTCAGGGGAAAAGATGGACTTTCAATGAATCAGGGGACTTTCAAACTTTCCTATTGAAACAACCAGAGCTGAACAGAAAGTTTGATCTCCAAGTACAGGACTCTGGTGAACCATAGAAGGGGTGAAAGAGAAGGAATAACTATGAGGAACTTAATGATATTGAACTGTTTGTATTCCTGCACAGGAAGAAGATATTGATAACTCATATGAACTTTCTCATTTATAAGAGCTGTTAGAAATAGTATATATAAACAGGACATAGGAAGGAGCAGAATATAATGATATAATATATAGTAAAAAGATGGAGTCAATGGTTGATAAAGGAAAGTACTGGGAGGAAGGTAAAGGAGATGAAGAAGAAGAAGCTAAGAAATTTCACATAAGAGTCAAAGAAAAAAACTTTTTCAATGGAGTGGAAAGGGGGAAGGCAAGGGAGAATGAGCCTTCATTCTCATCAGAAATGGCTCAGAGAGGAAATAACATACACACTTAATAAGGTGAGAAAATCTATCTTACACCAGAGAAAAACGAGAAGAAAGGGACAGGATAAGGGGGAATGGGGGGAGGGAGGGCGGGGGACAGGTGATAGAAGAGAAAGAAGATCGAAGGAGAGGGTACTCAGATTGAACACACTTCTGGACAGGGCCAGGATGAAAGGAGAGAGAGAATAGAATAAATGAGAGTGGGGAGGAATAGAGTGGAGGTACAGCTAGTAATAGCAACTGTGGGAAAAATATTGAAGCAACTTCTCTAGTGGACTTATGATAAAGAAAGCAACTCACCCCAGAGACAGAGCCATTGGAATCTCAATGCATACTGAAGTACATTCTTTTTTCTCTCTCTATTTTTTTAGGTTTCTCATCTTCTCAGTGCGGGGAGGGGGTTAATGTTTATTCTTATAACACATTCAATTTCTATCAATGTATGGCATGGAAACAATGTAAAGACTACCAGACAGCCTTCTGTGAGGGGGGAAGGGAAGGTGAGGGGGAATTATAAAATACAACACCTTACAAAAAATGATAGGTAGATACTACTATTGCATATAATTGAAAAACAAATAAAATGCAAAAAAAAAAAAAAGACCGCAAAAAAACCCCAAGAATCCTACAATATGTTGTTTACAAGAAATACATTTGAAGCAGAGGGATACACACAAGATAAAAGTAAAATGATGAAGCAGAATATATTATGCTTCTGCTGAAGTGAAGAAAGCAAGGGTAACAATCCTGATCTCAGACGATGCAAAAGCAAAATTAGATCTAATTTAAAGAGGTAAGGAAGGAAACTACACCTTCCTAAAATGTACCATAGACAATAAAGTAATAAAGATAGCAAACATATATGTACAAGGTCTCTAAATTCTTAGGGCAGAAGTTAAAATAGCTACAGGAAAAAATAGAGAGCAAAATTATATTAGTATGGGACCTCAACAACCCTCTGTCAGAATCAAATAAATCTATCACAAAATAAAAAAGAAGAAAATTAAGAAAGTGAATGGAAGTTTAGAAAACTTAGATATAACAGACTATGGAAAAATCTGAATGGGGAACAAAAGGGATATACCTTCTTCTCTGTGGTACGTGGCATCTACAGAAAAATTTTACCATGTGAAATCAAATCAAATGCATAAAAGCAGAAATTTTACATGTATCCTTTTTGGATCATGATGTCAATAAAAATTACATGTAATATAGGGTCATGGTAGGATAAACAAATTAATTGAAAAGTCAATAACCTAATTTTAAAGAATGAGTAGATCAAACTGCTATTTAATTATGGAAATAATTAACAGTTCCATCTTAGACAATGACAATGATGAAATATCACATCAAAACTTGTGGGATAAAGCCAAAGCAGTTATTACAGAAAATTTTATATCTCTAAATGAATACATGAATAAAATAGAGAAAGAGGAGATCAATAACTTGGGAATGCAACTAAAAAATAGATAAAGTACAAATTTTTAAAATTCCTAATTAAATACCAAATTAAAAATTCTAAAAAGCAAAAGCAAAAAAATTGAATAAGAAAACAACTGAATTGATAAATAAAATTAAGAGTTGATTTTATGGGAAAAAAAACCAACAAAAAAAGAGGAGGAGCAGAGCCAAGATGGAGAGAGGATCGTATCTTAAATCTTATAAGCTAAGGACTCTAAATTTTCGAGAGACAGAACCCACAGAGGGACCCAGTGAGGCAGTTCTCCAGCCCAAGGTAACCTGGAAAAGAACAAAAAGGCTCTGCTCCCCGGGGTCAGAGGGGTGGCCCACCAGAGGGGTGGCCCACCAGAGCGAAAGAACTTCAGTCTCCTGGAGGCAGCCCCAGGGCGCTGGGAACCAGCTTACAGCAGTGGGGGAGCTGCCTGATCTACACCCCAGGGAGCACTGGGCACAACCTGGGGGATCAGCGGGGGGACCTCTGCCAGAGCGAGCATGTGAAGCCCAGCCCTCAGGGCACACAGAAAGAAGCTTGGTGGCCACAGCAGCCCAGAGCTGGAAGCAGAAGCCAGTAAGCAGGAGTCCCGAGGACATAAACACTGAGCCCAGGGAGGGGAGTGAAGAGAAACTGCCGAGCTCTGTCCTCTGCCCCTGGAACAGGACTCTGGGGCTCTGACCACATTCAGATCCTGATCCCAGTCTAGGCCCCCCCCATAGAACAGGGCCCCCCCACCTCGGCCCCATGGCAGACGGGGGTGCATATGATCATTCACAGACCAGGAGGGAGGGTAGAGCCTCACACACTGAGATCCTTGTGGGGGTGTCCCACTAATACACAAAAGTTCAGGAAACACCCCAAAAGCAGGCTCAGGCTGGGAAAATGAGTAAGCAAAGAAAAAAAGAGGAACACTATTGAGAAATACTTTGCCTGTGATCCCAAGAAGGATCAAAACTCAGTCTGAAGATGAGGAAGCACAAGCTCCTGCATCTAAAGACTCCAAGAAAAACAGAAATTGGGCTCAGGCCATGACAGAGCTCAAAAAAGACTTTGAAAATCAAGTGAGGGAGATAGAAGAAAAATTGGGGAAAGAAATAAGAGAGATGCAGGAAAAACATGAAAATGAAGTCAGCAGCTTAGTCAAGGAGATCCAAAAAAATGCTGAAGAAAACAGCATGCTAAAAACCAGCTTAGGTCAAATGGATAAAACAGTTCAAAAAGTTATTGAGGAGAATGCTTTAAAAAGAAAATTGGCCAGACAGAAAAGAGGATAAGAAAGCTCTCTGAGAAAAACAAACCCTTCAGACAAAGAATGGAACTGAGGGTGGTTGCTGATTTTACAAGAAATTGGGACACAATACTTCAAAACTAAAAGAATGAAAAATTAGAAGAAAATGTGAAATATCTCATTGAAAAAAACAACTGATATGGAAAACAGATTTAGGAAAGATAATTTAAAAATTATTGGAATACCTGAAAGTCATGCTCAGGAAAAGAGCCTTGACATCATTTTCAAAGAATTATTACAGGAAAATTGCCCTGATATCCTAGAGGCAGAGGGAAAAATAGAAATGGAGAGAACCCACCGATCTCCTTGAGAAAGAGATCCAAAAAAAAAACAACCCCCAGGAATATTATAGCCAAGTTCCAGAACTCCCAAGTCAAAGAGAAAATATTGCAAGCAGCCAGAAAGACACAATTCAAATGTGGAGCTGCAATCAGGATCACAGAAGACTTAGCAGCAACTATATTAAAAACTCATAGGGTTTGGAATATAATATACTGGAAGGCAAAAGAGCTCAGAATGCAACTGAGAATCAACTACCCAGCAAAACCCAGGGAAAAAGATGGACTTTCAATGAGCCAGTGGAATTTCAAATGTTCCTGTTGGAAAGGCCAGAGCTGAAGAGAAGGTTTGATCTTCAATTACAGGATTCAGGCAAAGCATGGAGATTGGAGGAGAGGGGGAAAATATGAAGGACTTGATGATGATGAACTGCATGTATTCCTGCATAGAAAAAATAACACTGATAATACTCATATGAACCTTCTCAATTAACAGGCCAGGTAGAAGGAACTTTTATAGATGAAGCACACAGGAGAAAACTGAATTTGAAGATAAAATATGGTGTAAAAATGGAGTCAATAGATAAAAGGGAACTGTAATGGGAGAAATAAAAAGGAGAGGAGGAATAGGCTAAGACATTTCATATAACAAGATTTTTCTTTATTACAATGAGCTATTGCAATGATATGGAAGAGGGGGAAGACAAGGGGGAATGAGGGAATCTTCGCTCTCATCAGAGGTGGCTAGGAGAGGAAACAGCATATATAATCAATGGGGTATAGGCATCTGGAGTAAGAAGGAGGGGGGATCAGGGGGAAGGGGGATATGAGTGATGGATGAGAGGATGGGCCATGGGGGGAGAGTGGTCAGATATAACACATTTTCTTTTTTACTTCTTGTAAGGGGCTGGGATTGGATGGCCTGTCTGGGACCATAGAGCTGGGTGGATGCTAGGCCTAAGGGGCGGTATGTGAGCTCTGGCCTCTTGGCCCCAGGGTCAGGGATCTGTCTGCTGCACCACTCAACTACCCTACAGCAGAGACAGAGTGAAAGGAGTAAGAAAATATAGTACATGGTAGTGGAGAAGTATGAATGGAGGGAGTTGCAATCAGCAACGGCAATGGTGGAAAAATATGGAAATAACTTTTGTGATGGACTTATCATAAAGAATGTGATCCACCCGCGACAGAGTTGGTGGTGTTGGAACAAAGACTGAAGCACATTTTTTATTTTTTTTTTGGGGGGGGGGTTTGCAGGGCAAATAGGGCTGGGTGGCCTGCCTGGGGCTGCACAGCTGGGGGATTGTTAGGTGTCTGGGGCCAGATTTGGACCTGGGTGCTCCTGGCTCAAGGGCCCGTGCTCTGTCCACCACCCGGCAGCCCCTACTATTGTTGTTACTATTTTATTTTATTTTGGGTCTTTTTTTTTTTTTGTCTTTTTCAGGGTAATGGGGTCGGGGTGGCTTGCATGGGGTCACACGGTTGGGTGATTGTTTGGTGTATATGGCTGGATTTGGCCTCTGGTGCTTCTGGCTCCAGGCTGGTGCTCCATCCACTGTGCTACCTGGCCATACCTATAATTATTACTATTATATTTTTAACTTTAATTTTAATTTTTTTCTCTTCCTCTTTAATTTATCGCTCATGAGAGTCTATATTTTTTGGGAGGAGGGGGTATTATGTTTACTCTTAAACAAGAATATTTTATTAATGTATAAAAACATTATTTGTACCAAATAAGAATAAATTTAAAAAATAAAAAATAAAAAATTTAAAAAAAACAAAGAGGAAAACTAAATTACCAGTATCAAAACTTAAAAGAGTGAATTCATCCCCAAGAAATCAAAGTAATAATTCAGAACTATTTTGTCCAACTTGGATATCAACAAATCTGACATTATAAATGAAATGGATGAATATTTACAAAAAATACAGACTGAGCCAGATTAATAGAAGAGGAAATAAAATACTTAAATAACCTCATTTTGGAAAAAAGAAATTAAATAAGCCATCAATTAACTGCCTAAGAAAAAAATCTTCAAGGTCAGAAGGATTTACAAGTGAATTCTATCAAACATTTAAAAATAATTACAATTCTGTATAAACTATTTGAAAAAAGGGGGTCATAAAAGGAATTTTGTAGAACTTCACCCCCTTTTTTTCAAATAGTTTATACAGAATTGCTAACTGGCTGATTTTAGCTACACTAAAATAAAAAGATTTTGCACAAATAAAACCAAAGCAGCAACCAAGATTAGAAGTAATGCAGAAAGCTGGGAAACCATTTTTATAACTTTTTCTGGTAAAGGTTTCATTTCTAAAATATAGAGAGGACTGCATTGAATTTATAAAAATACAAATCATTCCACAATTAATAAATGGTCAAAGGGTATGCACAGGTCATTTTCAGATAAAGAAATTAAAGCTATATAGAGTCATGTGAAAAAATACTCCAAGTCTTTATTGATTAGAGGAATGCATCTTATAACAACTCTAAAATACTTCCTCACATCAGATTGGCTAAAATGACAAAAAAAAGGGGGGGAAATGATTAAAACTGGAGAGAATGTGGGAAAACTGCAATACTAATGCTGCATTGTTGGTGGAGTCATGAACTTATCCAACTGTTCTGGAGAGCAATTGGAACTATGCCCAAACTGCACACCCTTTGATCCTGAAATATCTCTACTAAGTCTATATCCCAAAGAGATCATAAAAAAAGGGGGAAAAGACCCACATGAACAAAGATATTTTATGGCAGCTCTTTTGTAACTGCAATGAATTGGAAATTGAGGGGATCATCAATTGGATAATGGCTGAACAAGACATGTTACATGAATGTGATGTAGTAAGAAATCATGAGCTGTCAGACCTTAGAAAAGCCTGGAAAAATTTTCATGAACTGATGCTGAGTGAAATGAGCAGAACCAGCACATTGTTCAAATTAACAGCAATATTGTGGCACGATCAGCTATAATGGATGAAACTTTTCTCAGAAGTTCAGTCATCAAGGACAATCCTGAGAGAACTGTTATGGAAAATGCTAACCACATCCTAAGGAAAAACCATGGAGTCTGACTGCAGAGCAAAGCTTACTATGTTCACTTTTTAAAACATTTCTTATGTTGTTTCTTTCTTTCTAATTCTTTTTTTTCCCTCCTTAGCTCTCATTCTTCTTTCACAACATGACCAATATGGAAATATGTTAAATACTATTGTAAATGTACAACCTATATCAGATTGTTCTGGGGAGGGGGGATGGAAAGGAGGATGGCAGAAAAATATGGAACTCAAAAGTTTGCAAAAGGATGAATGCTGAAAAAATATCTTTACGTATAATTGGAAAAAATAAAATAAAAGCTTTGTAAAAAAAAATGACAAAAAAGGAACCTAAACACACACACACACACACACACACACACACACACACACACACACACACACACACAAAATAGGGGCAGCTAGGTGGCGCAGTAGAGCACCAGTCCTGAAATCAGGAGTACCTGAGTTCAAATTCGACCTCAGACACTTAATAATTACCTAGCTGTGTGGCCTTGGGCAAGCCACTTAACCCCATTTGCCTTGCAAAAAATCTAAAAAAAAAAAAAGACAAAAGGAAGATAAGTGGATGGAAAGCATTTTGTTAATTAAAATAAATTTCATTTCATTAAGAAAACAAATTCCAAAAGGGATAATTTCACAGAAATCCACGAAGTCTTGCATACAGGGTGAAATAAGTAGATTCAGAACAATTTACAAAATAACAATAGCATAATAAAGAAAAAACAACAGAAGAATTTAAGAATACAAATCAATGCAATGATTAACAATGTTTCCAAAGTACTATGAATCATGTTTCTCAACACTTAATGGAGAACTAATGACCTCAAAATATAAGACATACGTTCTGGATGGCCAATGTGGATATTTGTTTTGCTTAACTATGCCTATTTGCTACATGGTCTTTATTTTTCTTTTTTTCTTTATAACCTATGGAGAAAGGAGAATATCAAGAAAAAGGAAGATATACTGAGGTGACCAAAAAAAAAGTAAGAAAGAAATCACAGATATCTTATTTTAATAGAAAAGACAAAAAGAATCATAGGTAAGCAGAATAGCTTTGAATTTATTACATTTTTAGGGGTGGCTAGGTGGCACAGTGGATAGAGCACTGGCCCTGGAGTCAGGAGTGCCTGAGTTCAAATCCGGCCTCAGGCACTTAATAATTACCTAGCTGTGTGGCCTTGAGCAAGCTACTTAACCCCATTGCCTAGCAGAAACAACAACAACAACAAAAAAGAATTTATTACATTTTTAAAATGAAAAGTCAGCTACACATATTAGAGAACAGAAGTTTCATTTAAAAAGTCCTCTTTTTTTTCAGCTCTATATTGGCAATACTCATTTTATGATTTATTCAATTTTTTAAAAATTTACATTAAAAAAAGAAACTACTAGTGAATACTATTATCACAGAGCTCACCCACATTAGCCATAGTTTTACTTTAAAAGGACAGAAAGTCATGCTTGCGTGCTGGTTACCAAACTTGGAACAACAATTGAAAAAAAAAATGGACCAAAATATCAATGCAAAAGTTCAAGAGTTCCTGGATTTTGGGTTAGACAGCCAGAGGTTTTCTTTGTTGAATATGCACAGTGATTATCAGATTTTTATGGCAGAGGAAGACAAAGAAAAGACTGCTTTCATCTCTCCAACTGTATTTTACCAGTTTGAACATATGCTCCAAGAGCACCTGCCACTTTCCAAGGACTGATGGAAAAAGTATTTGGAGACACAAACTACCTAGAAGTGTTGGTGTGCACTGATGACATAAGTGTCTTTGAGAAGAATCTGGACCCAGGCTCAGCAAACTCTGGATGGATCAAGGGGCAATCTAGCCCACTTCTTGTTTTGTACAGTCTGTGAGCTAAAGGTAAAAATCATTCTGATGATTTCTCTCTCATCACACTCAATTTGGATCAGTGTATACCATGGAAATAATGTAAAGACTGACAAACTGCCTTCGGGGGAGGGGAAGTAAGATTAGGGGAAAGATTGTAAAACTCAAAATAAATAAAATCTTAAAAAAAAATTTTTTTTAAATCATTCTGACCTGGCAAACTGTACAAAAAGGCAGGCAGGTTAGATTTGGCCTGAGGGTCTAAGTTTGCCAACTCTTGACATAGATGAATAAGAAGAAAATCTGTTGAAGGTTGCACTAGTTAGAGGAAAATGTGCTATAATTTTTATTTTACAAGTACCATTTTTGTAGATCTCCTGTCAAGTATGTGGGTCATACTATTTTGCTAAAAGGCATGAACACTGTTTCCGAGAAGATAGACATGCTTCTGATTTGGTCATGTCCAAAAAACCTTTGAAATCTAAGATCTTTATTAGATTTGGCAGGACTTATAAAAAATTTATTAAAAAGCTATGCTGCTGCTGCTAAGTCACTGAAATGACCTTATTTGAACATGTATTATTTAAGAGGCTCAAAAGCAGGAAGACAAAAAACACTAAGTTGTCTTAAAACCAACAAAGCCATTTGGAGAATGATAGACAGACTGATAGGAATAAGCTTTCAAAGACTTGGCCAGCTGCCTTATACAGGCAACAATTCTAGCTTAAGGAGCTCTACAGCCCAAGCAAGCCTTTTATTTTGAATTTCTGAATACAGATGCCTCCCTTGGAGGACTTGGGAGCAGACCTATACCGAGGGTGATGGTCACATGAAACCGGCTTCATTTGCCCCCAGAGACCTAGTGACAGTGAGAACTGTTACTCCATCTACAACCTGGAGTTTCTGGCTTTGAAGTAGACTATTACTGAGAAATTTAAGGCACTATTTTCAGGGGAAAGTTACAAATATGGGTTGACAGCAGTCAATTTTCAAAAGATAGATGCGGATCAGTGCTGAATTAGATGCTGAAGAAGAGTAACAGCACTAGTCACACATACATATATACATACATACATACTAGATGTATTTGGCATTAACTACCAAGTTGGAAAGACTGTGGTAACCTTATGATGATGGAAAGCATTATGGCAATACCTAAAGTAGTAGTGAAAGTTAAACGTAACATCCACTGAAGTGGATGACAAGCTGCTATCAGTGCAGCTAAAAGTCTTAAGACTTCCACTAGACAGTGTGCCAACAGCATCTGTGAGCCATACTTCATTGAACAAACTCTTTTTTTTTTTTGCCTTAGGTGCCTGAGGATTACTGGCAAAGATATCAAATGGTTGATGAAGGACTTTCTAGAGATATAAAACCAGAAATGTAGCAGTGTTAGAAAAGGGCTCAATTGCCATTTTTCTGTTCCCAAAGGTTACAGATGTCAATAAGAAGCTAAATGTGAGACAAGCCTCATTGTGCATAAAAAATATACTATCAATTCATACTATGTGTTCTGAGAACATAAGTACTGGCAAGCCTTTAGGACATTTAACATTAACTACCTATCTCTACAAGGAGACAGTAAGAACACAAACTATATATAGGCGGAAACCAACCACTTCACTAAATATTGTGGCAGATGAAAGATGAAATGATAGAGAAAATAAAAGTTTGAGCTTCTGAGCAAATTGATTTATCAAGCAATGCATGCTGATTGCCTAACAAATTGGGATCAGGCTTTCTCTGCTTGAAACTAGACCCTGAATACAGGGGGAGAGAAATTTGGTCATGTCCAAAGTTGGGAGAGGGAGAATGGACAAATCCCTGAAATGAGAAAAACAATGTCCCACTTCCCCCAAATTGTCTGTATTCAATCAAAGGAACATGGAAACAATAACTCATTGACCATTAAGGGGCCAGTTTTCATATAAGTCTTGTGGATTGCTTAAGATGCATAACTGTGGGAAAACTTGCATTAGTCTTCAGATCTGAATGGATTTCTGGTCAGCAAACCTAGGACATTAGCTAAAGCAACAACAAGTAGAAATAGTTCAGTTTCTCCACCATGTAGGGCAAGAATCAAACAATGCAATAAAGTTTTTTTGTTTTAGTTTTTTTTTTTAGGTTTTTGTAAGGCAAATGAAGTTAAGTGGCTTGCCCAAGGCCACACAGCTAGGTGTGTGTCTGAGGTCAGATTTGAACCCAGGTACTCCTGACTCCAGGGTCAGTGTTTTATCCACTGCACCACCTAGCCGCCCCAGCAATAAAATTTTCTCACAATTAAAGAAAATTTTCTCTCAAGACAGAGTTCAAATTACTGAACAGAAAGGGAACTGAACTACATTCAGAATTGGGTCACAAGATGGAATCACATCAAGACGGGTTATAAGTGGAGTTCACCCAATTTCCACAATATAGATTGGTATATCCAACCCAAAACCAGAAAGTTTCACAGTTGCTAAAATAGTATAGAACATAGAATGCTTGAGAGATCCAAGGCATTGGATTTAGGCTCTGGTATCTTCAGAGGTGCTATGAGTTCCTTTAGGGAGTCAGTAGTGATATAAACCTATGATCCTATAAAAGTACTCCTCAGTATATAGATATCCTGTGAAGAACTATTTTGATCAATATTGAGTTTTTTGAGAGTTCATTGCTACCCTGGAGTCAGGAGTATCTGAGTTCAAATGTGACCTCAGACACTTAATAATTACCTAGGTGTATGGCCTTAGGCAATCCACTTAACCCCATTGCCTTGCTAAAAAAAACCCAAAAAAAGAGAAAAAAAAAAGAAAAAAGAGAGTTCATTGCTAAGAAAGCTGTGAGCTTTGGCTAGCATCAGGAAGTCTAGAACAATGCCCTTTCATCTTCAAAAGGATCCACAATTCCAAATATTTTAACTGTATTCTTTTTTTTAAGACATTCTATTTTATTTTATTTTGCTTTGTTTTTGCAAGACAATGGGGTTAAGTGACTTGCCCAAGGCCACATAGCTGGGTAATTATTAAGCGTCTGAGGTCAAATTTGAACTCAGGTCCTCCTGACTCCAGGGATGGTGCTCTATTCTCCCTGCACTACCTAACTGCCCTATATGTATGTGTGAAGGGCACTAATTACCACAACAAAAACTCTCAGTAGAAACAGCAAATGGCTTATTTTTAAAATTTATACAATTTTACAGGAATAAAGTCAACTAACTTTACACCCTACTGTTGATGTTTAGGTGTGAACCATGCCTACATACTGATTTGTATTTTGGAATGACTAAAGACAAAAAGACCAAAGATACTCACAAGCAGTATAAACACTCTGTTGAGCAAGATAAGCTAAGCAGAAGAATAATAATGTTTATCCATGTTAATATATATTTTGAATATACTTTCATATATATGTTCATTGGCATTTAATAAGAAAAATAAATTATCATATGTTAAAGATATCTATGATTTATTATTTTTTGTTATGCTTCCTTGCTTTGTATCAGTACTATGACAGTATTGTACCATTGGTTTGTTAATTTTGCTTAGTTTTATAAGCTCTGCTCATAGTTTTGTTTTGCTAATTTTGTTATTTCATAGGCCTATTTTAATTATTAATTCTATTAATATTTGACTTGTAATATATATCCTACGTGTAAATTAGACTTGCAGTTAAAAGGTACCTGTTAAGTGAAGCTTTGCCTTGTGCTCTGTCTGATGTATGTATTGTGGTGGTGCCATGGTGCTTAGTCCCATTGTCTAGGACATTAAGTTCTATGTGTTGATGAGTATTTGATGCTGTCTTATATTTTCAGATGCCAACTATCTTGTGGCTATAACTCTTGCCACTCCCCCATCTCAAACCCCCTAGCAATGCCTGGGTCTTTAGGGTACAGTCAGCTGTACAGGGGAAATGGTAGTCAATGAAAAGGCTGCAAGAGAGGGACAGTATTATGATATTTACCCAGAACTGGCAGAAATTTCATCCAGTAGAGATAGGTGGCTAGTAGTGATTAGAAAAGGAGATGAGCCCAAACTTGGTGAATGTTTCCTACTTGAGAAATCCAAGCTAAGGTAGAGTGGTCTCTCTCTTCCCCAAATTTTCTCTTCCCTTCTCCCCTCTCCAACCTTTTCTACAGAATAAGGCAAAAAAAATCCCATATTTTCAGATTTCCATTTTTTCCTCCCCTCTGCCACCCCTCCCTCCTCACCACAGTAGTTTGTAAGTCTTGTTACCCTTTTATGAAAGAGTTCTCACTGGTGTAACCCAGTCCTTACTATGAATCTCAGAGTTCATGGTGGGGTGGCCCTTAAGAGTTTTCTATGTTTTTGAGAATTCATAAGTGAGGAATCCTCCAGTTCTGGTATGATGGTCATGGGGAACAAATTTTATTACAACTGTATTAGCTCTTCAATCTTCTCAAGAGTAATAGGAAGAGGGGTGGCTAGGTGGCGCAGAGCATAGAGCACTGATCCTGGAGTCAGGAGTACCTGGGTTCAAATCCGACCTCAGACATTAATAATTACCTAGCTGTGTGGCCTTGGGCAAGCCACTTTAACCCCATTGCCTTGCAAAAAAAACTTAAAAAAAAAAAAGAGAGAGTAATAGGAAGGTCCAATATGGATCTGGGCAAATTATTTCCCTAATGATTAAAGATCCTAGACTTCCAGTTATCTTCAAAACCCTGGAACCCATTATGAACAGTTGCCCCTAGGGCTAAATCTTCCTTGAGTCCCCCTCAAGTTGAAGAAGAGGAGGGGGGAGGAAAGGAGGATGAGGGACTGGACAAAGCTCCTCTAAGTCCCAGAAGGTACCTCCTGCGAGCATTTTCCATTTTCCTCTTCCATTCCCATTCCCTTTCAGTCTGCCTACCTCATGCTCCACATGGACAGCTACTGTTAGAATCCGGATTGAATTGAATAGGACATTAGTATGGTACAGGAAAGAGAGAATGGGGTGAAAAAAAAGCATTAGCTTCATGATCAGTCGAGTTCTGGGTTTGAATCACAGTTGTGTCTCTAGATGAGTGGCTAGGGGAAAGTTTTCCAAACTGCAAATTGAGGATAATAATTCTTGAACCACCCACTTCACAGGTTTGCTGCAGGGAAAGAACGCTTTGGAAACTTATAGCTAGTTCGAATTAGTGCAAATAATGAATACTCTGAAGGGGATAATTGAAAAAAACGTTCCATTATTAGAGACCTTTTGGACAAAGTGGATAGAGGGAAAGAAGAGAGAGGAAGGGAGGGACGGAGAGAGACATACAGATGGATAGGAGGGGGGGAGGATAGGGAAGGTTTAGGCTCTAAGGACTGGATTTATTCCAGATTTCCATTAAACTAGAACTAGGGGCGGCTAGGTGGCTAGGATAGAGCACCGGCCCTGGAGTCAGGAGTACCTGGGTTCAAATCCGACCTCAGACACTTAATAATGACCTAGCTGCGTGGCCTTGGGCAAGCCGCTTAACCCCATTGCCTTGCAAAAAAAAACCAAAACAAAACCAAAACTAGAACGAATGATCCTATTTTACACAGGTATAACTTCAAATAGCGCTAATTCGAATACATACTGAAAATTATATGGTTACATAACGGCGTGCATTATCCACACAAGAGATGCGGGATCAGGTGGGAAACCCCGCCGCCCCCCATCGTACGGACGCCGGGGCTGACATCTGCGGGCGCTCCCGACCCCAGGAGGGACGGTTTAAGAGTGGGGGGAGGGAAGTGAGATGGGGGGGGAATTGTAAAACTCAAAATAAATAAAATCTTAAAAAAAAGAATGCTAACGATTGCTTTAACATAAAATTGAAAAGAAAAGAAAAACTTTCTTTAAAAAAAAAAAAGAATGTGGTGGTGGAAGGGCGGTTAGCCCCTGAGGCCCAGAAGCCAGTCCCTGACTGCGCTCCCCTCCGGCCCGGGGAGCCGGGGCATCAGGACAGGCTGGAGCGCCCTTCCCCTCTGGCTGGTCCCCGAAAGGCCGCTCTGGGTTCTGGGCTCGGGACATCTCACCTGGAGTTCTAACCACCTCCGTCTCGTTTCAGCCTCCACAAGTTTGCCCGGTTGCTAGGGGAGGATGACGCGGCTGTCTGGTTGCTAAGGGAAAATCCGATGACGGCCTCTCCAAGGTGAAAGTTGACTGGTCACATGCCCAAACTTTTGGGTGGGGGAAAATGCTTTCCTCACCAACCGGTCACATAGAAAACAAATCTCTCTCCAATCGCTGCCTTCTGAGGGCGGGGCTCTGCTCGGTCCGCCTCTGCGGGAGACGGTGGTGACGTCCTCGTTTTTAATCCAATCATGATGGTAAGCCTTTGGATAGATCGCTCTCTTGGCGAATCACCTTGAGGATCCCCGACTATGGGCCGGGTCCAGAAAGATGGCTCAAATGACCTATCTGTCCCGCGATCCAATCAGAGTCTGCGGGATAAGCCGGGGCTTCTCGGAGGACGGCCGGTGACCAATGGTTGGAAGTCTGCGGAGACGCGGTCCAATGAGGACTTAGATCGGCAGGAGGGGCCGGGAGACCGGAGCTCCCTGTTCGGGAAAGGGGGCAAGTGTCACTCAGGCCGGGAGAACCGCGGAGGCTGGTTGCGGCGGCGGCGGCGGGCAGCTGGTCGGAGCCTCCGCAGCCTTCGCCGCTGTCCTCACAAGATGGAGTTTCTCCTGGGGAACCCGTTCAGCACCCCGGTGGGACAGTGCCTCGGTAAGGCCCTCTGAAGGGGCGGCATCTCCAGGCCGGCTCGCCCCGGTCCCAGCCCTTCTCCGCCGGGCGCTGTGCGGGCCGCGGGGGCGCGGGGCTGAGGCGGACAAGGCGGCGGGGCCAGGCCCCGGCCGCGTCTTTGCGTGGGTGCCCGGGCCACCTCCTGAGCATCCCCCAGACCGGGCCATCCGATTGGACGCTTCCCGAGGGGCGGCCCCTGCTCTAGGACCCCGCTCAGGCCAGTCGGCGCCGGAGGCTGGCCAGGCTTCTTTGAGCAGTGCCAACTTCTTGGTGCCGACCTGAGCCATCCTGGTTGTGCCCCCAATACGAGGTGGTGAGTGGCACCTTCCACTCCCTACCTCATCACTGTCGTCGTTTCTTTTCTTTCTTTCTTTCTTTCTTTCTTTCTTTCTTTCTTTCTTTCTTTCTTTCTTTCTTTCTTTCTTTCTTTCTTTCTTTCTTTCTTTCTTTCTTTCCTTCTTTCCTTCTTTCCTTCTTTTCTTCTTTTCCTTTCCTACTTTTTCTTTCCCTTCCTTCCTTCCTTCCTTCCTTCCCTTTCATCTCTCCTCCTTTCTCTCTTTTCTTCTCTAGGTTCCTGCCTCTCTTCTCTCCTCCTTTTTTCCTCTTCTGCCTCTCCCCCCTCTTCTTATTCTTCTCCTCTCTTTCTCCCCCCCCCCTCCCCTTCTCTTTTCTCCTTTCCCTCCTCTCCCCTCCTCTTCTTCTCTCAGCATGACTGACTCTGGAGTGAGAAGACTTGGGTTCATCCATGACATTTACTGTCTCGGTGGCCTTGGCATTTAATCCTCTTGGGTGTCGATTTTCCTACCTCTAAAAATGAAGGGATTCAACCAGATTGTACTCAGGTCTCTCTGTCTCTAGATCTGTGGTCCTTTCTCTTGAAGTTTTCTAAAATACAGTAAAAAAAGACTTCTCTGGATCTTTTTGTTTGGATGGGAAAGGGGGGGGGGTTGAATTGCAAAACCCATAAGTTTTTATGTCTCTGGGGCTCACAGATCTTTTTTATTTTTAGTTGTTTTTTTTCCCCCAAGCCAAATGGGGTTAAGTGTCTTGCTCAAGGCCACACAGCTAGGTAATTATTAAGTGTCTGAAACCAGACCTGAACTCAGGTACCCCTGACTCCAGGGCGGGTGCTCTATCCGCAGTGCCACCTAGCCTCCCCAAAGTTCAGATACTCTTGACAGGGATACTAGTGTCATGACACTAGGGAAGTGTTTGCAAAGAAGCAGTGAAACAGTTTGCCTTGAGAGAGTGAACAAATCATTGTTGAGGATCTTCTTACCAATACCTACTTGTTCGTTCATCCAAGGCAGTATTTTTGCTAGAGGAGTTGTCAAGAATGTTGTGACTTGGTTAGTTTACAGGCTGGAGGGTGGACTGGTAAAACATCTTTTTTTTGGGCGGGTGCATTTTTTATTCTTGCTTGCAGGACTGGTTAAGGTAGTGGTGATTTGCTTACTGGCTGCCTTGTTTTCCTGGTTTTAGAGGTCTGAGAAATTACTGAACCTTCTTCACCTTTCTAAGAACTGGTTTATGGAAATGATTAAAGGAATGAAAGAGGTTGTGTCTTGGTGGAGCAATAGCCAAGGAAAACTTTCCCATTTCTTTTCTCTTCACCCCTAGTTTCCTTTTGCACATCCTTCAGGTAATTTTCCACAAGGACCTTATGTCACATTCATACCAGCTCCACAGTTCAGTTTGGAATCTTAAAATTCTTGGGGTAGCTAGTTGATAGAGTGGATAGAGCACTAGCCCTGAAATGAGGAGGGCCTGAGTTGTGTCAGTAAGTGAATCAGGGATTGTTTTCATAGCACTTTGTGCTCCTTTAAATGTAGTACATTTATAGATGTAATCTGTTAGACAACAGATGAGATATAATGACCAATTAGCAAATAAATGCTGAGTTCCTTTTCTGTGCTAGCATGATTTCAAGGCCTTGGGGGGGGGGGGGGGAATACAGAAATGTGATATGGCTCTTGCCCTCAAAGAACTTCTAGTTTAATTATAGAATGTTAGTGTTGGAAGAAACTTTAGTTGCAGAATGGTTCAGTGGAAGAGGGAGACTTGGTTTATCATTCTAGTTGTCTGTATTACCTTGGGCAAGTCACCAGCAATTGGAACAGTATCTGGAATATAGTAAATGTTTATTAAATACTTTTTGACTGTGACTTTTCCAGACTTCCCTTTCTCATGTGAAAATTTTAGAACTGGGTCTCTGAAATCTTTTAGGATTAAAATGGATCATGTTCAGTTACAAGTTACCTAGTCCAATCTTCCACCAATATATATTTTTTTTTACTTGGGCTGCAAGTAAAGCTCCAAAATTGACCTACATGAAATAATAGGAATATAATAAAAGGTTGACAATTAAATGATAAATTATATGATGCTGCCTTTTTTACTGTGGAAATTCAATGAAGAAAAGAAGTGAGAACTGAATGATCCTAGAAGGCTTTCAGGAAGACTAGATTTAAAGAAAGGAATGAAGATTCCTGGCAGAGACACAAGCAAAGGGCATGGAGGCAGGAATGAAGAGGTATGTGTTCTTGGGATAATAAGGAGACAGGAATGTTTAGAACAAAGGGTGAATTTTTTTTAGGGTTTTTTTTTTTGCAAGGCAATGGGGTTAAGTGGCTTGCCGAAGGCCACACAGCTAGGTAATTAGTAAGAGTCTGAGGCTTCGATTTGAACTCAGGTACTCCTGACTCCAGGGCCGGTGCTCTATCCACTGCGCCTCCTAGCTGCCCCTAAAGGGTGAATTGTTGAAGAGCATTGGAAAAATTGATTGGAAGTAGAGTCAAATTTTGGAGAACATTAAAGATGGAAGTTTTCTTGATATTTTATACTTTTTTCTTTCTATGACTATTATCCTACAAGTAAAATAGTACCTCTCACCTGCTACAAGGTGGGTGTTGAGGCTTTCTGTTAATTATCTTTAAAAAATATTGAATTATAAAATGTTAGGATTATAATCTATGGGATTATATTTTCATATATGATGTCTTTTTTATCTTTTTTGAGTCATACTCAATAATGAACTTGTGTTCAGTAAATTTGAGACAATTTTATGGTCACTTCCTACCTTGACAGTGAATTCCACAATGTAACCAGATTGACCTACTTGCTTTCCCTTGCACATAGATATACTCCATCTCCCATCTCCAGGCCTTTGTACTGACTGTTCCTCATGGCAGGATTGCTCTGCTCCTCATTATCACCTCTTAGACTCCATAACTCTTTCAAAACTCAGTTCAGATGCTTCCTTCTTCTGGATACCTTTCATCAGATCTCAAGCTTCTCATGCCAAACTCTACTTCCTCTACTGCTTACCAAATCTCTGTTGTGTATCCATCAAGGTTGTACTTGCATTTCTATGTGTTAGTCTTCCCCATCGGAATATAATTTCCTTTGAAGGGGAGAACTGTTTTTGCTTTTCTTCATATCCCCAGTGTTTTCACCATGCTTATTTGTGCGTGTGCGTGTGTGTGTGTGTGTGTGTGTGTGTGTGTGTGTGTTTTATGCCTTTGGCTAACAGAATTGATCACATTCTACTCTTTTTTTGTGGCCTTTGAGAACAATGATTTTTTTTTAGCTCAGAAATTGGAGTGGGAGGTACAGAATTTAGTTTTCCTTATTTCCTGATTTTTTTTTTAATCTTAGGGCAGATTTTCTAGTGTTGAATGAACTTCTTTTAACTTAGTCACACAGTTTTAGACAAGGTAACATTTTAGTGGGGAGTTGACCAAGAGGTACAAAGATGGTTTTGCAGTTTTCATAATATATGTGTTTATCTAAAAGTTTTCACAAGATCCTTTTCCAAAGTTAATGTTTGAATGCCCCTAAATAAGTAGACATCCCAGGCAGTAATACAATAAGAAGCAAGTCTTATTCATGAGATGATTTTATAGTTCTGCTTGAATAAGTATGTAAGAAGCAATTATTCTTTGGTGAAGTATACATTTGTAGAGATACTGTAATGATGGCATACTGAATGTCTAATTTCTGCCTGGTTATACTGACTGGACTAGACTAATTCTATTAAATTCAGCAAATGTTTATGAAATGCCAAGGCAAGCCACAATCCTGAAGCATAGTACTTGCTGTCAAATAGTTTACAGTTTATTTACAGGAGCTAGAGTTCATTAGCTAGGCTTCTGAGTGGTAAAAGGATGGAGTGCCATAGTGCCAAGCACTAGATTCAAGTCCAGCCTCAGATACTTAATTAGCAATGTGACTCTGAACAAGTCACTTAACAACTCTGCCTTCATCTACCACAGAAGGAAATAGCAGATCATTCCAGTATCTTTGCCTAGAAAACCCTATGGACAATATGATCTGTGGGGTCATGAAAAGTCTGAAGGGACTGAACAACTAAAAGAACACTATAGACAAATGATAAAAAAACAAATAGGGTTCCAAAGAGACATGAGTCAAGTCAGGAGGTATTTTTTTTTAATTCTTAGTATGTCCAAGACACTGCACCAAAGCAAAATCAGTCCTTCCCTCCTGTCACTCACATCCTAAAGGGGAGTCAGAAGCATGCAAACAACTGTGTATAAACAAGAGAAAGTGGAGGTAATCCCGAAGGGAAGGTCTTAGCCTTTACTCTGTTACTATAGGGACCTTTTTAGTTCTGGGCAAAGGCAATCTTGTAGAATGTAGGATTGTAGCTGACACTTAAGAGAAGGCAGGAGGCATAGATGAGTAAGGAGAACAAGTAGGGAGGGGAAGGGTCTTGGGTAAGAAATAGTGAGGACAGACCGGTGAGTGTAGCTTGGATGGTAGAGTACATCTAGGGATAACTGTAGTTGGTGGCAAAATCGCCTAAGAAAGGCTTAGGCTTTAATTCACAGGTCACGTAAATGGTGTGCAAATTACTCCAAAAAGTTCACAAATCAGGTTCTTTGGAGAAGCACTAAAGTGTGTTTACTATTGCTGTGAGCTAAAGAGGAAGAGAGACTTAATCTGATTACTAGAAACTGAGGGTTAGAAGGGTTAAAGTGAAGGCAGTAAACTATCCATCCCTAAGGAGGGAGAATACTCAGTGGGAATCAAGTTTAGGCTGGGGGAGAGTGGCAAAGGTACGGAGACAGTTGGGGCAGAGTGTCAAAGCCTTATTAAGGAAGGAAAATAAAGGCTCCCTTGGATCCCACAGCACAGAGCCGAGACCTCGTGGGTCCAGTGATGTAGGGCTAGAGCACTGGATCTAGCTGGAGAAAGGAAAGGGTGACCCGCATAGCATAGAGCCCTTAATAAGGAAGTGATGACTCCTTAAAGACATTTTCTGTGATGGGAGGAGCAAGGACAGTGCTTCAGAGTGCTTATCACCTGCTGTAGGTGTGGTTTCCCACTGCGGTCACAGGGCCAGTCCTTAAAGAGTGGCTGACTCGAGGCAGCAGTCACTGAGCACGAGCAGGGAACTACTCAGGAGTGGAGACCATCGGCCCCAAAGGGCATGACCAAGGTCAGGCTTACTGTTAAAGTCATCCAAAGTACTTTAGGAAATGGGGTTCACAAAGAGCAAGCCCAGAATGGAGAACACCTCCACAGTACAGAAAAACGCCCACAAAATTTATTTCCTATACCAAAGGGTGACTGCATTTTTCTGTGCCAAGAGGTCCCTTGCTTCAGGAAGACTGGAAAAGTGAGAAAGATGTTCAAAGACGGAGGATTTTGTATTTGATCTTAGAGTTTTAGGGAGCCTCTGCAGCTTCTAAGTAAGGAAGTGACATGACTGAGCCCTGGACTTTGGGAAGATCAGTTTAACAACTGAGTGGGTTGATCTGGGGAGAGGCTTGTGGCAGGAGATACCAGCTAAAGTCTATAGAGATAATCCAGATGTGAGGAGATGAGAGAAGGTGGCAGTGTCAGGAGAAAAGGAAACATGTAGGAGAGAGGTTGACAAAATATTTGAGGTAGTGATCACAGTTGTTTTTTGTCCCAGACTTAATACTTCCATGTTTGAACAATGAAGACTAGTTATTATTGTGGGAGACCTTTGCCTATCCAATGCAAAGAGTGATAGCATTGGTAACCTGCAGTGAATTCAAATATCAAAATTTGTCAAATATCATAATTTACTTTTTTGGTCATGGATACATGAACCCATCACATTTTCAATCCACAAATATCTACTGACTTCTGTGTACAGGCTACCCTCTGTGAAAGGTTCAGAAATGAATAAAGCTCAATCTTTACTCTAAAAGAGTTTATGAATGTTGCACAAAGCATTATATAACAGAACAGGATAAGGCATTTGTATGTTCCTGGCAAGATTTCAAGATCCATACCCTCTGTGTCTTCTGCTCCAAGCTTTCATTTTAGCATGTGAAATTTACTCATCACAAAATAAATGCTAATACTTATGGATGGTAGAATATGTGACCCTGGGCAAAACATAGTCTCTTAATATCTCAGGCTAGCCTTTCAAACTTGGTTATCAGCCAGTATGCATTTATTAACTACCCATTGTATACTGGGCACTAAGTATAAGTGTGGAAAATAAATAGTTGCTGATGACAAGGAGCTTCTATTCTACTGAGGAATGTTATGTTTTCAGGTAAGTAAATACCAGATATAATGTATATGTTGAGGGTGAACCTAAAGCCAAGCAGCACCCTGTTCAGATTTGAATTGGGAACCAAATAAAGCATTCACAAGTCATGAAACAGTTAACAAGAGGAGGTTTACTTTAACATGAAAAGGATATGCAAAAATGATATAACAATACTTAGCTTCTATAAATTCTCTCTCTCTCTCTCTCTCTCTCTCTCTCTCTCTCTCTCTCTCTCTCTCTCTCTCTCTCCTCTTGCTTTTGGTCAGCATGGCAAAGTATAGTGATTCTAGTAGCCTTTAGCCAAGCACTATCTTGCAGAGTTCTTGACTCTATAATTCTTGAGATTTTTAAGCTTTTAGGTGACCAGGAAGCTGCACCAAGGGAGTTGAGTGAAATCCCAGGTTGAATGAGATGGGGGTGAACATGTCTCATCACAAATACAAAGTAATTTGGGGACAGAAAGAACTGGGAGACTCAGGAAAGGCCTCTTGAAGGAGCCAGCATTTGAGGTGAGTCTCCCCTAAAGGAGCCAGGTATTTCAAGAAGTCAAGATAAGGAAGGAGAATATTTCTGGCATGAGGGACAGCATATACAAAGATGCAGAGGTTGGAGACAGAATGACATAAGGGGATCAGCAAGTAAGCCAGTTAATTGGAATATGGTGTATGTTTTAGGAGTAATATGTAGCTAAACTGGAAAGATAGGCTGGAGCTATATTGTAAAGGACATTAAATGCCAAAACAAGTGTCTGTAATTTATTCTACAGGCAGTTGGGAATTCTTGATGGTTCTTGGGAATGGACATTCCAATATTTCAGGAATATTAACCTGGCAGCTGTGTGGAGAATGGCTTGGCAAGGGGAGGCATTGGGTATTAAGACTAATGGGGGGGGGTTGTAATAATCTAGGCTAGACATGAAGAAATAGAGAGACAAGGACTAAGAGGAAAGATGTTGAGAATGTTTAATCAGCAAGACTTAGCATCTAATTAGATATGAAGGGTATGAAGGAGTGAAAAGTTCAAGGATGACAAGTTCTAAACATGGGTGACTAGAAGAATGGTGGTACCTTTGACAGAAATTGGGCTTTTAAAGATGCAGAAAATGTTGGTCTGTTTCTAGAAAGAAAGAAAAGAGCAGGTGGAGATGGGAAGACTGAAAAATGTATGGAAGAGAGAGAAGGTAAAAAGGAAGGAGAGGAGAAAGCCAGAGAGAAAGAGGATGATAAAAGCTTCAAACTTGTTTTTTTTAAAAATATTTTGTTTTCCAATTATATACAGTACTAGTTTCTACCTATCATTTTATGTAAGGTTTTGAATTTTACAATTTTTCCCCTACCTTCCCTCCCTACCATGGTGACTGAAATTGAATGTGTTGATTGTAAATGGACTTGCTCAATTCATCAGTGCAATAAGCAGGGACAATTTTGGAGTATCTGCATCCAGAGAAAGAATTGTGAAGTTTGAACAAAGATCAGGGACTATTACCTTTAATTAAAAAAAAACCATTATCTTACTGTGTAATTTTGCTATCTCTTATACTTTATTTTTTCCTTAAGGATATGATTTCTCTCTCAACACATTCAACTGTGATCAATTTATGGCATGGAAATAATGTAAAGACTTCAGACCGCCTTCTGTGGGGGGTGAGAAGTGGGGGGAGGGAAGCAAGGGGGCAAATTGTAAAATTAAAAAATAAATAAATTTAAAAAAAGAAAGAAATTGAATGTGTTGAGAGAGAAATCATATCCTTGGGGAGGAAATAAAATATTAGAGATAGCAAAATTATGGAGTGTATAAGATACTTCAAAAAATTAAGGTAATAGACTTTGAGTCTTTGTTTAAACTCCGCAGTTCTTTTTCTGGGTACAAAGGTGGCATTCTACATCACAAGTACTCTAAAATTGTCCCTGATTATTGCATTGATGGAATAAGCAAGTCATTACCCCCATGTTGCTGTTACAGTGTATAGTGTTCCTCTAGTTCTGCTCATCTCGCTAAGCATCAGTTCATGCAAGTCTTTCTAGGCTCCTCTGAATTCCCATCCCTCCTAGTTTCTAATAGAACAATAGTGATCCATAACATACATGTACCATGATTTGTTCAGCCATTCCCCAAGTGAAGGACATTCACTCAATTTCCAATTCTTTGACACCACAAACAGAGCTGCTATGAATATTTTTGTACAAGTAACATTCTTAGCCTTTTTCATGATCCCTTCAGGGTATAGACCTAGTAATGGTATTGCTGGATCAAAAGGTATGGACATTTTTATTTCCCTTTGGGCATAATTCCAAATTGCTCTCCAGAAAGTATGGATGAGTTCACAGCTCCACCAACAATGTCCCAGATTTCCCACATCTCTTTCAACATTGGACATTGTCCTTTCTGGTCATATTGGCCAATATGGTATGGTATCTCAGAGAAGCTTTAATTTGCATTTCTCTAATCAGTAATGATTTAGAGCAGTTTTTTTTAATATGACTATGGATAGGGGCAGCTAGGTGGTGCAGTGAATACAGCACCGGCCTTGGAGTCAGGAGTACCTGGGTTCAAATCTGGTCTCAGACACTTAATAATTACCTAGCCGTGTGGCCTTGGGCAAGCCACTTAACCCCATTGCCTTGAAAAAAAAATCTAAAAAAAATATGACTATGGATAGCTTTGATTTCCTCATCTGTAAATTGCCTTTGCATATCCTTTGACCATTTGTCAATTAGGAAATGCCTTGGTTTTTTTTATAAATTTGACTCAGTTCTCTATATGTTTTAGAAATGAGTCCTTTGTCAGAAATACTAGTTGTAAAAATTGTTTCCCAATTTACTACATTTCTTTTGATCTTGGTTAAGGTGATTTTGTTTGTACAAAAACTTTTTAAATTTAATGTAATCAAGGTTCACACTTGGGGAAGGAATAAGGAGAGGATTGGAATCAAGAACACAAATGGAGGGGTTGATATTGATAAGGATAAAGATACTTTATTATACAAAATTGGAGTGAAAAATAGGGTGGAGATGATGTTGAAGTGATTTGAATCTTCAGTGGCATCTTCCAGAACTTTAATTCTTTAACTTTCCTACATTTGTTTAAGATTGTTAATAAGCTCTGTTTCAGTCCGGATTTGGGGCAAAATCAATTTTCCTTCCAAATGGACAAACATAATACACACAAATTATTGTAGTAGTAGTAGTAGAAGGCAAAGGTCAGTCTTGCTCCTCCATACTTTGACTGATCCATCCTGGTTTCTCATTGGTTTTGAAGCTCTGATCCTCTCTCTAAGGGGTTTCTAGGAACTTGTTCAGAAATGCCCAGTCTGCTGTTCCCCTAACAAGAGACTCTTGCTCCTCTTCTCCCCATTAATTACTGTCTCTAGTAGCAAGAGAGTCCTAGGGAGGGTCTTAGATACTGTCAGCCATCCTTTTTTTTTTAATAATCTCTTTATTTTATTTTATTTTTAGATTTTTGCAAGGCAAATGGGGTTAAGTGGATTGCCCAAGGCCACACGGCTAAGTAATTATTAAGTGTCTAAGATCGAATTTGAACTCAGGTCCTCCTGACTCCAGGGCCAGTGCTCTATCCACTGCACCACCTAGCCACCCCTATTTTATTTTCATAATACTGCTTTCTCCTAGTTCTCTTCTTGCCTGACCATTCCTTCTCAGTCTCCTTTGCCAGATCTTCACCCAGATTGTGCTCCCTAACAGTGGGTGTCCCACATGGCTCTGTCCTGGATCTTCTTCCTCTATATCATTCTGCTTCATCTTATCATGGTTCCTTAACCCTAACCTCTCCTGACTGCCAGTCTCACATTCCCAACTGCCTGTTCTATATTAAATATCTCAGATTAGATGTTCACACATCTTAAACTCAACTCTTTGAAAAATCTCCCTCTTTCTTGCTTCTCCCTCTTTCTTGCTTCTCTGTGACTTTTTTTTTTAGGTTTTTGCAAGGCAAATGGGGTTAAGTGGCTTGCCCAAGTCCACACAGCTAGGTAATTATTAAGTGTCTGAGACCGGATTTGAACTCAGGTACTCCTGACTCCAGGGCCAATGCTTTATCCACTGTGCCACCTAGCCGCCCCTTCTCTGTGACTTTCAAAGGCACCTCTATTCTCCAGGTCATCAAAGCTCACCATCTAAGTGTCATCTTTCTCTCTCTCTCTCTCTCTCTCTCTCTCTCTCTCTCTGAACTCCTCCCCCATCATATCCAATTATTTCACAAGTTATTTAATTTTTACTTTAATAACATCTCTTCTATACCCCCCCACTTCTCTCCTCTGACATTGCCATCACCTTAGTGCAAGTCCTCATTGTCTCACTCTTGGACTATTTGCAGTAGCTTTCTAATTGGTCTCCTTGTGTCAGTTCTCTCTCCAACACTAATTCCTTTTTCACTCAGCTGTCAAATTGATTTTCTTAAAGCTCAGGTCTGACCGTATCACCTCCTCAAATAAGTTCAGTACAGTCTGCCTATTCCTTCCAAAATCAAATATAAAATTCTGTAAAATATAAAATTCTTTGATTTCTAAAACTCTTTATGACCTGACCCCCTTCTTTCCTTTCTAGTTTTCTTACACTGTACCTGGCTCCAAGTATTCTAAGAGTCTAGTGACACTGGTCTCTTTGTTGATTTTTTGCATCTCCCAACTCAGGCTGACCTGAGTTCCCTGGCTGACCTCTGTCCTTCCTCATCTCCTAGCTTTCCTGGTTTCCTTCCAGTCTTAGCTAAAGTCCAGCCTTCTGCAAGAAGCCTTTCACATCTTTCCTTAATTTTAGTGCCTTTCCTCTGAGATGATCTCAGTTTATCCAGTGTCTATCTTATTTTTATATCACTATCTCCATGTTGTATCTCTATTAAATTGTCCTCTACTGTAGGCAGAAACTAGTTTTTGCTTTTGTTTGAATCCCCAACAGTTTAGCTCAGTGCTTGGTATTTAGTAAGTGCTTAATAAATCTTATTGACTAGACTTGACTAGTTAAAATTCCAAAAATAGCATCAGTGAAGATGAGATATTTATACCCTGAATAAGAAGATACCTTTAAAACCAGAACAAAGCCTTGTTGCTTTAACCTTATTATAGGTTGATGAAACTACTCTTGGTCATATTCTCTCCCCAGATATAAATATGTGTAGTTAATATGATATATCAGCATTTTAAAGACAGGTGGGCAAAAAATTTGATTATAGTAGCTATAATTAAGGGACTCTTACCATCAAACACAACCTTGATTTAATTTATTCTCCTAGTCTTTATCACTTCCATGTAATTCCTTGTGGCAATGTCTTCTGCATCAGAACACCTCTTATGAGAATTGAATTAAAGCAGCCTACTTTCTTACAAATTCACTGATATTTTTTCTTTATTCCACATAATAGAATACCTGTGTATTTCACTAGTTATTTGAATGTTCTTTGGAGATATATTGTTGGATAAAGGAAGAGAGGGAATTTAAACATATGCTAAGTTGTCTTAACTGGCCTACTTGCTTTAAGCCATTACCAGCTGCTGTTTTAATCATTAATGAAGCAGCCTTTTGTTATGTGTGAGGTATGTCAAAAATTGTGTTTGGGGTCTTGTTTTCACATTGAATTTGATGGCGAGAGATCCCGCTTTTCATCTTGGAAAGGTTGGTCTGCAAATCTCTGGGAGCCTGGGACAAGGATAGCACACTGTAATAAAACACTATTGAGTTCTTTCCATTTTTGAATTCTGGTTTTGGACATCTTGAGTTATAGAAGCCTATGGATTATCTATGGGAGATGTTGGATTGGAGTTCAGTAGAGTTGAGGGCTGGTTATGTAGATTGGGGGTCATTTGCATTGAAATGATGATGGAGATAATAGTTTTAAGGCTTTTCATTTGTTTCTTTTTGTTTTTAGGTCACATTAGTTTTCAAAAATCTCTCTCCCACTCTCTCCTACCTCTCAGTATTCTTTTGTAACAAAGACTTAAGAAAAAAAGAGTTCAACCTAGTCAACCGAACATCAGCTAAGTCTGACAATATAGGCAACACTGCACACTGATAGTTGAAATGGAGGGAGAGATTTGTATTTTCTCAGCTTTTCTCCAGGGCCAGGCTCAGTCATTATCCTTATATGCAGTTCAGCCTTATATTATCACTCTTTATATTTTCATTGTTACAGGTAAAAATAGCTATCTATATTGAATATTGGATATTTCTGTTCTGCTTACTTCATCAGTTTATTTAATTTTTTCTTTTAAATTAAAATATGGAATCCCTCATGAATTTATTTGTTGTCCTTATACAAGGGCTATGCTACACTATCATTTCAGTTTTAGTGTATGTGCTGTTGAAGTGAGTACTCATCAAAGTTTTACTATGCTTCTCTGAATTCTTCATGTTTGTTATTTCTGTTTAATTTAATTTTTAATTTTTGGAATAAAACAAGCATTTTTACAATATAGTATAATTGCACATAAAACTGCAAATTTATTAAGTATAACTTTAAATATATAATAAAGTGATCATGTAAATTTCTTTTCATTGTTTCTTATAGGTTGATAATATTCCATTATGTTCATGTTTTATTTCCATTTGTACTACAAAAAGTGGTATCTCCTATTGAGTCCTTGTGTAAATCCTCAAAGGAGAAATCATGTGGTGTTGAAACATTATTAGTCAAACTAGAAAATGGCATCTGAGAAATTATGCTTCATCATATTTGAAAGCTGAGCCTGCAAGTGTTTCCAGATGGCAAAAATACCTCATAGGAGCCCTCACAGTTCTTAAAACCTTTGAGATCATCTAGTTTGAGCCCACCTTCTCTAATAATTGAGGAAACTTAGGTTCCAAAAAGTGAAATATTCGATAATGTCCAGAATTTGGATTAGAACCTTGGTCTCCTAATTTTGGAATCATTTTGAATTGTGGTGTTAGAGATAGGAAGCAAAATTATAATTGAAATATCATTTTATAGCTTGATAATTTTTGATTAAAGATAATTTTTTTCTTTCACTGTTGGAGAACTGGAATTCCTGAGTTTGGCATTGGGGGGGGGGGGGGAACCAAACCTTTTTTATCTTTCATCTTGTTGCACAAAATGAAATTACGCAATTGTACTATCCCTGGCACTATCAGTGTTCACTTGGTTTTAGTTCCAAATGAAATAACAGCAAGAGGTAGTAGACAGGTGGACCCTTAATCAAGACACTTGTGTTTTAGTTCTGGCTCTGCCACTAACATACTTACTAGTTAGGCACTACACTTGATTTTTCTGAGGTTTAGTTTTCTCATTTGTGTAATAGTGATAATAATACTAATACTGTTTACCTTATAAGTCTGTTGTAAAGAAAGCACTTTGTGACTTAAAGTACTATGAATTAATATTAGTTACTTAGTATTGTACAGAATAAAACACTGTTAAGTAAATTAATTCATATAATTTCAAATTAGAATTTAATCTTTTGGGGAATCACATGCTAAATAAAAGATTTGGATGATATGATCTCCAAGTTCCTTTCACTCAAAATATTCAATGATTCTATAGTTTTTAAGTCTTAAAAAGACCAACTTTTCATTCCTAAAAGGCTTAGAGCCTCTTAGGAGATTGTGTTCTTCCCATTGTTGTAACTGTAGGTAATGTATGAGTTAAGAAAAGCTTCTCAAAGACATTTTCTAACTTATTTTGGTTCTCCTTTTGGAAGTCTGCATGATTTGGGAGTGAACTGGTTCCCAGTTTTGGGGGGGGGGTTAGAATGGACTGATCAGGTTGTTTTGCTTGAAAAATGACCACCCACCGTTTTGGAAGTTCACCCCTGAACTCTTTTTTATTTGTTTGTTTTTAATGATCCTAAACATTTTTACCCAACTATGTGCACAGATAATTTTCATCATCCATCCTTTTGCAAGCTTTTGAATTCCACATTCTTCTACTACCCTCTCTTCTTTCCCCCCTCCCGATGGCAGCAAGCAATCTGAAATAGGTTGTCCCTATTAGTCATGTTGTGAAAAAAGAATTAGAACTAAGGGGGGAAAAGGAACCATGAGAAAGAAACAACATAAAAGAAGTTTTAAAAAGTAAACATAGTATGCTTTGCTCTGCATTCAGAACCCATAGTTTTTTCCTCTGGTTATGGATGGCATTTTCCTTAAAAGATCTCTCAGGATTGATTATCCCTAATTATTGAACTGCTGAGAGGCACTGCATGCATCATAATTGATCATTTCACAATGTTGTGTACAGTATTCTTCTGGTAAAGCTCACTTCACTCAGCATCAGTTCATACAAGTCTTTCCAGGCTTTTTTGTGGTCAGACCATTCATTTCTTATTTTTTTTTTTTCGGTTTTTGCAAGGCAAATGGGGTTAAGTGGCTTGCCCAAGGCCACACAGCTAGGTAATTATTAAGTGTCTGAAACCGGATTTGAACCCAGGTACTCCTGACTCCAGGGCCGGTACTTTATCCACTGCGCCACTTAGCCACCCCCGAGACCATTCATTTCTTAAAGAACAATAGTGCTCCATAACATTCATATACCATAGCTTATTCAGCCATTCCCCAATTGATGAGCATCTCCTCAATTTCTAATTCTTTGCCATTCCAAAGCTGCTTTAAATGTTTTTTTACATGTAGCTCTTTTCCCCTTTTTTAATTTCTATGAGATACAGACTAGTGGTGGTATTGCTTTATCATAGGGTATATATACAGTTTTATTGCCTACCCATGAACTCTTTTTTTTTTTTTTAGGTTTTTTGCAAGGCAAACAGGGTTAAGTGGCTTGCCCAAGGCCACACAGCTAGGTAATTAAGTGTCTGAGGTCAGATTTGAACTCAGGTACTCCTGACTCCAGGGCCGGTGCTTTATCCACTGCGCCACCTAGCCGCCCCCACCCATGAACTCTTAATTTCTAAATGAATAACTTTTATTCAGTTTTTATCTTCCTTGACTTTTCTGTGGAATTTGACCTCTCTTGGCTTCTGTGAGTGACATAACCATTCTTTCTTTCTTTCCTTTACTGATTCATTATCCTCTTTCTGCTCACTGAAAGTACTACAGTACTTTGTCCTAAAACTTCTTTCATTTTTTTTACATTATTTTCCCATAGTAATCTTATCTACTCTTATGAGTTTATTACCTTTATAAAAGTGACTTAAAAATCTATTTATCAGGTGGCCAGGTGGCGCAGTGGGTAGAACACCGGCCCTGGAGTCAGGAGTACCTGAGTTCAAATCTGGCCTCAGACACTTAATTACCTAGCTGTGTGGCCTTGGGGAAGCCACTTAACCCCATTGCCTTGCAAAAACTAACCAAAAAAAATCTATTTATCAGTTCTAAGTTTTTCCCTGGCAACTTTGCATTTTTTTGGAAATCTACCTATAAATTGTTTTTCATATCCATTGTTTCTTATGAAGCAATAAGATTCCTCTATATTCACATACCACACTTTGTTTAGCCATCCCCAGTTCAGTAGGCATGACACCCAGTTTTCCCATTTACTCCCACCTCCATTCCCTTCCTCATCTCACTCAATGGAATGTAAAAACCTTAAGATTAGAGAATATTATTTTTATCTTGTCTTCATAGCACCTTTTAGTCATTTAATATATTGTTGAAGTGAATTGTTCCATTTGTTAAGATGATAAGGATTTAGATGTTCTCATCCTTTGTATTTGGACTGAACACTTAAAAGAAGACAAAGAAAATACTCATTACAGATATTCTTGGTCTACCAAAACAGATTCCCACACTGACCATTTCCAAATAAATGCCTTGTTCTATATTAATTAAATCCATTATCTCTTTGGTAGGAGGTGGATGTATTCTAGTCTCATGATTTGTCATTACATTGATCAAAGTTCTAAAATCTGTTAAAGTTGCTGTTTTACTCTATATTGTTTAATATGCTGTTGTGATATATATATATATATATTGTTCTCCTATGCTCACTTAAATCTGCCTCGATTCACTCTGAAGCTGGCCATTTCATCATCCACATTGCTAAGTGGAGCAGTGGGTAGAGGGCTGGACCTGGAGTCAAGACAATCTGAGTTCAGTTCCTGCCTCAGACACATACTGTGTTACCCCGGGCAAGTCACTTTACCTCAGCTGTAAAATGGGGATAATTAACACCTATATCACAGGGTTGTTATGTGGAACAAATGAGATCATATTTAATAAATATAAATAAATATTTATATATATATATAAATACTTCTTATCACACAATAATATTCCATTACATTTATGACCACCATTTGCTTAGTCATTTCCCAATAGATGGATACCCCTATAATTTCCAGTTTGAGGCTACTATGAAAAGTAGCCTCAAAATATTTTTGTACCTATAGATCTTTTTTTTTTCTTTCTTGATTGCTTTGGAGCATAGACCTAGTCATGATTCTACAGAGTTAAATTTAGTACTTTCAAGAGAATAGTTAAAAATTGCTTTCCAGAGTGGCTAAATTAGTTCCTGGCTCTACCAGCAAATGCAGTAGCACGCCTCTTTTCCTGAAGTCTCCCCAACATTTCTTGTTCTCTTCGTTTGTTTTCTTTGGCAATCTGATGAGTTAAAGGCAGAACCTCAGAGTTCCTTTAATTTGCATTTCTCTAATTATTAGTAATTTGAAGCATTTTTTTTTCAGGGTTGTTGATAACTGTTTAACTGTTTAACAATCTGTCCATATCCCTTGACTATCTACTAAAGAATGTTTAATCTTGTTTTATATTTAATTTCTGTGAAATTGTGTTCCATTTTTTTCCATCAGTTTTTTGTCAAATAATGAAACCTTAACCCAGTAGGATCTTTGGGTTTATTTTTCTATTTGGGTGTTATTGTTCTATTAGAAACCAGGAGGGACGGGAATTCAGGGAAGCCTGGAAGCATTTGCATGAACTGATGCTGAGCGAGATGAACAGAACCAGAGGAACATTGTACACCCTAACAGCAACATGGGGGTGATGATCAACCTTGATGGACTTACTCATTCCATCAGTGCAACAATCAGGGACAATTTGGTGCTATCTTTGATGGAGAATACCATCTGTTTCCAGAGAAAGAACTGTGGAGTTTGAACAAAGACTATTACTTTTAATTTAAGAAAAAACCCGATATCATATTATGTAATCTTGCTATCTCTTATACTTTATCTTGTTCCTTAAGGATATGATTTCTTATCACATTCAATTTGGATCAGTGTATACCATGACACAATGTAAAGACTGACAAATTGCCTTCTGTGGGGGGGGGAGGGGGAAGTAAGATTAGGGGGAAAATTGTAAAACTCAAAATAAATAAAATCTTTAAAAAAATTTAAAAAATACAAAACAATTTCATTTTGTTTTTTCTAGCTTTTATAAAAATAATACTTTAGGGGCGGCTAGGTGGCACAGTGCATAGAACACTGACCCTGGAATCAGGAGTATGTGAGTTCAAACCTGGCCTCAGACACTTAGCTGTGTGGCCTTGGGCATACCACTTAACCCCATTGCCTTGCAAAAACCTAAAAAAATAAAAAAAAATTCTTTGGAAATTTGGTTTGGTATTATTGACTTGATCTACCTTGATCAATTAGTATTTTTTCAGTTATTTAGATCTATATTTCTGCAAAGAATGTTCTGTATTTGGGATTCCTATAACTCCTGATGTGTCTTTGCATATCTGTTCTCAAATATTTGATATATTCTGTAGATTCCAATATATTCTGTAGTTTTTTTAATGGAATTTCTATTTCTTCCTATTGAGTTTTTATTGGTAATATACAGGAATTGTCATGATTAATATGAATGTTTTATAGCCTGCAACTTGCTGAATTTATTAATTGCTTCCATTAATTCTTGGTTGGCTCTTGAGAGAGAGTTTCGTTAAATCACATAATATGGAAAAGAGGATGATTTTGTTCCCTCTTTGTTTATGCTTATTACCTCAATTTCTGTTTTCTTCTCTTAATGCTATAGTTGGCATTTCTAGGATGATGTTCAATAACAATAATAATATTTGTCCTTCATTCTTAAAGAACACCATGACATCAGGGATGTAGTGTCATGACAAGCACTTGAATATTGGATTTGAGTGAGGGGTTACTGTGCTAAGTCACCAGCCTCACTTTCTCCCCCAGAGCCATCTAAGATCTAGTGGCCAGATTTGAATCAGGATGACTAGAGATGTCCATGGATGTATGGCAGTCAGGGTTAAGTGACTTGCCCAAGATCACACAACTAGTTAGTGTCTGAGGCTGAATTTGAACTCCCATCTTCCTGATTCCAAGGCCAGCACTCTATCTACTGCATCACTTAGTTGCCAGGATGATGTTTAATAGTAGTGGTGATAGTGGACATCTTTTCTTTATCTGTTATCTTATTGGAAAGGCTTTTTTCTCATATAGTGTTTGTGCTTGGTTTTAAATAGCTATTACTTATTATATTAAGAAAAATCTATAACCTTGCTTTTTAGAGTTTTTAACAGGTTTATTATATTATGATTTTTATGTGACTTACTATATTTATGGTTTTCCTTTTATTGAATTGGACTGAATTTCTTTATATAATTGTCAGTGCCCTAGTCTTTTTATTTGTTATATGGAAAAATTTGAAATGAAAGCTAATAACAGAGAAATCAGTTCTTTTTTACTTAGAGGCTCTGTATTCTACTCCTTATATTACTTATTATTTTTGTAACCTGGAATGGGTCATTTTTCTACTTCTATAAAATATGAGGGAGAAGAAAATTGGACTCTATGGATTTTAAGGTCCCTTTCTTCTTTAATATATGATCCTGTGATCCTAAAATGTCATTCATGGCATACTCTGTATGTAACTGTATTACATTTCACCTTCATAAATAGTTTTTGCAGTTTAGGTTACAATGAGAGGAAAGAGTGAAAGATGTTTATAGGAAGGAATAGAATGTGTGTAATGTAAAAGGGTATTGCCAGACTTGGAGTCAGGAAGACCTGAGTTCAAATGTGACCTCAGAAACTTCCAAACTGTGTAAGCTCGGGCAGGTCACTTCATTCTGTTTGCCATAATTTCCTCATTTGTAAAATGAGCTGGAGAAAGAAATGGCAATCTTCCACTATCTTTGCTAAGAAAACTCCAAATGGGATCATAAAGAGTCAGATGTGACTGAACATCAACAAAAAGTGTTGCTCAGTTGTCTGAGTGTCCCCAGAATTTTTAAGTGTACATTCTTGTCAATAAAAAATTATAAGCATATATCCTCAATGTGTGTGTGTGTATACTTATCTGTAGATCTATAGATTACATACTACACATATACTACTGTGCTAATAGATTCATTCTAAAACTTGCATAAAAATTGGAATTTAAAAAGGATGATATAAAGACAAAATAATATTTGATCCAGGAGTTAGGAGGAAGCCTCTGGAATTTATTGAGAAGAATGACATGGTCAGATCTGTGCTTTAGAAAATTCACTTGGGCCACAGTGTGGAGGGATAGGGATTGGGGCAGGGAAAGACTTGAGTCAGAGAGATCAATCCCAGACTCTGGCAGGTGGAAGGTGTGTACGTATTTGGTCATATTTCTAGTACCTTCACAGGGTGTCCTGTACTAAATGATATTTAGTCTTTTATTAAAAAATCCACTGAAGAACTTCATTACTATATAAACAATTTCAGAAACCATGTAAATGGACAATTACTGTTTCATTAGCTCCTTTAGAATATAATAAGACTTGGTATAACTTAGGGTGTGTTAAACATTCACATCAAATTAAAGTGCTACTCATAACATATATTTATTATTTATAGATGAGGAAGGATAGAGCATCAAATTTATGTCATATTTATGGCATGTTGGCAAAGTACTTGATAATTTTGTTGCTTATTAATGTTATGAAATAGTAGCCCTATATAATAGGTTGTATAAAGCTGTGGAACAGGGGAAACCAAATCATTTCAATCTAGTGGAAAAATTTGGTATTAAATCCTCTGACATAAGTAACATCAGCTTGCTTTCTGTTGAAGTTTGTTACGTAAGCAAACTAGACTGTTAATGAGCATCAAATTAAACCCCAGTCTTGTGCTCAGTGCTGGAAATACAATGAAAAGCAAAAAAAGAGTTCCAACTTTCAAGGAACTCACAGTCAGAAAGGACAGATAGCATGTCAATAAATTTGTTCAAAAAAAGATATAAACTGAATAGATTGGAGATAATCTCTGAGTGATAGCCAGTGAAAATGCCTCAAGGGGGCAAGTGTCATTGCATCACATAATATATAGAGAAAGTTAAATGTAAGGAACCCGGAAAAGTAAGAGGGGGCCAGGTTATGAAGATCCTTAAAAGTTAGAGGTTTTTATATTTGATCCTGGGGGGTAAGAGGGAGCCACAGGAATTTAGTTGAATGGGGTGGGATAGGAAAGCAGTGATGGTGCTATGATCAGACTTGTGCTTTAGGAGATATTTGACAACTGAATGGAGGAAAGACTCAGAGTAAAAGCAAAAATAAATATCACACACACACACACACACACACACACACACACACACATTGTAAAACACCTTCATCTTCAGTTATAGGCCAGTTCACTTTCTTGTGTAACAATGATAAATATTTATTAAATACTTACTATGAGCAAGATATTTTGTGTTCTTTCTGTGAATTTGAGTCTTCTCATTGGCCTTCTAATATGACCTTGGGCAAGTTATTTCATTTTTGTTTTTAAAAAAAGTATAAAGGAGTTAAAAGATTTCTATTTGAGTATATCAATTAGAAGAATATAAACTCCCCAAAAGGATTAGTAATATTCCATGGATCCTGGAATGGACCCTGTGATTTGGAGATGAGAAATTTCAAGTACTGCTTCTCAGAATCACACATTCAAAGAATGCTAGACCCATTCCTCTGATCCTTTGCTTTTGTATATTATATATAAACCTTATAGCCCCCAAATCTTAAACACAGTGATTTTTCAAAGAATGCTAATAGCTACCTTCCTTCAACTAAGGAGATGAAGGAAAATCAAATTATTGAATGGGTCAATCATTCTTTCCCTTTTTCTCTCTAAAATTCTGTTGACTATGGGATTAGAAAAGCTCAGTCCACGTAATCATTTATGAGTTGAGGTGTGGGTATCTGTAAGCAATCCAATCCTATTTTTTGTTAAAGAATTCATTTTTACCATGAAGTTCTTCATTTTGGGTTCTTTAAAATTGAATGTTGAATGATAATGTTCTTGCCTTCCCTTTTGAGGGAGATGTTAAAAAAGCAAGTCCAGTGCTGTTACACACACACACACACACACACACACACACACACACACACACACACATCTTTTGATGACAAAGTGACGTGGATGCCTTTTAGGCCCAGTTCTCCTTACATTTAACAGGAGACATGTAAGGGCTTGCAAATTACTAGATGTCTCTAAAGGACACCTTCCTTTATTCCATTGTTAAGAGAAAACCTGTTAAGCACAGGTTTTCCTGTCTTTCAAATCTGAGCCATATACTCATCCTTCCCTTGGGGCCATTTTCCTGACCAAGCCTCCTGTATTCATGTTAAAAGGTCATCTAGTTCATATCCCTGCCCCTAAGCAGAAATGTACCTAAAACTTTCTAAATATTTAAAGGAAAGGAGAACCAAACCTCAAATCTTCTGAAAACCTCACATGTCAGCCTCACACTTCAGTCTTCCTTTTCTCTTCTGTTTTGTTGTCCCACCCTCCACTCTAATGTATCTTTACCTATCTTCTTTACCTCCCTTCCCCTTTGGGACCCCAGTGATGGGTGGTGTTTTTTCCCTTCTATTACTGCTTTTTCTCTAAGGAGATTGGAGGAGAACTAAGGCACTATGATAAATGCCTCACAAATATTAACTCATTGGAGCCAGTTTCTCAGACAGCCCATTCCTAGTATGTTCATGACACCTCTCTACTCCTGCCATTCCTCTCTTTGTTCCAGTTACTTCTTGAAACATAAATTGTCTGGCTTGTTCATCAGTTTTTTGTGTATTTGCCTGCCTGATAAACATTGGGGCCTGAATACGGACCTCCTTAATTGATGCTAATTGTTTTCAGATTTAACACTGCCCTGTGTTTTTGTTTTCATCTCTTTTACATCCAGCATAAACCTCCTCAACAAACCAATAATGAAATGTAAGATTACTATTATTCATAAGCCTGATAGATAGACCTAGGTAACAAGGAGCTACTTACCATGGGGACTTTAACTGCTGATTATAGTGGCTTCATTTTTCTCATATGTAAAATTAAGGAATTGAATTATATTACCTTTATAGGTCTTTTTTTTGTCTGAATTTGGAATAGAATAGGGACTAGCTATGTAAAAGATTGCAAAAACAAAGATCCTATGTTCAAGGTCTGTTTTCTTGGAGTGATTCATACATAGGAATTCAATAAATCTTTAACTTAATTTTTTGCTTAATAATTGACTTGATTTAGGGGTGCCTAGGTGGCACAGTGGATAGAGCACTGGCCTTGGAGTCAGGAGTACCTGAGTTCAAATCCAGCCTCAGACACTTAATAATTACCTAGCTGTGTGGCCTTGGGCAAGCCACTTAACCCCATTGCCTTGAAAAATCTTTAAAAAAAATTACTTAATTTTACTTATCAGTGTACTAAATTTTACTAGCTTAATTTGCATATTTAAGTAAAAACAGTGTTTTTATATAATTTATATTTTCTGATAAATCCTTTCCCCTTTCCTTTCTTCAGGAAAACCATTCTGTTAGAGAAATGAATCAGAAAGTTCATGGCAGAAATAGTTTTGTGGGGTTTTTTAAATAAGTAACCAATCTGGTGACTGACTAATGAATTAATGATATTTATCTAGGATTTATACTGTTACTAGGTTCCAGGTATATTTTTTGGGAAAGTACATGTTGATCTTTTCAAAATAAGTCTAAAACATGACTAGTTTGCAACTTGATTTCACCAAGCTACCATCCTTAAAGCCATCCATCTGTAAGTAGTATTTTAAAAATTCAACATTCTTTACTTCCAAACAAATGATAATTTGGGTGTATAGCTCTTTGTTCACTTTTTTTTGTTGTTTTTGCAAGTTAATGGGGTTAAGTGACTTGTCAAGTTCACACAGCTAGGTAATTATTAAATAATCTGAGACTGGATTTGAACTCAGGTACTCCTGACTCCAGGTCCAGGGCTCTATCTAATGCGCCATCTAGTTGACTCTGCTCTTTGTACACTTGGAGTTTTCTTTAAATATTGCAAAGCATTTCTACCCTAATAAAGGCATATAATGCAGTGGATGCAGAACTGTTGAGTTGAAAAGAACTAGGGTTTAAATTCTGCCTTTCCCATTTTTTGACTGGATGGTACTGAGCAATTCCTTTAACTTCTAAGTGCCCCAGACATTTCTCTGGTTGTAAAGAAGGTACTCATGTCCATTGTAAATGAAGTTTCCTCCAAGATAACACAGACTCAATTAGAAATGAAGACTTTAGTTTGGTGCTTGTGTAGCAAAATACCATAATCTCCAAGTATGACAACTATCAACATTCAGCATTCCCTCTTTCAGCAAAAACTGTACTTGAATTAAGTGTTATGTGTATATAGTAACATAAAGTGTTAAGTATTATAAGATTACATCTGATCTTCTCCCCACTATTGCCCTGTCTTTGGACTTTCTCTTGGTGATTGAGAGAAAATGTGCTTGAAGCATTAAGATACTCTTCTTGGACAAATATAAATGATTGACTAAGAATTAAAGGTTTGTACTTGTGGGAAACTGATGCTTAATAATCAGTTTAGTATCATTTAATGTTGGTTTTTTAAAGAGTGGATTTATTTCCTAATCAATAACAGATTTTTGGTTTTAGAAAGTATTAATACATTAATGAATCATGGAACAAGTTTATTGTTCAAGTAAATTTATTGTTTATTTTGATATAAAAATGTACCCAAGGCAGTTAGGTGGTAGAGTAGATAGAGCACCAGCCCTGGAGTCAGGAGGACCTGAGTTCAAATGTAACCCCAGACAATAATTACCTAGCTGTGTGACCTTGGGCAAGTCACTTCACCCTGATTGCCTTGCATCCAGGGCCATCTCCAGTTTTCCTGATTCCTATCTGGCCCCTGGACCCAGATGGATCTGGAGGAGAAAGTGAGGTTGGTGACTTGGCACAGCATCCTCCTAACTCAAATCCAATTCACATGCTTGTCATGGTATCACTTCCCTGATGTCATGGTCTTTGAGAAAGAAGGACAAACAGCATCATTATCAAAAAAGTGCCCTCAGAGAATAGTAAGTTTCTATTTTGTTGTTATTTTCTATTTGCTATAAGATTCCTAAGACAAAACTTTTTACATATGCTAAAGAATTAATCAAGCAACAAGTTGTGTGTGTGTGTGTGTGTGTGTGTGTGTGTGTGTGTTCCCGTACATGCATGCATGCATAAACTGTGCTGGATAACTTACTTCATTTTAAGCTGCTTTTTTTCCAGTTTTTATCCTTTCTGTTCCTAGAATCAATTTGTTTCGTGGCTAATGGCTACATAAAAAAGTCTTTAAAAGAAGAACTAGAGACTTCTCTATTACCTTTTAACCAGGTTCTGTTTTAAATCAACCCTTTGGTATTTGAAAAGGTCAGTTGAGCTATTTTTGTGCCCCTGTCTCTAATTAATGGGCACTCATAAATTTCTACTGGCAACAGACAATGAAGGGTGATCCTATTGGTAGTGGAGAGCATCTGTTGTAATGTCAGAAGCAAGGTATTGGGAATTGCTGATGCAGCAACCTATGAAAAATGTAGGAAGAGATAAGACCCTATAGCACCAACCCAATGATAAAACTTTCCCATTTCTATTCATACAGACATCTCTGGGAGCATTTATTCTACTTGTATTTAAGATTTGTTGCTTTTAAATTAACACGAGACTATAGGGTGGATCAAGGGAGATAGAGGACATGAAGGAAGTAGGGAGGGGGAGAGAAGAGAGCTTTACCTGGGTGAGCTTTGTACTATTTGTTGTCTCTTGTTACCCTGCAAGAAGGTTTCCTTAGGTCTTCATTAATCCATATGTTGATGTTTAGGTTTTTACCTTCCTTGGAGGGAATATTTTACCCCCCCCCCCCAAGTTAAATAAAAATTGTTTCATTGGCTCTTGGATTTTAGCAAGAGAAGCAATTGCCAGTCTACACCTGGGGAGAGTAAAACTGAATATTTGAATCTCTTTAACTCAACCAAGAACAGATGGTCTTCTTTAGTTCATTTTGTGACCTTTCTTTGCCTGTGAGAAATCTGATCTCACTGATCATAAATATTCTTTGGGTTTGTACCCACAGAGGTTACAGAAGAGTCAATCTGCCATTATCATTTCACTTTTGACTAGAGCTTTTGACCTAAGAGTTTTACAGCAAGTTTTATCTACCAGATTAGCCTTTGACAATCTTATGAAGGAGCTCTTATTCATATTTCATAGATATAATGAAGGAGTATCAGATATTTGTCCTTCATTTCGAAGAAGACCACAACTTCAGGGAGGTGATGCTATACTAAGTCACCATCCTCACTTTATCCTCCAGAGACATCTGGGTCCAGTGACTAGATATGAAGTAGGACTACTGGAGATGACCCTGGATGCGGGGCAATCAGGGTTAAGTGACTTGCCCAAGATCACACAGCTAGTAAGTGGAATATGTATGAGAGGTCAGATTTGAACCCTGTCCTCCTGAATCCAAGGCCAGTGCTCTATCCATTGCACCACCTAGCTGCCCATTGAAGGGAGATACCAAGAGACAGGCTGATCCATACACAATCAGTAGCTTTTTGATCAAGTAATATCGAGCAATACTCATTTCCTCAAACTCACCATGTCGGTACTTCACCTTAATGCCTGCTTCTTGATTATAAATCCCTCCATCAGTCAAATTTAGCTTTAGTCTCCAAGGCCTAATTAAGGACCTAACTCCTTGAAATATTCCCTGGACCTTGTAGCCCAGATGTATCTGAACTTTTTTGATTGTGCTGTACCATAATAATTTCCAAAAAAAAAAGCTACTAGAGATTTCTATAGAAGAATTACATTAGTTAAAATTTTTTTATCACATTACCCACAGCATATATGTTTATTCATAAATTATATATATAAATTGTTATAATAATAATATATGCATACTATTGAACATTTGCAAAAATAGACATATAAAAATGAAATAAACTATTTTAGAAATTATGTAAAAGTACAAAGATCTTTTTGCATTTACTAAAATTATAATTATAATATTTTTAGTGAGAAAATGAGATTGAATATGCTTCATTATTCTTTACTATTGAGGTTTAGCATTTTGTGATAGAGCAATATAAAAGACTAGTTATCTAAGTTAATTTTATTTTGATACTTAGTTTTAATATCTAACAGTCGAAAAAGAGGATAAATAATAAAGAGATGGGGGATTAAAACTAGAGAAAATACAAAAATCGAAATTAGAATCTGGGTTTGGAGAAAAAAGGAGGAACAAAGAAGTAGGAACAGACTACTTTAGTTATAGATTACCAATGATCACATTCTTTCTCCATTTCCTTCTTTGTAAAAAGAAAAGGGGGAAGGGGTGAAAAGCGTAAAAGAAGCAGGAAAGGATTGAGATGAAGGTGAATATGCAATGAAGAGTCATAATATTTAAAATTAGAAGGCTTCACTATTAAAACAGAACATATACTGGATTAATAAGTAGCATCCAATAATATGTTCTTTACAGGAAATACATATTTCATGAAATTAAAATGAGATTGAAGAAGAATTTTTTGTGTTGTAGACAAATTTTAAAAAGCACAGGTAGCAATCATGATCTCAGATAAGCAATTATTAAAAATAGACTTCATTGGGTTGGCTAGGTGGCGCAATAGATAAAGCACCAGCCCTGGAGTCAGGAGTACCTGGGTTCAAAGCCAGTCTCAGACACTTAATAATTACCTAGCTGTGTGGCCTTTGGGCAAGCCACTTAACCCCATTTGCCTTGCAAAAACCTAAAAAAAATAGACTTCATTGAGAGAAATAGGGAAAATACATTCTGCTTTAAAGGTATCATCAATTGTGAAATAATATAAATAAATAATATAGATTCTCTAAAAGAGAAAACATCTACATTCTTAAGGAAAAAGTTGAATTAAAAGGTTATATAAAGAAAAGTTATAATAGTGGGACTTTAGAGCTAGACATATATAATAGAAAAATAAAAAAAGAAAGCAAAGACCTGAATAAATTTTAGAAGAGGTAGATAATTATTGATTTCTAGGAATTAACTAAATGGGAAATAGAAAGGAGTATGCACATTTTGAAGTTCTGCACATGGCTATAAAAATTCACAAATAATTGCAGAAAGGTAGAAATATATCTTTTGGGGGGGCAATAAGTACAATATTTTATTTTACAGATAAGGAAACTGAGGAACAGAGAATTAAAGTAACTTTGCCAGGGTCACAGCAAGTTGGAAAGTAACTTTGATTTTTAACCCAGATGAAAGGTAGAAATATTAATCTCTGTGAAAAAAAAAGGTGACCCTCTAGCCACTGGCCTACATACCTACTCTCCCATCTCTGCCAAATCTTTTTGAGAGTATTCCTGATGATAACATTAGCAGGTTTTCTTAAGCAATATGCAACATTGGGCCATATTAATCAAGCACTCAATTTACTCAAGTATTTATTAAGAGTTTACTGTGTGACCGGCGGTACTGAGCTAGGTACATAGGGCATATAAATACATTTCACAAAAGAATCCTTTCTTGTAAGGAGTCTTCTTTTGGAGAAGGTAACAGATGGAAACAAGTACATGTAATAGAATTAAATATAATAAATACAAGGTAGTTTAAGAGGGAAGGCACTAGCAATTGGGGGGGGGATCAGGAGAGACTTAATGTTACTGATATTTGAACTGGCTTAAAAGAAGCAAGGCTTTTGTCATAATCTAAAAATAACTGAAAAATAAAGAGAATATAAGACCCCATTGTGCTTTCTGTTAATTATTTTATAAACGTATTTAATTTGATAGAATAAAACACCACCTTACAAACTTTCTTACAGCGAAATACCTTCTATCTGTACATCAGGATCTTTTGAGAATTCCTAGGAAGATATGACACAAATAATCCTATTCACCAAAATAAATATCAGGTGAAGCATACCTGAAGAGAGTGATATTTTCTTATCAAGGCTATTTTTTTCCTCATGATAGTGAAGTTCTAGAGCAAAGTCAAAGTTGAGGAGAGATTCCCTTTTGATGGTGAGGTCTTCTAAGCATCCATATTTTCAGGTAGCCTTGTATTGCTTGAATCAAGCCCTAGAATATTGCAGAGTAGCGTAGAAAAGATCTATGATCATTCCTTCTTAGAAAACTAATAATGAACCTCATGCTTAGCATCTTTTAAGCGGAGAAGTTATAGTTAGAAAAATGAGACATACATTTTTGACATGACTAATGTGATTTATTTTCTTTGTATTTATTTGTACAAGGGAAGGATTTGATTTGATTTGATTTTTTGTCAGGGAGTACTTTTGAGAGATAAATCATAAGGGGGACGGGATGGTGATAAAAAAAATTTGGGTAGAAAAGAAATAGTGTCACCAAATTGTTTTTGAAATGCAGAATGAAGATACAAGTTTGCTTAGAAAAGGCAAGAAATTCAGAAGGAAATCCAGATAAACAGGAAAATGTTGGAACTACAATGATATATTTAAAATATATCTTTAAAAAGGTGTACATAGTGGAGATTCATTGTTTCATTTCTTTTTTATATGGGAAAATATTCATGATAGAAAGGGAATTAGCTTCTTTATAGTGCCTACTATCTGTCAGGCACTGTATGAAGAAATAGTATCTCATTTGAGCTTCATGGCAATCCTGTAAAATAGGTACTTGTTATTTTTGTCCTTATTTTATAGTGGAAGAATCTGAGGCAACAGAGGTAAATGACACAGCCAATAACTATCTGAGGTTGGATTTGAACTCAAGTCCAGTGCTCTCTCTATCCACTGTCACCAACTGCCTCTGTTTGAAAATGCCTGGAAAGTTCATAGTAATAAAAAAAAATATCAAAAAAATGATGTAAATAAAAAAGAATATTTAAAAAATTGAAAATCCAATAAATGTTCATACTATTTGCCAGTGTTTACACTTTTATAGTAAGAGCAATATTTAAGGCCCTACCTTTCAAAGACTAGTGTAGCTTTTCCTATAATAGTTTTTTATTCATTTTAAAATTTTTATTTATTTTGAGTTTTACAATTTTCCCCCTAATCTTGCTTCCCTCCCCCCACCCCCACAGAAGGCAATTTGCCAGTCTTTACATTGTTTCATGGTATTACATTGATCCAAATTGAATGTGATGAGAGAGAAATCGTATCCTTAAGGGGAAAAAATTAAGTATAAGAGATAGGAAGATTACATAATATGATATCAGGATTTTTTCCTAAATTAAAGGTAATAGTCCTTGATCTTTGTTCAAACTCCAAGTTCTTTCTCTGGATACAGATGGTATTCTCCATTGCAGAGAACCCCAAATTGTCCCTGATTGTTGCACTGATGGAATGAGTGAGTCCTTCAAGGTTGATCATCACCCCTATGTTGCAGTTAGGGTGTGCAGTGTTCCTCTGGTTCTGCTCATCTCACTCAGCATCAGTTCATGCAGATCCCTCCAGGATTCCCTGAATTCCTGTCCCTCCTGATTTCTAATAGAACAATAGTGTTCCATGACATACATATACCACAGTTTGCTAAGCCATTCCTCAATTGAAGAACATTTACTTGATTTCCAATTCTTTGCCACCACAAACAGGGTAGCTATGACTATTTTTGTACAAGTGTTTTTACCCTTTTTCCTTATCTTTTCAGGGTATAGACCCAGTAGTGGTATTGCTGGATCAAAGGGGACGCACATTTTTGTTGCCCTTTGGGCATAATTACAAATTGCTCTCCAGAAAGGTTGGAAGAGTTCACAGCTCCACCAACAATGTAATAGTGTCCCAGATTTCTCACATCCCTTCCAACACTGATAATTGTCCTTTCTGGTTATATTGGCCAGTCTGAGAGGTGTGAGATGGTACCTCAGAGAATCTTTAATTTGCATTTCTCTAATAAGTAATGATTTAGAGTAATTTTTAATATGACTATGGATTGCTTTGATTTCCTCTTTTGTAAATTGACTTTGCATATCCTTTGACAATTTGTCAATTGGGGAATGGGTTTTTTTTTAATTTGACTCAGTTCTCTGTATATTTTAGAAATGAGTCCTTTGTCAAAAATACTAGTTGTAAAGATTGTTTCCCAGTTTTACTACATTTCTTTTGATCTTGGTTACAGTGGTTTTGTCTGTGCAAAAGCTTTTAATTTAATGTAATCAAATTCATCAATTTTTTTTTTTTTGCAAGGCAATGGGGTTAAGTGGCTAGGTAATCATTAAGTGTCTGAGGCCACATTTGAACTCAGGTACTCCAGGGCTGGTGCTCTATCCACTGGACCACTTAGCCACCTAGCCCCCTGCCCCAATCTAGTTTGTTTTTAGTGATGTTCTTCATCTCTTCCTTGGTTGGTCACAAACTGCCTCCCTTTCTATAGATCTGACAGGTAAACTACTCCTTGATCTTCTAATTTGTTTATAATTTTTTTTATGTCTAAATCCTGTATCCATTTAGATCTTATCTTGGTATGTAGGGTGTGAGGTGTTGGTCTAATCCAACTTTCTTCCATACTAACTTCTGATTTTCCCAGCAGTTTTTGTCGTGGAGAGAGTTTTTATCCCAATAGCTGGACTCTTTGGGTTCTATAATAGGGTTTTTTTTAGGCTTTTTTTTTTGTAAGACTAATGGGGTTAAATGGCTTGCCCAAGGCCACACAGCTAGGTAATTATTAAATGTCTGATGCTGGATTTGAACTCAGGTACTCCTGACTCCAGGGCTGGTGCTCTATTCACTGGGCCACCTAGCTGCCCAGTTCTATAATAGTTTTTAAATTGTCCTTGAGAGTAAAACTTTGGCTTGTTGTTGTAGTAACTCCCTGGTTTGCTGAATCCCAAATGAAACTATGCCAAGCTTCTTCTCAGGCTTCTGACTGGCAGATTAGTATAACTAACACCAGTATAGGGAAACTTCATGACATGGAATCAATCCTGCATCCTCGTTTATTATCCTTTCCCCACTCTCAATATCCTTCTTATGGTCTGGCTAAGTATACCTTCTTTTATTAGCCTTCTATGAAATCTCTTATAAAACTTGCCTGAGTCAGGCCTGGCCTAATTATTTATATTTTTTTTTTGCAAAGGAAGGCAAGACCTGATGGTCTCTGTGCTTCTGATCTTTATGGTAATACTTCTGTGGTAAGATTTCTTACAGTGAGGCATCTCCCATTGCTCTAGGGAAATTATTCAATCAATAACTAGAGATTCTCTGCCCCTCTCTTTCTCTCCTTTCTCTGTATCTCCCTTGCTCCTCCTCCTCTCCTCTATGATTCCCTCCCCTCCACTTCCCTCCTCTCTCTCTCTCTCTTTTCCCTTTCTCTCTCTCTCTCCTGCTTTCTCTCCCTTTCCCTTGCCCCTTTTTCCTCTCAGTAATCTTCCCCACCTGGACTAAATGAGAACCGCTTGCACCTGGTAGCTAAAGCATACAAACTGGCCTGGTGAAGTCTCTTGCAGCCTCTTTTGCATTTTTCTTTTTCCCTGAACATAGGTGAGACATCCTGAGCTGGATCTCTCCATCCTGACTTTAGCACAGGCAGCAGATAGCAAAGCAATTCATCAGGAAAGGGGATGATGGTTAGGCTATAACTTGGGAGGACAGAGATTAAGCCCCAGAGGGGTCAACATTACTCCTCTGACAAAGTGAGTGCTCCATCATTGAGATTCTGGTTCAGTTCAAAATCCAGTGATTTTATTTGTGTCTTAATAAAGTGATCCAAAAGAGATCCTCCTAAAATATCAGAAATGTAAACTCCTTGGAAATAACCATATAGTCTTCCAAGCTAACTCTGAAACATTCATTTAGAGGTTTGCATTTGCTACAGATTTTTGTTGTTTTTGTTCTTGTTTTAGTGGTTTCATAGTACTTTTTTTTTTTTTGCAAGGCAATGGGGTTAAGTGGCTTGCCCAAGGCCACACAGCTAGGTAATTATTAAGTGTCTGAGGTTACATTTGAACTCAGGTACTCCTGACTCCAGGGCCGGTGCTCTATCCACTGCGCCACCTAGCTGCCCCCATAGTACTTTTTAAATTACTTTTTCTGCAATACTGAATGCTTAGAATTTTTACCCAGATTGTGTACTGTTGTTAGAATGGACCCTCAAAGTTACTTCTTACAATTTATAGCATTCTTGTTCTATTCACATAATGAATTGACCATCAGGTGCTGATAAATATTCTTAGTACACTGAGACATTGACCATTTACAGCCATATATTCACAGTACTGAAACACTCATATCTTAACTCATAGATTGCAATAATGATTTATAAGACTATATGTAGAATTGAGTGATAAGAATTATTCTATTAATTAGAAAAACTGATCTTTGTATTCATCAACTTTGAACTGAACAGATTTGAGATCTTTAAGAAGAGGTAAAAGTCTCCTTGTTGCATTAAATGTAAATTGCAATACTATTCAGGAAACTTGGATTCTGTTATAGATATGCTACTTCCACTGTTTAAAAAAATTTATTGTTGCCTTTTTTCATATCACACTCACTTCTTTTTTCTTTTTTTTTGTCCTCAAGAAGTTTATGTTTAATGAGGAAGACAACATACAAACATATACCAAGCAAGGACACAGGATAAATAAAACATCTCCTTAGTTTCCCATTTGGGGCTGTCACAAAAAGAGCTGCTATAAATATTTTTGTACATTTAGATCCTTTCCCTCTTTCATCTTTTTTTTTAAGGTTTTTGCAAGTCAAATGGGGTTAAGTGACTTGCCCAAGGCCACACAGTTAGGTAATTATTAAGTGTCTGAGGCGGGAGACTCTATCCACTGTGTACCACCTAGCTGCCCCCTTAATCTGAGGTGTTTTTTTTAAATTTTTTTTTATTAAAGATATTATTTGAGTTTTACAATTTTTTCCCCAATCTTACTTCCTTCCCCCCACCCCCCACCCCACAGAAAGCAATCTATCAGTCTTTACTTTGTTTCCATGTTGTACATTGATCCAAATTGAGTGTATCACACTCATTTCTGAATTTATCCTTCCACTTCTTGGTTGTTGAGTCGTCCCTTATAATAAAGAAATAAAAACAGCTAGGCAAAACCAACATATTAACTGGTCTGACAGCTTACATAACATTCCTCACCCAAAATCCCTAGTCCTGCCAACAAAAGGTGTATTTCTTCATCTATTTCTCTAGGATCATGATTTTTTTTTTCAGAAAGATTTTATTTGAGTTTTACAATTTTTCCCCTAATCTTGCTTCCCTCCCTACCCCCCTACCCCCCCCCCAGAAGGCAGTCTATTAGTCTTTATATTCTTGTCATGGCATACATTGATCTAGGTTGAATGTGATGAGGGGGAAATCATATTCTTAAGGAAGAAAAATAAAGTATAAGAGATAGCAAAATTACATAAGGTAACAGTTTCCCCCCCCCCTAAATTAAAGGTAATAGTCTTTGGTCTTTGTTCAAACTCCACAATTCTTTCTCTGGATACAGATGGTATTCTCCATCACAGTCCAAAATTGTCCCTGATTGTTGCACTGATGGAATGAGCAAGTCCATCAAGGTTGATCATCACCCCCATGTTGCTGTTAGGGTGTGCAATGTTTTTCTGGTTCTGCTCATCTCACTCAACATCAGTTCATGCAACTCCTTCCAGGCTTAGGACCATGATTTTTCATTATTATCATTATTATTATTACACAACATATAATCATTTTGTAAATTGTTTTCTTCATTTCTATTTCACTGTTACTGCATTGTTATGACATCATGGGCAAGTAATATCTTTTATATTCATGCTTTATAGAGATTGAGATAGAGATAGAGATATATACCGTCGTAAGACTGAGTAAAGTCCTTGTTCTCTTGGAAGAGAGAATCTAGTAAGAAAGATAAGACATAATGATAGGTAATTCAATTGCAAAGTAGAATTTTTAAGTTCTGTAACAAAGGTACATAGTACTTAATGGGAGCATGAAAGAGATATTATATTAAGTCAAACGAAATCAGAAAGCTTTATGAAGTGACATTTGATCTAGAACTTGGAGAATGGATAGGAATTAGGTAGAAAATAAAGGGTTTGCCTTTGACCCAGCAATTCCCTGGGTCCATACCCTGAAGTGATCATGGAAAAGGGTGAAAAGATCATGCATAGCAGCCCTGTTTGTGGTGGCAAAGAATTGGAAATCAAGTAAATGTCCTTCAATCGGGGAATGGCTTAGCAAACTGTGGTATATGTATGTCATGGAACACTATTGTTCTATTAGAAACCAGGGGGGATGGTAATTCAGGGAAGCCTGGAGGGATTTGCATGAACTGATGCTGAGCGAGATGAGCAGAACCAGAAAAAATATTGCACACCCTAACAGCAACATGGGGGTGATGATCAACCTTGATGGACATGCTCATTCCATCAGTGCAACAATCAGGGACAATTTTGGGTTGTCTGCAATGAAGAATACCATCTGTATCCAGAGAAAGAATTTGTGGAGTTTGAACAAAGACCAAAGACTATTACCTTTAATTTATAAAAAAAAAAAACAACACGTTATCTTATTATGTAATTCTGCTTTGTCTTATACTTTATCTTTCTTCCTTAGGGACATGATTTCTCTCTTACGACATTCAACTTAAATTTAGTATATACCATGGAAACAATGTAAAGACTAGCAGACTGCCTTCTTTGGTGGTGGTGGGGGAAGATTGGGGGGAAAATTGTAAAACTCAAAATAAATAAAATCTTAAAGAAAGTTTTTTTGTTCTTTACAATTTTTGATAGAATGCGAAGTACTTTTTAAGTCATACTATTTACTGGCAAAAGGGCGCAGTTTCACGGGGTCTTTGACTCCTGGGGACCTATGTCCTTACTAATGCTAAACCTGATGCACATTCCTATCCATTTTCAAAATTTTAAAATACTAGTACTTTTCTATCTAGAACCAAGTGTCTCTTGTTAGATTAGTACAGCAAAGTTTGTAATGGTAATTCTCCATCTTTTCCGAAAAATGTATTTTAAAAGCACATTGACAGCATAATTTAGTGGCAGATAGAGAAGTGACATTTTGAAAGAGAGAACAGTGTCAGTATTTCACAGTTAATTCCAGTGATGTTGCTGTCTCTGATAATATTTTGGTAGAATCTCTTATAGGTCAATTTACAAACATCATCTAGGAAAGAATATCCCTCCTATTTGGGTATTTAATGAAAACCATGGTAAAAATATCATCATCACTAAAATGTCTCAAAGACTTGAAATCTTTTAAGAAACTGCCATTTCAGGGCAGCTGGGTAGCTCAGTAGATAGAGTTGGGCCCTGGAGTTGGGAAGACCTGAGTTCAAATGTGGCCTCAGACACTTAATAATTGCCTAGCTGTGTGACCTTGAGTAAGTCACTTAACCCCATTGCCTTAAATAAATAAAATTAAAAAAGAAACTGCCATTTCAATGGTATGATAATAATTAGATCTTATTGGTTTCTATTTTGATCATCAGAAAAATTGTGTTTAGGAGGTAGTAGATCTTATATTCTATGCTGTACAACTTCCAACAAATTACCTCCTTGGGACATCTGTCACTTACTTGCAATTGTGCTACCCTGGGATAACTGTTAAAAAAGAAAAATTAATGCAGTTGGTTTTAGTGAGCACATTTAATTATGGACAGCAGTTAAGTTCAGTGAAGAGAGAACTTGCCTTGAATCAGGAAGATCTGTTTCTAAATCCCTTCTCTGACACTTCAAGGCTCTGACTGGCAAGTTACCTCAAACTGTCAGTGCCCTGAGCAAAACTGAGACTGTAAATTGTGATTTGTAATTGTGTGGCTTGCAGGTACTCATGGGTAGAGAGAATTCACCCCTGGGAATACCTCCATATAGTAAATTACAGATTGGAACCATTCACCATCCCTTACCCTACTCCCAAAATATAGTTCTAGCACAAAAGCAAAGAAAGCATTTAGTAAGATTCTCTAATGTGGGAACACCTATACTTTTCTTATTCAATGACACTATAAAGCCATTTCCTGCTTGAAATTGTTCTCATTTATGAAGAACACTGAGTAGAAAGGATGAGAAAAATGATCCTGTATTTTGGCATTGGTAGAAATAGGGAGATGAGAAAGCAAAGAGCTTTTTGCCCTGCTTGCGGCCTGGAATGTCCTTCAAAAAGCTCCCACAATAGAAGTCTTTTAGTAGCTGTTCACCAGAGTTTAGTTGAATGAGATCAGCATTTGCAGACCTCTTTTACTTTACACTTCACCATGGAACTTAAAAGGGTGAAGAGTAGCCATGCAGTCCATCCTTCTCAAGTGGACAGAGAAAAGTTGGAGGTTTATTTACTTGCTTGAGGATTATATTTAGACTTTTACATGAGGAATGCTAATAACAACCCTAGTACAAATCTCTACAAAAGGACATTTTTGTCTTAGTTAGAATGGGGAGGAAGAAGTTAAACTGTAGAGCTTTCAAAAGAATATTTTTATACCATAACCTGAGTTTGGGACATAGATCTGCCAGAAAATTTTTTTTATTAATTTAACATTATTTTATATTGAAATATTTCTTGCTTAGAGAGATGTCCAAAGTGTCATGCCTTCACGTATCTCTCTATATCTCAAAACAATTTGAGGTAATATGAATTTTGAACAAGGAAAAAAGATCATACTATGTTCAAATACAGGTTTTTGGATTAATATTCTAGAATAATAGTCACAACTCAATTCCTTCCTTGCCCATTCGTCTCAAAGAGTTGTACTGCCCTATTCCTCCCTCTGATCAATAACTCAATTCTTTCTAAATTACAAAAAAAAGAGGTCACTTCCTTGGAGTGAGTCAAAAGGGTAGTGGCTTTAGAGAATCTGTAAGACCAGGTTAGAAACTAGATTTCAGTTAAATTTGCTTTCATACTTAATCCTTCTTCCAGACCTTTAAGCACATCTTCCTAAAACTTTGGAAAAATATGAGGATTTCAGGATGAAGAAAATGATTTCTTATAGATATTTATTTCTCAGAAAATACTATTTTTTAATATTTCCAGTTGTACTAAAAAAAAGGAAAGTATGTTCCCACAATAGAAAATTAATTTTGCTTTGCTTTCCCTTTACTCCCAATCTCAAGGTTTTGAATAAGGAAAAATATTTTCACTCTAAAAAGATGCTGGTTTTCATATGGTACTCTGGGAAAGGAAGGGGAAGGACATATGGGAGGAATACTATGATGATGTAAGAAATAGAAAATATCATAAAACTTGTTTTTAAAAATAAAGAATTATAGGTTTACGCATTGCTTTTTCCTCTTGATTTTTTACCATCACAACTGAGTTTTTTAACTTAGAGTTTGAGAGTTTTTTCCCTTCAATTCTCCTCATTAGGGCCAACAATTGCTGGCACTAATCTATTTTTGACAGTCTTAGAGTCGGCCTATAGTTGAAAATGTCAAGCATAAACATGCTAGCCAATATCAACATCTGACATATTTGAAAACAACTGCCCATGATATTTATATAATAAGTGGGAGGCTGGGGCCTCAGAACTGGGAATCCTGTCTCAGGACAACAGATGTAGCCTCTCTGATTGATATTTTTTAACTAGCCGACTCGCTTACACTTAATCAGTGTGCCTAAACAGTTCTCCATGTTCTTCATTGTAGGAATACTTGATGGTACTATTTTTCAAATGATTATTTTGACTGTTTTGCATACATTAGAACATCAGAACTGTCTGCCTCCTCTTTGTCTCCACACAGTTTAGGGATAAAAATTCATGTTGCAGTATTTCTAAATGTTTGCAAGTTACAGATTTTACTTAGGACTCTTTAAGTAAACTTTGAGGAAAATAGGAAGGTTCCTGTTCCCTAAATGTATTCCATCTTATTTGCATGTTTCACTTGGCAGGCTTTGAAAAGTATTTTGCAAGGTGACCTATTTAAATAGACTCCCTTTAAAGTCACATTGTTAATAAGTTATGCATTGCACAGGTCCATTGATCTTAGAGGATCTGTGTTTACCAGTCCAATTCAGTTCTGAATATTATATCTGAAATCAACTTCTAAGGTATATTGATGCAGTTGCTGGCATTCTCCTACTAGGTCATGCTGCCCTATTCGGCATGAGCTCACTGTATCATTCTTGCACTGATCTTCCCCATCCTCCCCAACTTTCCACCTCTTGCTCAGGAAATGGGAATATAAATCAGTATTACCACTGCTTCTAGAAAAGTGTCCTGTAACTTCATTCATCATCCCTATGACTTCTTAAACCAAAACATACTTTCTGGTTACCATACCCCATACATATGTTTTCTCCCCTATTAGAATGTAAGACAATTTGGCATTTGTCTTGTATCCCCAGCATCTAGTACAGTGCCTGGTTCATTTATTTTTATTTTTTTTTTATTTTAGGCAATGGTGTTAAGTGACTTGCCCAAGGTCACACAGCTAGGCAGTTATTAAGTGTCTGAGATCAGATTTGAACTCAGGTCCTCCTGACTCCAGGGCCAGTCCCCTATTCACTGTGCCACCTAGCTGTCCCTCCTGGTCCATTTTTAAGGTTTTATTAAATGCTTTCTTATTCATTTATTATACATCTATGATGGTCTCTTTATATAAAAATGCAACTATAGTGATCTTTTCAATGTTATCTCTATTGTCTGTTCTTATTTTTATTATGGTTTCCAAAATGTAACCAATTCTTGAGTATTCATGTTGCTAGAAGGGGATAGATAGTGTCATAGATAATTCAAAATGCAAATAAGACATCATTGTATACCTGTATCTTCATTCATCCTTTTTTCTTCAAGGTCCTGACCCATATCTGATTGCCCAACATTCAGAAGCCTGGAAGTAAACTGGAAGGGAAGAGACAGAGTGCTGTGGATAAACCACAGATGGGTAGATAGTTTGGTCATTATAAAATATATTTTTAAAACTGAGTGGCATTTGTATTAGGGATCTTTTCTAAGTATAAAAAAATTTTTGCCTACCTTCAAAAAATATTTCTTATGTTTGACCCAGCCTTTTACTTTAGTGTTTCTAATGCAAGAACGAATTCTAAAATTCAGGAATCAGAAATATGGGTGAACTTGCCAATGATATATTCAGTACTTTCCCAATGCAGAGATGCTACTTTTTCTTCTAAAACTCAGTTGAGCCCCAAAAGAATGAGAAACTTCTAGACATTCTAGTCTCACTCCAGTGGCCTGCTCTTGACTTCTCCCCTTAAATGACTTTGAATATTGCAAGTGACAAGGAGAACTTTTCTTTGGGCCCAGTTCTGAGGCACAGCTTTGTGCAGGAGTTGTTCAAAGTGCAATAGTTTTAATGAGCATGAGATGTAGGGAACTTTAAAAAACAAAACAGATCATGTGAAGTTTAAGAACAGTACTGCAAAACTGAAAGATTTTTTTTTTCCCTTTTGGCCTCTCCTACATGTTTATAATTATTCTCCCATGATGTCATTTTGGGGATGACAGATCAATAATGATTTTAGTACTAGCACCCATGGAATGAGGCTCCCTCCCATCTCACCCTGCCAACCTTTGCCTCTTCTGTGATGTCTGCTTTGGGACTTTATTGAGAAAGGTTCTTTTTTGAATCTAGTAAGCCAAGTAGAAGTAGTCATAGTCTCAGCTTTCCTGAGGGACATTTATATTAAAGTTTCTTCTGGCCTCTTACTCTTTAATCCAGTGTAGCCACAGGAAAAGGTTGTTTCCAATACTAAAATACCAAAGTATATTTGCCAGTTTACTTTATCTCCCCTGTAAGTCATAATGGAATGCCCTCAGGAAGAGTAGGGCAATATGGCATCATTGAATAGTAGAGGCACGTAATCAACAAGTAAGCAAGGTGAGTAGAGAGCCCTAAAAAAGAGCTTTGAAGAAGAGGGAATTGGCAAGGAAATAGCCTCTTTGTGAAGAAGGAAAATCTTGCAGGTGTTCAGTAGCACATACTGCTCACATCCTGAGTTTTCAAATGGTCATTAAGTGTATTCACTCTTTTTAAATGTGGTAATATATACCAACACAGAGTACCCAAATGGCCTTTTATTCTCAGTGTAGACTTACTATGCTCTTGTCAGCCCAGTTTCAGTTCTTGGTGTAACCATCTGGGATTACAGCTGGTACCATCAGTTAATTTTTATAATTAGTTCATACTAAAATCTAACCTCACTTGAGAATCTTCAGTACATCCTAAAATCACTCTCCTCTTATCCTATTGATCTCTCTCTCACATGTATACACATATAAAATATTTTATTCAATACAGTAAATGGAATGGACCTCATTTCTAAAAGTCCTGCAAATGCATTTAAAATTGTGGATCCCGCCTCAAGGGAATTCCTGTAATAAAAGAAGTTGGATCAGCAACCCTAGGATTATATAGCTAACAAGCTCCTATTTTCTCTGTTGTTCAGCAGTCCTGAAGAACTCCTTTGTTTGGGTATCAGGAGGATGTGGTGCCCTAATTAGGCTTGGGTGTGGAATTGTCTCACACAGAGCTGCCCTTTAGAGCAGAGCTCTCAATTCATGGGAAGCAGTTGGCAGTTTTGCAGTTTCTCTCTATCTGAAGAAAGTCAAATTAAAAAGATGTAAAAGTTGATTCATTTATTAATATGACTTGACCCCTTTCAGTAGAACTCAATTGCATATTTATTTACTGATTTATAAAATGAAGAGATTGGACTAGAATTGGTGTCATCAGATTATAGATTTAAAGCTGGAGGTACCTCAGAGGTAAATCATCTCATCTTACCCCCTCCTCATGTTTTTCCTTGAGAATACTAAACTCACATATAATAAGTGACAGAACTGAGATTTGAACCTCAGTCTTCAAAGTACAATCTTCCCTAATAGGAAAAAAGTCCCAAATTGTGACAATGTCCAATTTTACATACAATTTGAAAGGCTTGCTCCTCCCCTCTGAGCCAGTCATTGGTTTGAATCATCAAGGGCACAATCTAATTGATTTGCATACCCCATACTACTCTTTAATATGTTTCCCCACCCTGGTCATACAGTACATGTTATGCTGAGGAACCTCAATCATCACCAATCACTGGGGGGGTGTATCATAATAGGTATGTATGGACCTCATTAAGTAAGCACACTTGCAGAGGTCAGAGACCCTAGGTCAACCCAAGACTAGTTGGAGCAGGCCGGTCCAATCTCAGGTTTGGTATCTTGGGGTCCGGTTAGAAGACTTCTCCCAGTTTGGTGATTGGTAGGGTCAATTCCTTTATCTCCCTTTTTGTCTTACTCTCAGATACTTGCATAGTCTGGTGTCTTTCCTATTCAATACAGACCCCAGCCTTTGTAATGTTATATATCTTTTAACTAACAGTCTCCTCTTATATCCTGTGAAACCCACAAACATCCTATATTCCTTATAACTTCAAATACCTTTCTAGAAGATTGGATAAATCCACAGTTCCACCAATAGTGGATATCTTCAGCATATTGAGTTAGCTATATTTATTTCCATCTTTGTTTACCTTTGCCAATTTTCTGGATGTGATATGAAACCTCAGAAATTTTTTTTAATTTTCATTTTTCTCGCTAGTTATTGAACTTAAAAGTTTCATTGTATTATTATTATTATTATTATTTTTTTTTTTTTTTTAGTTTTTGCAAGGCAGTGGGGTTAAGTGGCTTGCCCAAGGCCACACAGCTAGGTAATTAGTAAGTGTCTGAGGTCGGATTTGAACCCAGGTACTCCTGACTCCAAGGCCAGTGCTCTATCCACTGTGCCACCTAGTCGCCCCTCATTGTATTATTAATAGTTTAAAATTCTTATTTTAGAATTGTTAGTTCACATTTTTTCAGTCATATCTGACTCCTAGTGACCCCATTTGGGTTTTTGGTTTGTTTTTTGGTTTTGGGTTTTTGCAAGGCAATGGGGATTAAGGGACTTGCCCAAGATCACACAGCTAGGTCATTATTAAGCCTCTGAGGCTGGATTTGAACTTAGTTTCCTCCCAACTCCAGAGCTGATTCTCTATCCACTGAACCACCTAGCTGTCCTTTATATTTTGAATATCATCTTTGACAACTATGCAAAGATTTTTTTCGCAGTTGATACTTTTTGTTCTTGCAGAAACTTAAATTTCACTTAATTAATTAATTAATCTATTTTACTTTTTTATAATTGCCTCTATTCTTTGGTTAAAAATTTACGCTCTAGTCATAGCTTTAAAATATACCTGATCTGGTTCTTGTCTGACTTTTTTTAATAGTATGACCTTTGATATTGAAATTGGGTCCCCAGTTTGAACTGTGATGGTATGCAGTTTAAGAGGTTGGCTTCTAAGAATCAATGTTTGCTGCCTCTTATGGGATGAGTAAGAGTTTATACTGTCACTACTTTGGGAGGAACTCAACAGAAATCTGCAAAACTGGACCTTGAGTGGACTGGAATTAGAGAAACTCAACAGAATCTCTATATTTAAGTTCCCCAGTGTTATTTCATGGAATCTTTTATTTTATATGTAGTTTCTTGTCTTGTGATCTTATGAATGCAGGTATAGTTAATCTATATCTAGTCATAACTCATTTATGAGGAGTTTTTGAGATGCTGATGATTCCCAAAATAACTGTATTGCCAATTTGGTTTTTTGGGTTTGTTTTTTTTTTGATGTTTGGGGAAGGGAGTTAAAGAAAAACCCTCCTTCCCAGATTGAATTCTTTTTGTGACCAAGAAAAACAGTTAAACAAAAGTATTGAGTAGGATTAAGGCCTGAGATTTCTTCAGTAGAATATTATAGATTAGAAATAGTTAACTGTGTTATATATAATATCTCTTCTGCCCCTGACAAGCAACTTCTGGGGTATCATGACTGACATGTAAAGAATCTGTCTTATCTGTTGAAGTCTGGACATTCCTCCTGGCTGGAGGGATAATCCTGTCTCTGTTTGAATTATATGCTTTTTTCTTTAGATTAGTTTAGATTGTGAAGACCACATTCCTCACTATTGAAGATGGGTCAGTGGGGGGAGGGGGGGAAATTGTGTTAGGATCTATGACCCTTAGAGTCTTTTGTCCCTTTCCTGCATTCTCCATCTTTAAGGCTGAGTGGGTCTAGTTTCTTGAGAATCGAAAATCTTTTTCCCTTCTTACCTTGAGAAATCTCCAATATTTATTTAAGTGGTTACATTCATCCCACACAGTATCCAATATAGTAAATATGTCTAACTCATATTCTGTTTGAAAGTTTTTTTCTTCTGTTTTATAGGGAGGGAGGCAATTTTCATGACTTGTTCTCTAGGCCCTCATTGGGTTTTTTGTTTCACACAGATTAATTTTTCTTTTAATAGTTTTCTTCATTTTTCATCATTGTAGTCGTGTATATTATTTGCTTGGCTCTGCTTTTTTTTCACTTTGCATCAGTTCATACAAAAAGGTCCTCACCTTTGAAGACTTTATAGTTCAGTTGGAGAGCAATGACACAAACCTGAAATGTAATTAGAAATATTTCCTTTTTAAAGAGTTTTTATTGTTTGTGATTCTAAACTTGACAATCACCAACAAAAATTAATATCTCTAAAAACAAAAATCAGGAAAAAAGGGATTGTATATATAACTATAAATCTGTAACCTTTATTTTCCCCAGTAGTTTCTTTTATTTTTTCCAATTACATATAAAAACAATTTTTAATCTTTTACTATTTTAAGTTCCAAATTCTCTCCCACCATCCCTCTCATCTCATCTTATTGAGAAAGCAAGCAGTTTGATAAACGTTATGTATGTATAGTCAGGCAGAACATTTCTATATTAATCATATGAAAGAAAAACAGACAAAAAACCCAAAAAAATTAAGTTAAAAAATCCAAACTAATATTCTTTGCTTTGCATTCAGATTCCATCAGTTCTTTCTCTAGAGGAAGATCAACTTGCTTTTTTAAAAGCATATAATAAATTTAACACAGTTTTAAAGCTATGGGACTTCTGTCTTTCTCTAAACTTCTGTGCATTTTTTAAATGTTTCAGTGACTCACTTCTCTTTTATGAGGGGGTGGGGGTGGAGAGGGAGCACTAATATCACTTATCTCCTTAACTCTCTTCCTCCTCACTCGTGAAAATGCCTAGGAGTCCATGTTTCTAACTCATAGAATAGATGGGAGTGTGACTGCTAAAATATAAGATGCCTGGAAAAGCAAGAAGGGACCAGGCAATGATGAACTTTGAAAGCCAAATAGGATTTTATATCTGCTTGTAGAGATGATGGAGCCATATATCTTTAGATTGCATATGCCTTCTGGAAAGGGCTGCTTTGTGGGTTAATGCTGCTAAACTTTTTTTCTGTTAATTTTTATTGGAAGGGGAAGGCTTTTGAGTGAGTGGGGAAGGGATTCATTTGAAAATCTTTGTTCATTCTTTTGTTCTTTGTCCCCGGTGACATTTAGGTGATGTCATAATTTACAAGTGAATTGGATTTAAGTGAGGGATTTAAAAAGAGGAATTAATAGAAAAATGAGATTAAAGACAAAAGTTTGTAAATAGTTTGCTTCTGAATTGATAGTTTTATCAGTTTCCAAGCTGATTGGCTCCAGCATTCATTGTGGTAACTTGATGAATAGGGAAGGACCATCATCAATCAATGAAGAAGCCATTGACTGTTACCTCAAGTTGAAGTCAGTCGGTCCCTAGCTGAAGTTCCAACTGAAGAAGAGGTTTTTGAATGCCATTAGGTTCCTATCAAGTGGCAAAAAGCCTGTTGCTGATTCTATTGCAGCTGAGATCTATAAGGTGAGGGGTCCATTGCTCATCCAAAAACTGACAGAAATTTTCCAGGTTATATGGCATGAAGAGCTTATCCCTCAAGAATTCAAGACTGCCTCCATTGTCCTTCTCCATAAAGGCAAAGGGAATAGATTGTCCTGTGACAATCACAGGGGTATTTCTCTTTTAGTCATTGCTGGTAAGATTCTTGCCAGGGTCCTTCTCAGTAGGCTGATCCTTCACCTGGAAGATGATCACCTCCCTGAGAGCCAGTATGGCTTCAGAAATGGTCATGGAACAGTTGGTATGTTGTTTGCTGCCCCACAACTCCAGGAAAAATGCCAGGAACAGAACAGAAGTCTATACACAACATTTGAAGATCTGACCAAGGCCTTTGATACTGTCAGTCATGAAGGTTTATGGAAAATTATATCAAAATTTGGTTGCCCAGAGAAATTGATTAGTGTTGTATATTTCATGACAGCGTGTATGCCCAGGTCCTGGGTGATGAACAATGCTCTTGAGATTTTCCAGTCACTAATGGAGTAAAACAAGGCTATGTCCTTGCTCCCATACTTTTTAGCATGGTATTTTCAGCCTTGTTATCAAATACTTTCACTGAGGATAAACTTGAGGATGGCCTCAAGATCAGCCACTGCACTGATGGCAAATTCTTTTAACTTGAAAAGTTTACAAGCCAAGACCAGCATAGAGGGAGTGTTGGTGCATGATCTTCTGTTTGCAGATGATTGTGTACTCAATGCAGTCTCTGAAGCTAAGATGCAACAAAGTGTGGATTGGTTCTCTGCTGCTTGTGCTAATTTTGGTCTAACAATAAACCAAGAGAACATAGATGCTCCATCAGTCAGCACTGCACCATCTGTATATGGAACCATAGATTACAGCAGATGGAGAGGTTTTGAGTGCTGTGGACAAGTTCACTTACCTTGGCAGTGTCCTTTGCCAGGGAGATACACATTGACAATGAGGTTGACACTCGCACTACCAGAGTTAGCTTTGTATTTGGGAGGCTCCGAAAGAAAGTGTGGGAGAGAAGAAGTATCAGATTGATTACCAAACTGAAGGTCTACAGAGCTATTGTGCTGACCTCATTGATATATACCCGTGAAACCTGGACAGTCTACCAGCACCATGTCAGGAAACTGAATTGCTGTCATTTAAATTGTCTCAGGAAGATTCTTAAGATCACCTGGCAGAAGATTCCAGACACTGAGGTCCTATCTCTAGCTAAACTGCCTAGTATTCCAACATGCCGACAGAGTGCAACAATGATGGGCTGGACACCTTTTTTAGGATGCCAGACATATGCTTGCCAAAAAAACTATTTTATGGAAAACTCATACAGGGCAAGCATTCACAAGGGAGTAGTCAGAAGAAGTGATACCAGGACATCCTGAAGTTCTCATTCAAGAACTTTAGATTGATTGTACAGCATGGGAGACACTGGCACAGGACCACCCAGCATGGTGTGCCCTCATCAGTGAGGGTGCTGTACTCTATGAGGAAGGCAGAATTGAAGAAGCTCAAAGGAAATATGACATCCATAAGTTCAGAGTAAGCATCCCAGGTGTCCACATGGACTATTTGTACCCCACCTGTGGTAAAGCATTCCAAACTTGTATTGATCTGATCATCCATAGCGGGACACACTGTAACTTGTCTCAAATATAGTGATGTCATTTTGGTCTTCTTAGATAATGAAGGACAAGAACCAACTAACCAAACAGCCAATCATTAAGTTTAAACTTTTGGATAATTTCCTGACAGTTATAACTTAGAAACTCATACAAAGTGATGCCCTGACTTCCCTAACTTTATGGGTTAATTTCTAGACCCTTGAATACTATGTTGTAGAAGCACAGATTGCTTATATTCCAATCCTGATTCTCATACCTGTGACTTTGGACACAGTACTTTAACCTCTCACTTGCTTCATCTTTTGAAGAATTGGGTTAAGTTTAGGGGCTCCTTTCCCCCTGTGTCCCATGCCTTGTATTCTTTTTTTAGATTTAAGGTTTCTTCTAGCTCTAATGTTGATTATTCCCCTTTTCCCTTGCACCCTTCTTCCTTGGGTTATCTTCTCTCAACTTTTAGATAGCAAAGATGTGGCATGCTACTTAGCAATCTATTTTGTTTCTTTAACTTTCCATATTTAGAATATCTTAAGAAGGATGGACTGGGTCCTCCTATCCCTAATGACCTAATAGTTCATACTCTTGTGTTATATTCTTTTGATTTTCATTCTCAGTCATAAATCTTTGTACATCACCAGCTGCTTCTTAGATATTTTGAACTATATTTAATAGACATCTTGAACTCAACATGTCCGAAACTGAACTCATTATTCTTATTGCTCCCCAATCATACCTTCTTCCCATCTTCCTACTCCTATTAGTCAGTCAAACATTTATTAAATGACTACTATTTGCTGGACACTGTGCTAAATGCTGGACACAAAGAAAATCAATTCTTTAAAGGAGTTCACATTTGAGGAAATAAGGAAATCTGTACAAAGAAGATATATATATATATATATATATATACATATATATGTGTATATATACAGGATGAATTGCATATAATTGACAGAGAATTAAGGAAGATTGTTGATTCTTATAGATGAAGAATTTTAGCTGAAACTTTACAAAAGCCAGAGAAGTGAAGAGGGAGAGAATACCGGACATGGAAGACAAGCGTTTTGAACTGGAGTTTCTTGTTAGATGAACAGCATGGAGACCAGTGTCACTGAAATGCAGGGCATTTGGGAAGTTATGAGATATAAGAAGACTTGGAAGATGATAGAGTGGAGGGGAGTTATCAAGGACTTTTTTATAAAGTGCCTTGTCTAGGGCACTACCATTCTGTTAGTCACCAAGCCTTACGACCTGGTGTGATCCTTTGATACCTCACTCACATATCCCCCTTATTCCAACTGTTTTCCTTTTATAGCATTTCTATTATGTATCTTCTCTTTACTCACATCTACCACCTTGCCTTTCATCAATCACTTCACTCTTGGGCTGTTGTACTTGCCTTTTTCTTTGGTGTCCTTGCCTTAAATCATTCCCCACTCCAATATATATTCCACACAGTTAACAAAGTGAGTTTTCCTAGAATGCAGATCTGATCATATTCCTCATCATCATACTTAAATTCTGGAGGCTCTGAGGCAGCTAGATGGCACAGTGGATAGAGTACAGGTCCTGGAGTCAGGAGTATCTGAGTTCAAATCCGACCTCAGACACTTAATAATTACCTGGCTGTGTGGCCTTGGGCAAGCCATGTAACCCCATTGCCTTGCGAAAACCTAAAAAAAAAAAAAAAAAATTCTGGAAGCTCCCCATTATCTCCTGGGGGAAAAATCTGTCTGCTAATTCATGGCATCAGCTGTTCTGCAATATGTAATCTTGTAGAATTATATGGAAGTGATAGTGACTTTTTCAAGGACACAGAGCCAGTAAAATTCAGAGGAATGACTTAATCCTAGTCTGACTCAAATTATTTTTCTGTCCACTATGTGAACTGACTGTGCTAATCTGTAAGAATGAATTCTTCCTTTACTTGACTAATGGAAATTGGACTACAGATGAGGCATATAGAAATCTCAGGTACACTTTCTATATTATCTGAGTGTCTTCATTTTTTTCAGTTTATCCAGGGTGACTTTACAAGCTCTTTTTCTTCCTCACCAATGTGGTGTTGCTGATTTCTTTTTTCTAGACCTTCCTGAATTCTAAGGTATTTAACTGAGATTTGGCCTCAGTTTCCTTATCCTTAAAGTGAAAGAATTGAATTAGACCATTTTTAGCATTCCTTTTGAGTCAGAATATATATTATTTTAGCTCCCAATTTGTGTTGATTTTGTGTTTCTTTGAGTTACCTCTTTTTTTAATTTATTTTTATTAAAGATATTATTTGAGTTTTACATTTTTCCCCAATCTTGCTTCCCTCCCCCCCTTCCCCCCACAGAAAGCACTCTGTCAGTCTTTACTTTGTTTCCATGTTGTACCTTGTTCTAAATTGGGTGTGATGAGAGAGAAATCATATCCTTAAAGAGAAGAGAAGTCTAAGAGGTAACAAGATCAGACAATAAGCTATCTGTTTTTTTTTTCTAAATTAAAGGGAATAGCCCTTGCACTTTGTTCATACTCCACAGCTCCTTATCTGGATACAGATGGCACTCTCCTTTGCAGACAGCCCGAAATTGTTCCCGATTGTTGCACTGATGGAATGAACAAGTCCTTCAAGGTTGAACATCACTCCCATGTTGCTGTTAGGGTGTACAGTGTTTTCTGGTTCTGCTCATCTCACTCAGCATCAGCTCATGCAGATCCCTCCCTGTTTCCCTGAAATCCCATCCCTCCTGGTTTCTAATAGAACAATAGTGTTCCATGACATACATATACCACAGTTTGCTAAGCCATTGAGAGTTACCTCTTGATGCTGAAGATGCTTGAAATCCCTTATATCATCCAAGAGAACAGAGAAATCTGTGAAGATCTCTCAGTTTTTATCTTTATTGAAGACTAGCTGATGTGCAATGAATGCCATTTGACTTTTTCGAGAATTATAGTTATGTCACTGTGTGTGAATTTATTTTTTATTTTTATTATGTGATAGAATAGGTAGAACTCAGTTTTGCTCTGCTCTGATTGGGGGACATGTACATGATCATGATGAGCTGATGGGTAGCCATAGGAAGATGTGAATGAGAAAATGTCTCAGTGGTGAGCAAGTTCTGCAAATGATCAACTGCTAATTTCTTCCCATTAACCTGGAATCTTTCTGTTAGTCCATTAGGGAGGAGCAGGATGTCTCAAACAAATCCTCGTTGTCAATTATAAGTCCAGGAGGTTTAAATCCTCTTCTCCTGGTTGCTTTGCAGGTTCTTCTAATTCAAAGAGACCACAGGAATACTGTCTTGGAGGAGATAGAGAGGAGATTTATTGTACAACCTTGATGGCAGGAAGTGACTGCAGGGTCAAGTTCACACATAAATGCTTATCAGTTCCCTAAGTTCCTAGTCTGTTTCTCCTCCTCCTCTCACTTGTTTACTCATAGCAGGTCTGCTTGCCTTCACTTCCACAGCTGCATCCCCTGCTCCCCCATCCAGTCTAGTCCATACCCACATTTTCCATCCAGGTCCATCCCCTAGCCTGGACATTTATAGGGGCATAGAACAAAGGTGGCATCATGCCAAATCTGACATATAAGTATCATCAAGTATAAACAAGTTGTGCAACTGGCTCCATCCTAATTCCATGTAAGGAACTTATATCTGGTCAAGCTGGACAACTGTGATTAAGGAAAATTCATATTCACATCCAGGCAAATATTATTTGCTTTATACCTTTTCAGTACATAGAAAGTGACAACTGACTTCATCTCCTTTTACTCATATTTGCTCATTTCCAAAAAAATAAGCTTTTTGCAGTATCATTTGTATAGCATTTTGTAGCAAGATCGTAAGAGAATTAAAAACAAACTTTTCTTTAAAATCTTAATAAGCACATGTTTTAAAAACCTGAAAATAGAAACTCAAATATACTGACCCCAAGGATGCTATAGGGACTGTGACTTCCATTTTCCCTAACAATAGAGAAAAAGAAAGGATGAATATGAGGTTAATGTATTCTGCTGCTAACTGAACTTGGAAATGAGGTTTCATCGATTTAATATGTCCTCTGTTAACCCTTCAAAGATAATGTCCTTTGTGGTCCTCCTGGCATTCAGTTATGTACTCTCTTATCTTTTTTTTTTTTTTTTAGGTTTTTGCAAGGCAAATGTGGTTATGTGGCTTGCCCAAGGCCACACAGCTAGGTAATTATTAAGTGTCTGAGACCGGATTTGAACCCAGGTACTCCTGACTCCAGGGCTGGTGCTTTATCCACTGCGTCACCTAGCTACCCCTGTACTCTCTTATCTTTGTGAGATTCTTCATTACTTCACCGTGATGGGATAAGGGATAAGGTGTTCTTGCCACCTACCACTACTTTTTCCTAACTTGGAGGCCTTACAGATAAGGAAGTGAATTTTCCCCAGTTAATAAGTATTAGTTTATGGAGTATTCAGGGAGAACTGACATCTCTGGGATGAGTTCTTGCTGGGTCCTTTTTAGGACTGCTCATACACCTTTGGTGTTTACCTGTCCCCCAGTTCTTAGCTGTGACTCCTGCATGCTGTAGCATGTAGAATGGCCTCATCCGAGCAAAACCATCTTAGCAGACAGGCTAGATCAGTGTGAGAGTAACCAACAGGTCTCAAACCTGATGGTGAGTGAGGGGGTCATCTCCTTCAAGCATGTGAAAACTTCCTTGGTGGAACAGGTGGATGTGAACATTTTGTTTCAATGGGTCATGAAGGCAGCAGAAGTAGGTGTTGTGGAGCACTTAGAACTTCGCAGACACTGAAGATGCAGGCATTGCCAGGCATCTTGACTTTTGTATTGAGACCAGAATTTGAAGATGCAGGAGTCTAAAGATCTATTCTTTCTAAGAATGAATAAAATTTTATTTAAATTCTTTAATTGAATTGGGTTCAATAAATATTTATCAAGTACCTGCTATATTTAAGGTACTGTGCTAGATGTTGGTGATAAACATTAAAAAATTAAACCCTGTACTCAAGACATCTAAAAAAAGTAACATTTCAAAAGAGCTCTGGATCCCAGGGTTCTAGAATCAGAGAAGTATAGAATATTTGAAAGGGATCTCAGAGGTCATCTAATGCAAATTTCTGTCTATTGCAGGAGGAATTCTTTTTACAATGTCCCTGACATGGTCTCTCATCTTCTAACAGAATTCTTCCAGTGAAGACTGCTCATTTCATTGTCTATCATTCATAGTCTAATAATTAGAAAGTTCTTCCTTTGAGCTCAATGAAGTCTGACAATTCTACCCATTGCTTCGAGTTCTGTCATATAGAATATTAAAGGACAGTCTCTTCCTTATGATAGATAATGTTTTAAATATTTGAACGCAATTTTCATATTCCTCCTTACTAATTTCTTCCCAGAATTAACCCTCCCTTGTTCCCTCAGCTGCTCCCTTCATGGGTTAATTTCCAGACCCTTGAATACTATGTTGTAGAAGCACAGATTGCTTATATTCCAATCCTGATTCTCATACCTGTGACTTTGGACACAGTACTTTAACCTCTCACTTGCTTCATCTTTTGAAGAATTGGGTTAAGTTTAGGGGCTCCTTTCCCCCTGTGTCCCATGCCTTGTATTCTTTTTTAGATTTAAGGTTTCTTCTAGCTCTAATGTTGATTATTCCCCTTTTCCCTTGCACCCTTCTTCCTTGGGTTATCTTCTCTCAACTTTTAGATAGCAAATATGTGGCATGCTACTTAGCAATCTATTTTGTTTCTTTAACTTTATGCATTTAGAATATCTTAAGAAGGATGGACTGGGTCCTCCCATATCCCTAATGACGTAATAGTTCGTACTCTTGTGTTATATTCTTTTGATTTTCATTCTCAGTCATAAATCTTTGTATCATCATAATAGATTTTATTTTCACACTTCATCAGTTTCATGGATTTGTGATTTCATTGGTAGAAATATTCTTTTCAGTGATAGAGAGTGCAATTCATCCATCAGTCAATTAACAGATATTTAATTAAGTTCCTACTAGGTGCTAAACTATGTGCTACACATTAGAGCTATCTAAAAACCACAAATCATTCCATTCTTCTTATTCTTTCTTTTTTTTTTCAGGTTTTTGCTAGGCAATAGGGTTAAGTGGCTTGCCCAAGGCCACACAGCTAGGGAATTATTAAGTGTCTGAGGCTGGATTTGAACTCAGGTACTCCTGACTCCAGGGTCAGTGCTCTATCCACTATGCCACCTAGCTGCCCCCATTCCATTCTTCTTAAGGCATTTATATTCTGTCATGAGAAGCAACATGTGCATAAACTTAGGTAAATACAAAATATATACTAAATGACTTCTGTGGGAAAACAGCCAGCAGCTGGGAAATTGGGATAGACCTTCTAGATCTGAACTTTGAAGAAAGCAAAGGATTCTTACACACATGAAAAATTGAGGAGGCAGAGTAGTATTCCAGGCCTGGGGGACAGATAACTTGTGCAAAAGCATGGGACTTGGAGTGTTATGTGCAGGAAGCAGCACTGTTGTTTTGGCCAGACTTTAGAATATATGAAAGGGAGTAAAGTAAATAACCTTCGAAAAAGTAGACTGTAGCCAGCTTGTGAATGGTTTAAATATTAGAGTTTGTATTTTATCCTAGAGGCTTTAGAAAACCCTTGGAGTTTCTTGAGTCACAGGGAAGTGGCATGGTTATCTTAAAGTTGAGAAAAAATTAATCCAAGGAAGAGGAGTGTACGGAAGAAGGGAATAATCATAAACATTGGAGCTTAGAAGGAACAACTAGAAGGGTAAAAGAAATGAGAGTAAAGTCAAATACCCAGAGAGAAAATCCCAAAGGAAAAAGGCTAGTTAACAGTGTCATATTCTACAGAAGTCAAGAAAGAAGAATGAGGAGTGAGAAAAGGCCTTATTTTGTAATTAAGAGTAAATGGGGGGGGGGGCAGCTCAGTGGCATAGTGGGTGGAGCACCAGCCCAATAGTCAGGAGGACCTGAGTTCAAATCCGGCCTCAGACACTTAATAATTGCCTAGCTGTGTGACCTTGGGCAAGTCACTTAACCCCCATTACCTTAAATGAATAAAAAAAATTTTAAAAGAGAGATAATAGAGAGATAATAATTTTCAAGGAAGCTATTGAGAAGTGAGTGAGAAAAGAGGAAGTAGAGGCAAGAGTATAGACTTGTTCTTGGGGTTTGACTATAAAAAGGAAGAAAAGAGAGGGGACTGTATTCTGAGATGGTGATAGATCAAGTGAAAGACTTTAAGGAATGTAGTCATACCTTCTTTCCTGTTTGATTTTTGCCCTTAGTTTCCTCCAATAAATCATTCATAGGGGTCCACTCAAATGCTCATGACCTTCCCATAAATCTCTTGACATTATATGGATACTAAATGGATTATGTGAGCCCTTTGCCATTCTTTGTTCTTGCAGTGACTGATCCATCATTTTTCCCAAATATATCTATATCCATATAACATGTATCTCATATATGTACATACATACACACATACACATATATAGTCTCCATAGCCTCCATGATACTGCTTCTTTTCTGCATTCTTCCTTGGTAATATGTTGCAGTCTGCTCATCATACCTCTTTGTGCTCATTGAGTGATCTTTAATTTTACTTCTTTAAAGACTGTGGTAATACATGATGTATACATAGTTGACTGATGCATAGTATATACTGATGGGCCATCTGTGATTGTTCATCCAACTGCCTTTCATATCATGAATAATAGAAGTTTTTCAGGTACTTGGTTTTTCCCTATGTGAATAATCAGACCAGTGGCCTTCTAGTGATTTTGAATTAGGAATCTCAGCAGTGGTCAGGGTTTCATGCTATTAGTACAGTGACAATGTCAACAAGGAATAAGAAATATCTGAAGGATCTCTGGGGGAACCTTCATTGATTTAGTGTTTGTGTTAACTTCCCAAATTGTGGCAAGTATCTTTGGCAAGCATATGTCTTCCTGTTTTATACCATGTTGACATTAATTTGATTTTTATTAATTACCAGAAATCATTTGGAACCAAGCCAAGTGAAAAAAAGGTTGGCAGTTAAGCCTGAGATCATATGGTATAATGGAAGGAACACTGGCAAGGAGTTAAAAGGCCCAAAGTCTAGTCCTGGCTCTGACACTTACTTGAGACTTTGTCACTTACTGAGCCTGAATCTCTTCATCTTTAGAACATTAATAATACTTGCCTTCCCATAATAACCTGCCTTAGAGTGTGAAGTTTACTTTAGATATTACTTTGAAAACATAAGAAATATTTGAGAATTTAATGTACTACATAAGTTACTATAATTGTTATAATTCCTCACTTTTCCTGCCAGTGCAGCTTCATTCCAGGGGAAATCTAAAAGCTTTTACTCTTTTCTTTTACAGAGAAAGCTACAGATGGATCCCTCCAGAGTGAGGACTGGACATTGAATATGGAGATTTGTGATATCATCAATGAGACAGAAGAGGGGTATGTACAAGTGGACATAATCATTAGCAGGCATCTATTAAGTGTTTCCTATACATGTAGGATGTGCCAGTCTGGAAAGATCTTCAGTTCCTTCCATCTATTCTATTTTGTAGGTTATAGTAAACCTGCTCTTTAATCCTAAGTGCAGATAAAGTGGGCCCTAATTCCACCCTCCAGAGATAAAATGTTAAGAATGGAGGGCACACTAAGATGACTGATTGATAGTCCAGCAGTAAGCATTTATTAAGTGCCTACTATATTCCTGACACTGTAATGAGCATGGCCAATGGGGACAAAATGAGACAAAGAACAGCTTCTTTTTTTCATGGAACTCACAAGCCATTGGAAGAGAGAACATGCAAACAGATATATAGGAAGCATAGGTGAAAGGTGAAGGAAGAGTTTTTGTTTTTATTTTCAGGTTGGTGGAGACAAAGGTATACATGTAGGCATTCAGGAATGAACCAGTAGACAGGAGATTGAGAATTAGTTGCAGAGTGGAGATGACAGAGAGGGTTGGAGGAGACAGTATAGACTGGGATCACTTGAACAAGTAAAGGGGCTACCCTTGGTAAGAAGAAGTAAGACCATTTGATCTTGTAAGGTCAATAGAGGAGGATATACCAGTGAGTTATAAAAGTTGAAGAGAAGGACTTCATAGCTTTTGTCACTATTGTTTTCTATAAAATATAAGGCAAGGTTCTTATCTGAAAGAATGGGGGTCATAAGAGGTTTGAAGAGAGATGAAAAAACTCACCTAAAAAGAGTGGGAAGTGAATTGATAAAGCACATATAGAAAAGATTGCTTAGTAATGGGTCTGTGGACCCATTCAGAACATTAAATTTTCTTCACCTTTATTCAGTCACGCTTGAAGGATTGGAGGGACTGATGCAAGGTTGAGATTTGTCAGGTCTTAATGCTGAAATGATCCAGAAGGAGGACAATATAGAATTGAATTGGTTGATCAAGATGGGGAAAAGAGAAGAGAGTGACTAGAGAGATGAACTGGGAAAGAATGGAAGGGACAAAGGATTAGAGGTTACAGTATGGACAATGTGTAAAGTTTTGTAAGGGAAGTGCCAATAGATTGTGGTCAGATAAGAGAATTTCTTGCATGTGGAGGTGGTACATTTGTGGGTGATGGCAAGATCAAGTGTTTACCATCCTTGTGTGTGGCTGAGGAGGGATGGAGGAGTAGGGCTTGGGAAGTGAACAAGTTAAGAAACTAACTGGGTAGTGTTTGAGGGAGAGGCAACATGTATGTTTTAGTCCCCTAGTATGAGGGCAGGAGTTGGGGATATGAGAAATTATAGGGTGTTTGGTTTCCTCAGGGAGAAAGAGGAAGCTATTAGTTAAAGCTATACATTACAAAGACTGGGATCTGTCTATGGCTATTGATTAGGCTGAAAGGCACAAAGCTTATGTGCAAGAATGTGGGAATAAGACAAAAGGGGAGATAAAGGAATAACCCTTACCAATCATGGAACTGGGAGAGATCTTCCAACCTGACCCAAAGATGCTAGACCTGAGGTTAGACCAAAGCCTGCTCCAACTAGTCTGGGTTGCCCTAGGGTCCCTGACCTAACTCTACTGCACTTCTGTAATTAGGTTCATGCATAGTGACTAGCACACTTTTGAGGCTCATCAATATAATATGCCCTGTATGATCAGGGAGGGGGAACATATTAAGGAGGGGGTATGGAATGGACATATCAATTATATTGTACCCCTGATGATTCAGATCAGTAACTGACTCAGATGGGAGGAGAAAGCCTCTCAAATTGTATATAATACTGGACATTGCCATAATTTGGGGCTTTTTTCCCACTACAGGAAATTTCCCATTCCTGCAGGGATATTAATAAAAGCTATTCAATCACTGCTAAGTTTTTATTATTATGAGCCATTTATAACAAGAAGGAAAAATTGTGAATTGATTGAAGAAGAAACAGGAGAGACCCACAAGGTCTATAAACAGATGCCAGAATTTTAATTGGATGGCAGCTATGAATGGTATGAACCTCAGAAAAGGAGAGGTTCCCAAGTAATGAAGTAGGAAGAGAACCTGAAAATGGCAATGGGGGAGCAAGGATTACTCCCAACTTCCCCATCTCAACCAATAAGCCAAAGGGAATAAATGAAAGTATAGATGGTGCATGAAACTATGAAAGGAAATTAGAATAAGTTGAAATCAATTTCTGTGGAGCTGTAAAAGCTAAAGAGTTTATATTTGATCTAAGAAGTGATAAGAAACCACTAGAGTTTATTGATTAGGGGAATGACAGTTAAACTTGCACTTAAAGAAAAATTCTTTGGCAGAAGTATGTGGAATGGATTGGAATAGATTGGAATGGAGACTTGAGGCAGGTAAATTATCTTCAGATTTGTCTATGAAAAGGTGCTTGGTAATCTTAGAGAGTGTAATTTTCAATTGTGCTGAGTTCAGAAGCTAGATTGCAAAGAGTTGAAGAGTAAGTGAGAAGTGGAGGCAAGGAGTTTAGACAACTTTTTTAGGAATTTAAGAAAAGAAAGAGAGCTATAGGATAGTAGCTTGAGGGAATAGTTATGGAAAAGGATTTTAAATTTTGTTTTGTTTTAAAGAATGGGATAGACTTGATAATTTTTTTAAGTGTTTTTTTTTTTTTTGCAAGGCAATGGAGCCCAAGGCCACACAGCTAGGTAATTATTAAGTGTCTGAGGATTTGAACTCAGGTACTCCTGACTCCAGCGTCTATCTACTGTGCCACTTAGCTGCCCCTAGACTTGATAATTTTAAAAACATAAAAGGAGAATTTAATAAATAAGAAATAGAATTGGGGAATGATTGAGGTTGCAATCTATTGAAGAGGGGTGGTAATGGGATCAAGTGCATATAGAGAGAGAATAGCTTTGGGAAAATGCCTATTTGTTAGTCTTTGGAAAGGAGAAAATGGGAGATAATTTCAAGGGATTTTGAGTTAACAGTGAATGTGAAAAGAGAGAACTTATATATAATAGCTTGATGTTTTATTTTATTTTAGATTTTTGGTGAGACAGTTTGGGTTAAGTGATCTGCCTACGGTCATACCACTTAATAAGTATCTGAGACTTGATTTGAACTCAGGTCCTCCTCCAGGACTCTATTCACTGTACCATCTAGCTACCCTTAGCCTTAATTTTTCTTAGTAAAATAAGAAGTCCTCAGCTGAGAGAAACGGATTGTTTTTCAGTTTCTATAAGTCTTCTCATGCATTCCCCATGTTCTTCATATTCATTATCTCTTATGATTTAGTAATATTACATTATATTTATGTACTACAATTTGTATAGTCATTCCCCAAATGATAGCCATCTGCCCTGTTTCCTGTTCTTTGCTACCACAAAAGTACTGCCTTTAATATTTTTGTATATATGAGACAATTTTTTATATATTTGAATTTCTTGGGTATATGAATTTGGGATATTTTAATTTCTTGGGGTATATTTTATTTTGACTTTTAAAAAAATACATTTTTTATGGATTGTTGCTGGATAGGTGAAGCCTGCTAGTTAATTTGATTTTATAGCACTATTTTTTTTTAGATTTTTTTTTTTTTTGCAAGGCAAACGGGGTTAAGTGGCTTGCCCAAGGCCACATGGCTAGGTAATTATTAAGTGTCTGAGACCGGATTTGAACCCAGGTACTCCTGACTCCAGGGCTGGTGCTTTATCCACTACGCCACCTAGCCGCCCCTATAGCACTAGTTTTTACTAACTTCACATCTATTGTCCTTATAGACTTAAAGCAACTTTGCTTTTATACAGGAATTTGACTTCTCATTAGCTCTTCGGGCTATCGGTTTTTTGGGAGATGAATGGCCTAGGCAGGGGAGAAATAAAAGGTAAATTGAAGAGGAAGGTGATGAGGAAGAAGCATATGACACATTTATAGTTTCACCTTTGCTTAATTTGTTGATGCAATCATACCAATACCAATAAAGAGATACACAAATTTTGACTTAAATCAATCAAGGCAAACTAGAGATCCTAATCCAAGGAGGCAAATTTGACTTCATATAACTGAACTGTATTGGGATGATGCCTGTACACAGAATATAACTATGGAAAGATATCCTTTCTTAAATAGGAATAGGATAGATAAAATGTAGAAATGTAGCACTGCATGTTAAAAAAATACTCCTAGCAATTTGAGGTAAACTAAAATCCAAAAGAGAAAAACACCCATGATATTTTCTTAGAATGAAGATAATGGAAGCAAAAATCCATTAAATATTGTTAATTGAGTATATTGCAGACAACCTGGAGAAAAAATTTTAAGGGAACATAACAGCCTATCATTGAGACATGAATTAGTAGTGATGGGATATTTCAAATATTTAAACATCTTTTGGAGCTCTCTTAAGAAAAAAGCAGATTAACAATTTCATTCCTTGTTTTAATGAGAGGTGTTTTTTTATCTTCAAATGGTGGGGAATCCAATGAGTAGAACATGTATTTTGGATCTATCAATGAAGAATACTTGTGGATCTACTAAGAAACTTGGAAAGAAGTGACCACTCTTTCTTTGTACATTTGGGATAGAAGAGAGCAAAACTAGGCAAAATGTAACATGCACTCTAGTTCAGAGGAGAGATAGGATAGGTAGTTTGTGCATCTCAGCAGGGGTGGAAAACATCTGGTCAGTAGACTGTTTAAAGCCTATGAAATCATTTGGTCAAAATTGAATAAATCTAGGAGCTTTTTTAGGTATTCAATCTTTTTTTTAGGTTTTTGCAAGGCAAATGGGGTTAAGTGGCTTGCCCAAGGCCACACAGCTAGGTAATTATTAAGTGTCTGAGACTGGATTTGAACCCAGGTACTCCTGACTCCAAGGCCAATGCTTTATCCACTATGCCACCTAGCTGCCCCAAGGAGCTTTTTTAGGACTGGATTGATTAACTGTTTGACCAAATTCGGCAGGCTAATTTTTAAGTTGACAATTTTGTGTGTCCTGCAAATGAAGTTATAAATATCTAAATGACCTTGGCAGAAAAAAGGTTCTCCACCCCTGATCTACCGGATTTCTACAGGAAAGTCAGCTCAGCAAGGCCATCTAAGTTACTGTTTGCTTGAATAAGAAATCCTTAACTAATGAGCACCAAAATCCTATTCTGTGGTGAAAGGAGTTTACCTTTTTACTTGTCACAAATCTCCCCTTTTAATATTTCAAAGTATCAAGTGATAGAAATAGTTATTTCCCACAAATCTCTTTATAATCATCTATTACTAAAGTTTTTCTCCTAGGGAGAAAAATAACTGAATTGATCCCACACTCATCCAGTTTTCTCTATCTTAAAGATGAATTGTCTATTCAATTTTAAAATAGTAGATAAATATTTTGTCTTAGAGAATTTTGATCTTAGAATACTTCCAAATGGTAAATAATCATAGCCAGTGGATCTTTTTAAGTTTCTCTGCTTCACAGGACTAGAATTATAAGTTGGAATGCCTAGGAAATCAGGTTACAAATAGATCAGAATTGAGGTGTTAGAGGTAGAGCACAGAATCTCATATTTGGAAGGGGCCTGAGGAAACCATCTAGTTAGTCCTACTCGAATCAGAATCCTTTTATAATGAACAGTGATTGTATCCAACCTTTTCTTGATGACTTCTCTTAGACAACCTTTTCCACTTCTGAATAGCTCTCATTGTTAGGAAGCATTGTTTTAGTATATCAAATATAAATTTTTCCTTTCTGCCACTTCCACCCATTGCTACTGGTTCTATTCTCAAGGTCAGAACAAATTAAAAACCTCCTCAGTGCAAACTTTCAGATGCTTGTAAGAAGCAATCATATTTTCTCCTTGCTAAATCTCTTCTCCCTTCCTTCAAATGACCCTCATGTAGTGTTCTGAGTCGAATTTGATTTAGTTGAGCCTAGTGGTTCAGGCTCAGGATTCAAGTGAAATTGAAAATTAGTGAACTCCCCAACCTTCCACAAAAAAAGTTCATTTAATAGTAGTATGGAAAGGATACTTATCTATTGTCTCCACATGGAAATATCATCTCTCCAGAAGAGTATGTTGATACAGGATAATTGAACATCTGTCAAGTCTTGGGAGAAACTCATGGTCCTAGCTAGACTTATATGCCCTAGGTTACTGGGAAGCTTTGTTAGCATCTCAAGTCCTAGTATCCTGGTCTAGTTAAAGTTTAAGGACAGCTTCCTTCCATGTTAGGTAAAAATTAACCCAGACTACATGAGAGAGACCAAAGTGATTATTGTTTCTACCAAATCCCATCTCTTTGAATGATCTTTGGAATGATCCTTCTAGAGTACTTTTTACCACTTAAATAACTATAAGGACATTAATGGGCCATTCTGTTTGAAGATAAGTGAATCTTGGGATGGACAGTCCTAGAGGAATAGATTAGGGCTCCTAAAAGAAAAAAAGAAAAAAAAAAAGACAAAGTGAGCAACGTGTCATTTTACTAAAGGAGTGCAGTACTAGTGACCAAATATGGAGAATGAGGACTAGAAAGAGCAGGCATTGCCTCTTCCCTTTGGAAAGACTGAGTTCTGAGTTTTCCATGTTGGTTGATGGAATTAGGGGAAGTTTAGGTTCACAGTATAGCTCTGGATATAAAATGATGAGAATGAGCAGGAGCTCTGCTAGGAACCTCAGGACCACTGAATAAGTGATGGCAATTTCATCATAGTCACAGATTAGAGTCATCTGTAGTAAGGTAGCTAAGAGGTCATAGCCATCACCTGTCCCAGAGCCTGGGTTGATTCTAAGACTCTCACACTGCCACCGCTTACTCCACAGACTACCAGGCAGAACCTTCCCATACTTGGGAGCACCCTCAGAGGATGACACCAAATATTTGACCCCCCCAGAGGCCTTTGCTCAAGGGGTGCTCCCTTTTTCTTCAGAGGTTTGGCAGATATCTCCCTTTATTTTCATCCAGGGACTTAGAGTTGGCACCAAGATATGTAAGGGATCCCCAGTCTTCCAAATAAATTCAGACTCATGATAGTCATGCAGAGTTCTAGCTATGTCACTAGAAAGCAAATACCTTTCTGGGAAAGAGTTGGAAAAATCATTTCAAGGAGAAGGGACCTGCCAATTGAAAGGACCCTGAGACATTTCCCCAGGGCTTGCTTATAAAGCCTGTTTAGGAAGCAGAGACCTTAAGGCCCGGGAAACTCTTTCCAGTAAATTGAATAAAAGAAGAACTGAAGAGAGGCAATCAAGACTATCTAAAAGCAATCTGTTATTGGGTAAATCTTCCAGGAGAATGGATTCAAGAAATCACAGGGCTTAAGAGCTCTCCCTTTTCCTGGGGTGGCTTTGTGAAGGTGGTATATCCAGCTGATAGACTTGTGTTGATAAAACTGTTGTGACAAATACCTATTCTGTAGTTAAACAGTGTCAGCCTAAGGATGGATATGGAAGGTAGAAAACCCATCATATGTGATGGTGACAGACCTAATCTTGCTCCTCCTTCATAGTGGAGTGGGTATCTTGATCAGACATATTAGTATAAGAGTAGTCATATTTGGTTTAAAGGAAGAATTTGTTCTGGAAGGATTTTGATGGTGGCTGCTGAGGTAGCAAATTTGACTAACACTGCAATGATATCCCAGATAGGTCTCAATTGCTGTTAAGGGCAAACCTCTTAATAGCCAATATAATCAGTTTCCCAATTGGAGGCAGGTCAGGAACTACTGAGACCATGCCTTTACTCATATTTCTGATTGGCACAGACAATGTTTTGTCTTTGGTTAAAGGATCGTCACAATAAAGACCTCATGTCCAGATTAGTGATGAATCCACTCCTCCCCTTCTGCCCTTCTCTAAATATTGTTATTCTGGTTTTTAGCTTTAGCAGAGGGGAAATGATTCCTCCCATGGGTACTGATGTTCCCCCCCCCCCTACTGAATGTGGGGGAGGTGGGGAGGCACTATATTTCAGGAACCACACTTACAGCTCCTTTTAGGAGAGGCTATCCTTAACTTCTTTTCACATTTCCTATTCCCTTCTGTCATTCTCAGAGCATTTGTTTGTACTGACAACCATATTTTTCCAGACTAGCTACTTTGGGCTATCCCTATCTCCTGATCAAATTTCACCAATTGACACTAGCTGGTCAAAGAGGGTGGTGAGGTATGGTGGAGTAACATAGATCTGGTTTACCAAACCCATCCTTTCAAAAGACTTCATCCCTTCCCTTATTAATCCCCATTAGAAACAAGCTGCAGAAGGAATTCATTTTTATGGAGCCAGGTATGCAAAACTCTCCATCCATGGCCTCAATTGATTTAACTAGATTTATAAAAATAAATCTTTTTTCTTTTGAATTTTAATTAGCATTTTATTTTTCTTCAATTACATGTAAAAACAATTTTTAACATTCATTCTTAAAACTTTGGATTTCAAATTTTCTCCCCTTCTTTCCTCCCCACCCTCCATCATTGAGAAGACTAGTAATTCCATATAGATTATACATATATAGTCACACAAAGCATGTCCATAATAGTCATGTTGTGAAAAAAAACAGATTATAAAAAATAAAGGAGAAGAAGGATGCTTCAATCTGTATTCAGATACCATCAATTCTTAACATTTTTCATCATAAATCCTTCAGAGTTGTTTTTTATCATTCATTCTCAGCTGATCATCTTCCAATATTGCTGTTACTTTGTACAAGGTACATTTCACTTTGAATCAGGTCATTTAAGACTATCTAGCTTTTTCAGAGAGCATCCTGCTCAACATTTCCTACAGCAGATTATATAAAATTGTTTAGCCATTCTGCATCCCCTCAATTTCCAACTCCCCGTCCCCATAAAATAGCTGCTATAAATATTTTTGTACATATAAATCCTTTTCCTTTTTGTTATTTTTTTTTAGGCTTTGCAAGGCAAATGGGGTTAAGTGGCTTGCCCAAGGCCACACAGCTAGGTAATTATTAAGTGTCTGAGACCGAATTTGAACCCAGGTACTCCTGACTCCAAGGCCAGTGCTCTATCCACTGTGCCACCTAGCCGCCCCCCTTTTTGTTATTTTTAATCTTTCAGAAGTGAACTTGTGAACTCCCTGAACCAGGAAGAGTTCTGCATCAGTCCCTCTGAACTATGTTCTCCTGAGTCATTTGTTCCAGGAACCCATTGAGTTGTTGTTTAAATTCCTTCTGTCTTCCAGCTGAGCTAGACAGTGAAAGACCTGCCCATCTTCTAACTTTCCTGTTTCTCCTACCATACAGGGCATGATCTCAGTGCCTTTTGCCCTCTCCAGTGTCTCAAGCTTATCAGCGTCCTAAAATGCAATGAACATGACTAAGCACATTACTGCAGATGTGACCTGATGAAGACAGAGTACATTGCTACTCTCATCCTTCTGGTCCTAGAGGATACTCTTGCTGTCATTGAAGCCTCAGATTCCATTAGTTTTTTTTTTTTTTTGGCTGTTAAATTATTCAGCTGTCTCATTGAGCTTGAAGTTCACTAAAATGATGAGATCTTTTAAGATGTGCTCCATATTTTCTATTTAGCTATGCCTAACCTATTTTTCTCATACTTGTTCAAAAGGATACATGAGAGATTTTTGTCAAATGCTTTGCTGAAACCTAGCTATATTGTGTCTGTGGTATTTACCTAATCTACCAACCTTGTTATTCTGTCAGAAAAGGAGGTAAGGCCACTTTGGCATTACCTATTCTTGATGAAACCACATTAGCTCTTGGTGATCATCATTTTCCTTTTGAAATACTCACAAGCCATTACCTTATCCCCATTTTTTTTTTAATATAAGACAGTGGGGTTAAGAGTGGCTTGCCCAAGGTCACACAGCTAGGCAATTAAATGTCTGAGGTGGGATCCGTATCCAGGTCCTCCTGACTCCAAGGCCAGAGTTCTATCCCCTGTACCACCTAGCTGCCCCACAAGCCATTATTTTAAAGAAAATACATTTTAGAATTTTTCCAGGAGTTCAGGTGAAGCTCACTCACCTAGAGTCTGCAAATCTTGCCCTCTTTCCTCTTTTCAGGTTCTAGTCTTCTCAGTTTTTCAGTGTTTTACTTAATCCTTGTGTGTTTACATAAGTGTGTTTGTGTTGGACGTCAGAAATCAGTTCTGGGGGCGGCTAGGTGGAATAGTGGATAAAGCACCACCAGCCTTGGAGTCAGGAGTACCTGGGTTCAAATCTGGTCTCAGACACTTAATAATTACCTAGCTGTGTGGCCTTGGGCAAGCCACTTAACCCCATTTGCCTTGCAAAAACCTAAAAAAAAGAAAAGAAAAGAAAAAGAAATCAGTTCTGTCCTTCACAGCATAACTTTGGATAACAAATATGAAAGCTTTTTGTACATTATCACAGGTACCTAAAGGAACATAGAGAGTGATTTTGTATTTCAAATTTAACCTGTGGAATATTCGAGGGTTTTTTAAATATATATTTTGTTCTAGTCCCAAGGATGCTATACGGGCTCTGAAGAAGAGGCTCAATGGAAACAGAAACTACAGGGAAGTGATGTTGGCATTAACAGTAAGTATCATTCTCTAAAGTTACGTGAAAACTTCATGTAAAAGAAAGAATGAAATTCACAGTTTCATATACTGTTTTCTTTTTTATTCTTCTTTGTACATTGAGACATTTGTATTTGTTGATGATTAAGCTCATAGTAAAAATATATAAATTACTATGTTTAAAAAATCTAATTTAGTTTGTCTCATATCCAAGTCATCTCTCTCTTTAGCTATTCAATATCTTATACAAACTGAGAATTCAAAAGAAGTAGAAATTGAAGTACCAATAAAGGAACTACAGAAGGAAAAAAAAAAACCTGATCCTGATGGATTTTAGGCAAATTCTATCAGACTTTTAAAGACCATTGACCAAATTGGATTTATGCCAGAATACAAGGATGATTCAGCATTAGAAAAGTAATTACATAATTACATTAAAAAGAAAAAATATCTGGCCCCACATAATTGTAGCAGTGGACAGAAAAAGCCTTTGACAAAATACAATACTCATTTTTTATAAAATTCCTTGACAAAGCAATGCCTTAGAAGGATCTTTTTTTAATGTAGAAAAAAGCATTTTAATTTTTTTGTCAATTAATGAAGGACCTGAAATATGAAAACTTCCACTGCAGAATATTGGTTTCACTCCATAAAAATATATTCCAAAAAAGTATGTTACCTGGGATAATATTTCCGTATACAAGAGTCTAAAAAAACCCCTTCACACTCAAAATCTTCTGGCCTTCTGCCATTCTAAACTTTAAAGCTTAATCATTATTTAGATTGGTAAATCTATTTCACATAGGTTGAATAAGAAGGATCTTTTTTAAAATGTGATTTAATAAATCTAAAAATAATTGTTAGCTTTCCATACTGTAAGAACATACTAGAAATTGATATTGATTGATAGCAATAAGGAAGTAGAAAGAAATCAAGAAATTAAGTTAGACAGAGATGGAATAAAATTATCCCCAATTTATTAGTGACAAGATGGCTTTCTTAGAAAATGCTAGGGATGGGGCGGCTAGGTGGCGCAGTGGATAGAGCACTGGCCCTGGAGTCAGGAGTACCTGAGTTCAAATCCAGCCTCAGACACTTAATAATTACCTAGCTGTGTGGCCTTGGGTAAGCCACTTAACCCCACTGCCTTGCAAAAAAAAAAAAAAAAACTAAAACAAAAAGAAAATGCTAGGGAATCAACAAAGAAACTACTTGAGACAGTAGCTTCAGTATTGTAGCAGAATATAAAATAAACCTACAAAAATTAATATTTTCTGCCCCCAAGACCTGTGGTCCTATATACATGATATATGTGTTCCCTGTATTCCATGAAGTCAAAGTTTCTTAGATTTGAAATCTTACTATGTGATTTAAGATGTTCTCTTGAAGTTCTCCATGGTTTAATTTCCTTCTCTGAAATATAAGATTAATATTTCTTTATAAGATATCATTTAGCTAAGAAATAAATACAGTGTGGTTTCATGAGAGTTAGCACAAAACTGAAAATCTGAAAACCCACATTCTTGTCAGTGCTTAACTGCCAGCCAGCTATGTGACCTCAGTCAAGTCTCTTAACCTAGTCCAGGCCTCAATGTCTTCTTTCTAAAATGAGCGTAATAATGCCTGCCGTATTTGCTTTGCAGGATGAATTGAGATAGTAGATATGAAAATTTCTTCAAAAAAAAAGTTTACAAATATAAAGTTTGGTGTACATATATATTTAAAAACATTATTTCTCTTGCCTAAGTCTACCATCCCTGTAGGTACTCTTAAGAAGCAATAGTTTGAATTTTGTTTTCTCTTAAAGCAATAATTACTTAAATGAGAGACCTAGAAACCATGTTTTTGTGAAATAATCTTGCTACTTGAAAATATCACTAATCTTCAGACATGTGTGGAAATCTAAGTCATAATCAATTCATGTAATAAACTAATAAATCAGAATATTAGGTTTGAGATAATGGGTCATTTATCCTATTTTGTTGGGGGGCAGCTAGGTGGTGCAGAGGATAGAGCACCCACCCTGAAGTCAGGAGTTCAAATTCAGTCTCAGACACTTAACACTTATTTAGCTATGTGACCTTGGGCAAGTCACTTAACCCCATTGGCTTGAATAAATTAAAAAAAAAACATGCAGCAGCTTAAAGTGTTACCTTTAAAGTCAGATAAACTTTCCTTTGGCCTAAAGTGAAAAATCTGACTTTTGTGATTTCTCTTACAAGTAGAATGAGATTTAAATGATATTGGATGAGAAAATAGGAGTAGAAAATCCTTCCGCCTGGCTATGTATGACATTCACTGAAACAAATGAGCCTAGTCTGAATTATTCCATTAAAGTAACATTCTATTTAAGTAATCAGAAAATAAGCTATTCTATAGAAGTGAAAAATTACTGTGCTGTGCTTCACTATAATGTTGCCCTTCTATTCATGTGTGCAGCATCATTTGCTTCTACACTAAGTGACTTACAAACTGTTGTTTCTTAATTCTTATGTCAACTTTTTATGGTTTTTCTGTCTTTTACCTCAGTGTCATTTTTCAGTATTGTCAGTAAGTTTGGTAGTAGTAAGGCCTTCCAAACCCACTTGAGTAGAAAGCCAGAAAAAAAATCTTGTTAAAATTATGTCAAAATTAAGAATAAGTACTAAGAAAAAAAAACCTGAGAGTTTTTTTGAGTAAAGTGCATGAATTTGAGGATCTCTGTTTGTACTCAGATTTTTTTTTTTATTACTTTTTGGTTCTCAAATATATTGCAAAGGTTGTGGTTGCCAGATCAGTGTGTTCCATTCAAGTATTGCTGTACATTGTTTGTTTTGGTTGCACTTCAAAAAGCCCCTCTAACTTCATGAGAAATAGCGAAATTTTCTGACTTGGGGCTTTGGGATCTGTTGTGATGACATAAGGGTAGGTGTGAAATCGAACAGGATCTTCTCCTAGTTCTAGAGAGAAAGAAAGGTTTGTTTGTTTGTTTTATTAAAACTCAAGGGAATTCTTTCTCTTATCTCTCTGAATAGCAACAGATTTGGTTTATCCTATAGCACCCACCATTCAATCTCAAATTGAATTAGCTTGGACTTTTGGGCACTGAGCTGGTGGTGTCTGTGATGCAAACAGGCTTAGATAAATTGTCTTTGAAACTTTCTGTCCTAGAAAACAAAATGATTGTACTGCTCTCCTCCCATGTGATAGGTCTCCAAGTGTGAGAAATTTGTCAACTTAACATTGAAAGTACTGATTGATTTTCAGACATCTTCAGTTAAGCAAATTAACTGATTAGGGAAAGCAAATGGCTTCGAACCTTTTTCAGTAACCCTGTGAAAATAAGAAGTCTGAGGCAATGAAACCACCAGAATCTTCCACAGCAGAACCTAAAGCCAGTATTTTCAGGTTATAAATGGTGAGCTAGCAGAGTAACTAGAATTGTAGAATTTAAAACTGAGTTTCATTTTTTTGTAGTGGCAGAGAATTGTAAATTGAAGATGCCCATCAGTTGGGAAATGACTGAACAAGTTATGGTATATGAATGTTATGGAGGATTATTATTCTATAAGATACCATGAATGGTCAGGCATAGAGAAGCATGGGAAGAATTACAGGAACTGATATTGAGCTAAGCAAAGCAGAAGCAAGAGAACATTGTATACTTAACAACAACATTATGGATTAATCAACTATGATGGATGCAGCTCTTCTCACCCATTCAGAGAACTAGGATAACCATGGGAGACCTGCTAAGAATAGTGCTATCCACATTCAGATGAAGGAAAAAAACAAAAGCCACAGAATCTGAATGAACACTATATTCACTTTTTTAAAAAAATTTAAAATTTAAATTAAAAATTTAGAAATTTTCAAAAATTTCCATGTTTTTCCTTCCTTTCTCACACATTTTTTTCTTTTCCCTTGTCCTAATTCCTCAAACACAAAATGACTAATATGTACACGTGTTAAACACAAATGTATTTGTACAAAAGTTCACTAGACTGTTCGCAGCTGAGGGGAGTGGGGAGGTGGAAGGGAGGATGGAAGAAAATTGTGTAACTTAAACATGCAAGTGGAGGAATGGTGAAAATTTTTCATAACTTTTAATTGGACAAATAAAATATCAATTCAAAATAAACAAAATAAAGGAAAAAATGAAACATTGCTGCATTAAAAGAAAAACTGATTCTAAATAACATACACATGCCATGAATAATAGCCATGGAAACCAAGAAGCACCTGTGTTTGGATAAGGCAGAGAAACAAGATTGGTATCATGTTAATGTACATTTTATATCTGGAATTCATATTAGCAGGATCCTTACTTAGGAAGTTACTGATCTACATCAAGACCCTGTCACATAGGGCAGTATGGACAATTTTTTGAGTGGTTTTATTGATTTGTTTACATAAGGCATTAGATCATTAATCTGAAAGCAAACAGTTTTGAGGTCAAAATAAATCTATAGTATAGAAATGTTATAGAACATTTATGTAAAAAAAAATCTTCCCAGATTGTTCTGAATTGAATCCGAGGGGGAAAAAGAATAATTTATATAGTGATTAGAGCAGTAATCTGATGAATACAATAGATGAAAAGCTAATTAAAAAGAAGTTCAGGGGCAGCTAGGTGGCATAGTGGATAAAGCACCGGCCTTGGAGTCAGGAGTAGCTGGGTTCAAATCTGGTCTCACACACTTAATAATTGCCTAGCTATGTGGCCTTGGGCAAGCCACTTAACCCCATTTGCCTTGCAAAAATCTAAAAAATAAATAAACAAACAAACAAACAAATAAATAAATAAATAAAAATAAAAAGAAGTCCAACTCTAAATAGATTTAAAAAAATTCCAAGAGAACAGAAAATAAAACATAATTCCCTCCCTGACTACTCTGCCACACCCACCATGACCGAGAGTTTGAGATGTGTTTACTTTATTGTTTTTCTTTATCCTAAGGAAAGATTCAGTCTAGGGTAGAGATGGTCTTAAATTTCTGTGAAATAAATAAAAATGAAAGGTATCAATAAAATGATTTTAAAGTTAAAAAACACAACAAAAACTAAAGAATAAAATATAATAAAGTTATCTAAAAGTCCCTCTAACTTTGCTCATTTTCCAAAATAGCGGAATCCTCTTAGTATATGGTTGAGAATACTTCAAGAGATCTTGTTTTTCTCCCCTTCCCAATTGGAGAGTTCAGAAAAATTTGAGAGCCTTTCAGAACTGTGCCATTCCAGGGCCTACTAGTATTTATCCTTAATTTAAACCTCAAGTTCCATTTACGTATTAAAAGAAAAAAAGAGAACAGATAGTTTGAGGAATATCCTATACCTTAATGCTGGCTATCAAGTCTTTCTAAAAATTATAAATAGTGTTTATTTATAGTTTTAGTTTCTGGAAATAACATGGAGAATGGTTTCAAGAAAACCTGGCAAGATTTATATGAACTGCTGCAAAGTGAAGTGAGCAGAACCAAGAGAACAATCTAAACAATAACAGTAATATTTTGACAGTAATCGCCTATGAAAGACTTAGCTATGCTGATCAAGACTATGATCCAAGACAATTCCAGAGATCTCTTGGGAAAAAATACACTGCTAGAGAGAGAGAACTGATGAATATGAGTGCTAATTGAAGCATATATTTTCATTGTTTTTCTTGCTTTTTTTCCCAACAAGGCTAATACAGAAATATGTTTTGCATCACATCACATATCTAATAAGTACAATATTGTTTGTCTTACCAATGGGTGGAGGGCATTGAGGAAAGGAGAGATTTTTGGAACTCAACATTTTAAAAAAAATTGACATTTAAGTTTGTTTAAAATTTTAAAAAAGAAGTTTTAGTTCCTAATGCAGTAATGTATGCTCTCTTTAATCTACAAGAGTTAGTGCAGGCTGCCACAGAATATTTTCCTTGTGACAGATATTATCGTATTGACTAAGTCAGAGAGGAGTTAAATTGTTCATCTTTCAAGGGGAAGTCAGTCATTTTAATCTTATTAAAATACTACCTGCCTGTCATATAAAACTAGAATACCAATTAGTTGGTATTTAAATTACCAACTAATTTACTAATTATTTTGTAGGATCACAGGACTTAGTGAAGCAAAATATGTGTTCCAAGTATTTGTTCTAATAGTGATGGCCTCTTTTCTTTTCTAATTTAGGTGCTGGAGACTTGTGTCAAGAACTGTGGCCATAGATTTCACATCCTTGTGGCAAACCGTGATTTCATAGATGGTGTCCTTGTGAAAATCATCTCCCCTAAGAACAATCCTCCTACTATCGTCCAGGACAAAGTACTGGCTTTGATTCAGGTAGGCTGTGTTCAATTTCTATTTTAGGTTTGCTCACCTCTGCATGAGCAAGGTGAAGTGGGACCAGTTGCGAAGTGCTTGTCAGGTTTTTCCATAATTTCAAGCAGAAAAAAATGCCTTTGGATTTCTAGGATTTTTTATTTTTTCATTGTTTACGAAAGTATATTTTTGCAGCGGTGGATAGAGCACTGGCCCTGAAGTCAGGAGTACCTGAGTTCAAATCTGGCCTCAGACACTTAATAATTACCTGACTGTGTGGCCTTGGGCACACTCATGTGCTTCAAATCAGTAGATCAAATGTAGTCATAATCTCAAAACCTTCACTCCTAAAATACTAAGCTAGTTGTTACTACCAGAGCCCTCCACATACCCCATCCATCCATTTCCTATTTCTGAGTTTTATTAGGTTTCTCTTGAAGTAATAAGTGAAATCTATTCCCTGAAATGGGAATAAAGGTTTCTTCTCTCCTGTTGTGTTCAAGGAATTGTGTCCCCTAAAGACAGTAGTCCTACCTTTTGGTTTCAAGACTTAAGTACCTTGAAAGTGCCTCTTCCTCAAAAAAAATAAATAAATAAAGTAGAGAACCCTGCCCAAAGCCCTTGCTGTGAACCTTGCTGTGCAGCTAAGACCACAGCTCCACACATAACTGTCTCTGAACTCAGCCCATAGAAACACATAGTAGGGCTTTCCTAGGTGAGTTTGACTTGCTTTTGTCATGGGGGTAGGAATTAGGAATATTCTGAGAAATAGAAATACAAATGAGATTTGTACCAGATACAAAATGAGATTTATACCAGAATTCACTGTACCAAGACACAGAAGACTTGAATTCTAAACCCAGCTTTGCCATGCAGGCACCATATGAGTTTGAGAAAATCGTTCAGTCAGCAAGCATTTATTAAATGCCTGCTGTGAACAGTTGAGCAAACATTGAGCCCTTCTTATGTGCACTCTGCCAAGTACTGAGAAAATAGATTAGAAAGAGAAAGACAGACCTTGCCCTCAAATGTTGAGAAGGGAGTGGAAAGAGGGGAAGAGAAGGGGCAAGGGTATGAGGATAATAAAGGTGAATCCAAGGAGTATAGCTGGTGGGAAATGCTAGATTGCATGTCCTCTTTAAATTAAATCAAGGCTTTGGAAGACATTCTTTTGCTTACCCTCCAGTCTGAGAAGAAGAGGGTCCTGATGAGGTATTAGCACCAAAGTTGATGTAGTCTCTTGGTGATGAACTTTTCCTGGGAGCATGATGATACTGATGGAGTCAAATCCAAGGAGTAAAACTGGTGGGAGGAACAATGCACTAATTGATGAATATACTTAACTTTTTTCTAGTTTTTGCTATGACAAATAGAGTCTTTGGGAATATTTTTTTTTAAACAGTGAGTCTTTTTTTCTTTTCATGTAGCCTTCTTAGGATATGGTGCTAGATCAAACAGGATGTACATTATTTAATATTTATTGTATAATTCCACATTACTCTCCAAAAGCAATTTTCAAAAATTTTGTTATTCTGTTATCTTCACCAATTTAGTAGAATTCAGGTGGGTTCTGAGTTCTTTTAATTCTCATTTCTCTAATTATTAGAAATTTTGAAAACTTGTCCTTATGATTGTTGTTAGCTTGTGCCTTTTAAGACTTACCAGTTCATATCTTTTCCTCTTATCAATTGAAAAATGATTTGTAAACTTTGGGTTTCAGACTTTTTACTGGCAGTGTTTTTTGCAAAGATTTCTTTCCAGTTTGTTTTCAAAATTGATTCTCTTTATGGCAGTCCTTCAAATATGTTTTCCCCATAATCTAGGAATTAACTTTTGTAATTCCTTAAAGGTCATAGTTATCAGTCCTCTCACTGTCCTATGAATTTCCTAGTATCTCTCTTAAAGTGTTGCTTTCAAAGCAAAATACAGTTTCATAGGCATAAAATCTTCATACTGAGGACTGTTCTCATACTAAAACTTCTCCCAAATATGTCCATAGAAAGTCAAAAAGTACATAATTTTGTAGATGCAAAGAGAAAGACAGACTAGGGTAAGTTAAGATAGAGAGATGTGGTTGTTAGAAAAGGTTGAACTGGTTGAACTTTTCATCTTAAGACACAACATTGGTTCCTAATGCAGTCTCTCTAGGAATTAAATACAATCTTATATCAGGTCGGTATTGATGTGACATCCATGGTAAAAATTGTCCTTAAGGTGGCTGATATTACTTGTGATGACAAATATGAATTGGATTTTTTTCAGAAAAAAGCAGATTACCAGGTACAATTGACTAATCCTGCTTTCAAACTAAATGGCATAGTGCCTGAGAAATTTGAGTGGTAGATTTTTACTTCTATGATAAGGTTTTTATCTTCCATGAGTAATGATGATTAAAACAATGAAGTGACTTTTTTGAAAGTAGACTAAAAAGATTAGGCTTTTTCCCTCTATAAAGACTGGGATTTATAGAAGACATAACTGACACCTATTTCCCCAATGAGATTGTAAATTCCTAAAGAAAAGGACTCTTTTTTGCTTCATTTCAGCCTTTACTCTGTCACTCAATAGTTTTGTGACCTTGGATAATTCCATTCCCAGCTCTGATAATTCCCCTCCTAGGTCTCAGTATCCTCACCTGGCATTGGTTTTAAACCCAACCCAGAAAGGTCATATAACTTTAAATACTAGGTAATCCAGTTATAGAGGTTGCTGATATAGCTAAGTTCAGAAAAGGTTTAGATAAACTAGTGGATGTTTGAGCCAAAGCAATTATTTTTCGTTAGTTGAATGTGTCCTGAATTCGAACCACATGGTGGATATAGTATGAGGGGTTGTGAAGACTAGCTGGGGAGAGATGATCCTTATTGTCAGGCATGGTGAAGATAAAATAGAGATTTTAAAAGAGAAGTAACAATGCAAGGAAGCCTGTGCTAAAGTGCCACCCTAGTGATGCCAACCCCAATTGCTCTCTTCCTCTTTTGTAGGACATGCTACTTTAACTGGCTTCTGAAAGCATTTCAGAATACCTTTTTGACCTTTCGTGATTGAAGGGTCTCAGGGAGATCTATTACACTCTTTGTGGCACAAACTAGAGGTCAAATAATGAGTCAACAAGTATTTATTAAGCACCCCCCGTGTACTAGACATTATTGGGTGCTGCTGGGCTGCAGAGACAAAAATGTTCTTAATTTAAGGAGGAGACAACATAATGTATGACCAGATAATGGTGTATAAATACAAAGTAATTAAGGGGTTGTAGCACTAGTATTTGGGAAAATTGGGAGAGATTTCATCTAGAAGGTAATATTTTAGCAGAGTATACGAGGAAAGGTTTCTATCAGGCAGAATTGAGGAGGGTTGTATGGATCAGGGATCTGATCCAACATAGAATTTAATAGCTACAACATTTCTAAAATTATACAACATTGTTTTCTTTAAAACTATTATCTTTTTATTTTTATATCTTCTGTATTTCCCAATGTATCTCTCTCCTCTTCTTCCAAAGATCAATTCCAATAAAAAGAATAAAAAAAGTGCGGGGGGCAAATCTAGCAAAATCAACAAAAACAAAAATGTATGACATACACTTCATTCCACATCCATGGTCTTTCACCTCTGTAGCCCTTCTAGGTATAGGGGTTAGGTTTTTTATCTCTTGTTTGGAGCCAGACTTGCTTATTATAATTTGTAACATCCATTTCATTGTTTTATTATAATTGGGTTTTCAATTTACATTGCAGGTGCTGTTATTCTATAAACTGTCTTCCTGGTTCTATTTTTGCATAGTTTTCTATGTCTTCCCATATTTCTCTATAATTACCCTATCTTTCATTTCTTAAAACACAATATTCTGTCTCATTCATATATTATAATTTAATTATTCACAAATCACAGGCACCTATTTTGTTTGGTTCTTTACTACTATAAAGAATCTTATGGGGTGGCTAGGTGGCGCAGTGGATAAAGTGCCAGCCCTGGAGTCAGGATTACCTCGGTTCAAATCCAGTCTCGGACACTTGGCAATTGCCTAGCTGTGTGGCCTTGGGCAGGCCACTTAGCCCCATTTGCCTTGCAAAAACAAACAAACAAACAAAAAAGAATATTATAGGTATTTTGATACATCATGAACTCTTTCTTTCTATTACTGACCTCCTTGGGTTATATGTGAGATAGTAGAATTTCTGGGTTAAAGGATATGATCATTTTATTTACTTTCTTCCTTTGGTTTCAAGTAGTTTTTCAGAATGCTAGGAGCAATCTCTTGATTCACCAAAAGTGCAATAATGTGCCAATCTTTCCACAGTCCCTTCAATACTGACTATTTTTTATCTTTGCCAAATTTGTGAGTGTAGAATGGAAGCTCATGAAAGATAATAAGGAAAGGAGTAGCAAGAATTTCTCCTGAAGGAGATCAGGATAGCATAGTATACCCTGACACATACTACAGTGGGCATTGTTTTGCAGCCCAAATATGTTATAGACATAAACATACCTAGGCATGGGAGAACTGTGCCATTGTGACCCATTGAGGCACCCCCTATGGATTGTATTAAAGGACTAAAAAAAATGAAAATTTTTGGAGGTGCCCCAACAATTTCAGGTCATCAACACTAAATAGTAATAGAATACCAGGGGGATAAGTGAAATATCTCAGAAAATCTTAGAAATGTAAGAGACTGGTATTCTGATCTATGCTACTTCTCTGCTTAACAGCTCTGTGGGGCTGGTGTGGAAGGCCAGTGGAATTTGGAGATCAGTCAACTATTTGTTACTTTGTGAGTAACACTATCTCTGAACTTTCCAGACATCACACGAAGGGTAGAGGGAATATCATAGATAGCCAGGAAATGGTATAAAGTGACCAACTTGAAGAAGATGTTATTCTTCTTAATATTTGTTATAGTAGTATAGTTAAGGTCAGTTCCCTTTTACCAGGAAAGGGTTGCAGTATATTATAGTCAATCTCCAAAGTTATTTCACCTCCCCTGCATGTTTCCACAATGTAGTTACATCAGACCTTTCCTAGGATAACATTATAGCATTGACTTCCACCACTACATAGATGATGGGTGTGAACCCCATTGTGGTACTGAAACCCATAGATGATCCACTAGCTCATGATCTTCATCAGGCAAAACAGAAGCCAAAGAGTTGACTCATCCTTGCCTTTTTTGGTGCAAAAAAACCAAAACAAGTTATAGTAGAAGGTTTGGCTCACATTATAGCTGACCTATGGACATAATTCCTTGAAAAGGCAAACCCTTTGATTTGATCCCAGCAAACAGACTGTGTTTGGCATCTCCCTCCCACTGGGGAAGGAAATTCACTTTTATAACAATGGATACCTTCTCAAGATGTGGAACTGCTATGTCCTCGTCAAGTGCATCAATGGTTACTGTCATCAAAGCCTTAACTCAGATAGTCTAACTCTCATTTGGATCATCTGGAAAAATTACCTCCAACCAATGCACCTGCTTCCTAGCTAAGGAAATGTAAGACTGGTCATAGTTATACTGCATCACTTGGAAATTATACTTACCTGATCATCCCGAGGTGCCAGCCTCATCTAACTAATATTGGAATGAGCCGCTTAAGTGCCAGCTTCACATCTCTTTTCCCGGATTTATCTGTTGGAATGGACACCAAAAAGACTCAGTTACAGCCCTGAGCAGCTGGAACATAGCCCTAACTGGATTATTTCCAATTCATTAGTTGCTTTAGTGATAGTATCCCAAATGAGAGTGTAGACTAGGTACTCATGATAGGAATTACACCTTCTGACAATACTTTTTCATTCTAGAAACTTTCACACTGAAATATTTTAATGTGACAGCCCTAAAGCCAGGTATTATTGCCCTGGTTGAAACTCATCAAATATTACTCAGCTGTAAAGTTGAACTATCCATGGAATGGTTTGGATTCTTCACATCTCAGATGTGTAGTGGAAGAGGGAAAATACATCTAAATTACCCAGATAATCATGCATCATCAAACAAGGGCAAAGTATGTATCAGGAAACAGGTGAAGACTTTGTGTAGCTGTTAGTCACGTCAAGCCTCTTGATAAGAGTGAGGGGCCAGCATCTTGTGGCTCCAGCTGTGATGATGATGCAAAGGCCTGCCACACTCACCCTGATCAGTCTTCAGCTACCAGGGAGCCAGCAGGTGAAGATGGTGTAGAGACTGCCGAGAGAGAGAGAGAGAGAGAGAGAGAGAGAGAGAGAGAGAGAGAGAGAGAGAATGTGTTCCCTGGAAGAGCCAACTTGGATGGTCTAGGGACTCCTCAAGTGTCACTGCAGATTGGGGCAGGTACAAATCAGAAAGAGGATGACACCACATCACTTGATTGACTCCAAAAGAGGATAGTTCAGGACAAGCACCCTTGGACTGCCATGTGTCTCACTGTGCAGTCAACAGGAGCGGGAGTGAATTAGGGGGTGGGCCCTACTCTTGGCTGTTGTCCCCCCCCCCAGAATGAAACCAGGCAAGTGAAGATGTCATAACTATATGGGAATGTGTTAAACACGATTATACATGTACATCCTGTATCAGAGTGTTTGCTGCCGTTGGGTGAGGGATCAGAAGGGGGGGGGGATAATAGACAAATGTTGGACTCAAAAGCTTATGAAAGGATAAATGTCGCATATAATTTGCATATAATTAGGGGGAATGTTTTGAGTGACTAAAAATATAATTTAAAAAATAAAGATGTCAGTGAAGTAAGTATTAATCATTAATTAATTAGCTGTACTGTGTTCCAGGCACTGTGCTAAACTGATGTGTATTCATACTTACCAGAATATGCCAGGTTGGCTTTACTTACCTGATGGAATCTGAGCTCCACCTGGGCTGCTTCCTCAGAGAGATCATGAGGCTACATAGGGAACAAAGAAAACACAAAAACATACCATCATCCGTTGTGTCTCTCTTCTAGTTGTTCTCCTGGATCCTTAATTAATCATGTGAATAGTTCTTCAGTTCCAAATCCTCATTTCAGTGGATCACTGGATCTTGTCCAGGATGCTCTTTCTCTGCATTTTTGTTTCTTTCTAGCTCTATTTGCCCCTGACTCTATCTCCTTTCTCTGATTTTCTAGCCTTGTGTCAGTCTCTCTCCATCCTCTGGTCTCTACTGCTGCTTAAAAGTTCAGGTCTCTTTTATCTTTAGAAATTTTCAGGGGGCGACTAGGTGGTGTAGTGGATAAAGCACCGGCCCTGGAGTCAGGAGTAGCTGGGTTCAAATTCGGTCTCAGACCCTTAATAATTACCTAGCTGTGTGGCCTTGGGCAAGCCACTTAACCCCATTTGCCTTGCAAAAACCTAAAAAAAAAAATTTCCCTTGAGACATCTATCACCTCAATCTGTTGTCCTATCATCCCTTTCACTGTCAGACTTCTAGAAAGAGTCTTATGTATTCACCATATTTATCACCCATTCACTATTCAGCTTTTTGCAATATGGCTTCCAATGCCACTTCTTTCCTGAAACTGCTTTCTGGAAAATTGCCAGTGAACATTGTTAAGTACCCAGGTCTTTTAAAATTCGTTTACATTTTATTTTTTATTGTGAATTATCTCCCTTCTTCTTCCTCCCCTCTTCGACCCCCCCCCCCCCCCCCCCCGTCCCAGGCAAGAAAAAAACAAAGTCAATTATAAATATATAGAGTTACGCAAAATCAATTTCTGCATTAGTATGTCTGAAAGAAAATAGGTTCCAGTCTGCACTCTTGAGTCCATAAGCTCTCTATCTAGAGGTAGATAGCATATGTTATTATTACAAGTCCTGGAATTGAGATTAGTCAATGTGATAATCAGAATTCCTAAGTCTTTATGATGCTGTATTGTTCTCCTCTTCTGCCCACTCTACTTTATATCAGTTCATACAGTTTTTTTCAGGATTTTCTAAAACTACCCCCTTCATCCTTCTAGCACAATAATTTTCCATCACATTTATATATTACAATGTTACATCATTCCCCAACTCAATTGATGAATAGCCCCTCAGTTTCCAGTTTTTGATACTACAAAGAGTTACCATAAATTTTTTTTTTACATATGAGCTCTTTTCTCTTTCTTTGATCTCTTTGGCGTTCAGACCCAATAGCAATATCACTGAGACAGAGAGTTTGCTCAGTTTAATGGCTTCTGGGGCATAATTCCAAATTGCTTTCCATAATAGTAGGACCAGTCCACAGCTCCCTCAGCAGTGCATTAAAATACCTATTTTCCTACAATCCTTCCAGCTCTTAATGTTTTCCTTATTTGTCAGCTTTGCCAATCTGATAAGTATAAGGTAGTACCTAAGAGTTGTTTTAATTTCCATCCTCTAATTATTAGTGATTTGAAGCATTTTTTCATGACTATTGATAACTTAGATTTCTTTCTCTGAGAACTGCCTATTCATATCTTTTGATCATTTTTTAATTCCTTATCTCTCTTGAGCTTTCTAGACATTTGCCATTGTTCTGTCAAATATTCTTTTGTTGATTCCAAGATATTTCTCTACTAATTCTTCTACCTGTCGGACTGGTCATTATTAGTTTTCTAAATTAGTTAATCAGTCTCCTGATCCCCTATAAAAGCAGATGTGTTCACCAAATGTTGGAATTACTTCAGACCTTCTTATGTTCTCCTGTTGTACTCTCTTCTTTGGGAATTTCATTTGATCCCATGCATCAGTTTTTTTAAAATTAACTTTTTTTTAATCAGCAGAAATCAACTTTCTTTCCTCTTCTCCATTGAGAAAGTAAGGAAAACAAATAAAACTCCAGTTTCAAACATGAATAGTCAAGAAAACAAATTTCTATGGTGATCATGTTCAAAAAAGGGGGGAGCTGTTATTTTGCACTCTGAGCCTTTTATCTTTCTATCAGGAGATGAGCAGTATGTTAAATCATTTTTCCTCTGAAATAGTGGTTAGTCATTATGATGATCAGAATTCACCTTTTCCCTTCTTTCTGTTGAGTGAAATTTATTGCTGCACTCTACTGTATGCATATTTACATTCTTTTCTTCTTCTTTGACTAGTACAGATGAGAGTGAGTTTAACTGTCAGTTATTAGCCACCCCCCCTTCTTCTAGTTTTCATAGACTTCTCCTTCTACACACATCTTGATAAAATGAGATAATTTCCCTAACCTTCCATTCCCATCTCCACCTCCAGTGTTTTTCTTTTCCCCTTCCTTTACATTCTTCTTTAAATATTATCAAGACATAACAGAGCCACTCCTAGGCCTTTTGTTTAATTAGATTTTCTCTCTGACCTCTGATGAGGATATGTCTTCATATATTATCTCCCCATATTAAAATGTAAGCTTATCCTTGTTTAGTTCCTTAGATTTACTCATTCATGTTTAATTTTTTTATATTTTTTTTAACTCCTATATTCGTACTTCAAAGTTTTGGTGCAACTCAGCTTTTTTCATCAGGAAGAAATGAAAGGGTTCTGCTTCATTAAAGGTCTAGTTATTCACCTGAAGAATAATATTTGGGCTAATAGGTGGCATAGTGCCAGGCCTGGAATCAGGAACATTCATCTTCCTGAGTTCAAATCTGTGTGACCTTGGGCAAGTTACTTAACCTTGTTTGCCTCAGCTTCCTCATCTGTAAAATGAATTAGGGAAGGAAATGGCACACCACTTTACTATCTCTGCCAAGAAAACTCCAGAGGGGTCTCAGAGTCAGAGATGACTAGAAAATGATCAACAAAAAGAATAGATATATTTCTGAGTAATGTTTTTATTGTAAGTTTATCTATATCTTTGCCTTTTGGAATATTATATTTCAAATCTATATTCCTTTATAGTGGTAACTACTAAATTGTGTGATCCTGACTTTGACTCCTCAGTTCTTGAATTCTTTTTTTTTTTTTTTTTTTTTTGCTACTTACACTATTTTTTTCTTTAACCTGAAAACCCTGGATATTGGTTTTAATATTCATAGGAGTTTTCATTTGTGGATTTCTTTCAGGAGGTGACTAGTGTATTCTTTCTGTTTCCATTCTGGTTCTAAGAGATCTGAGCAGTTTTCTTCTTAGATTTCTTGAACTATAATGTCTAGTCTCTTATAATGGTTTTATGGCTTTCAGGTAATTCTAGTATTTCTTAGATTTTTTCTCCTTGATTTTTTTCCAGGACAGTATATAATATGAGATATCTTTGATTTTCTTATTTTTTCAGTCTTTTTTACTTGTTTCTCATGGAACCATTGATTTCTATTTGTTTCATTATAATCTTCAAAAAGTTTGTTGTTTGAGCAAGGTTTTATACTTATTTTGCTTTTAAAATCAATTCCAATTCTTTCTTCTATAGGTCTTGATTTTTTTTCCTTCCATTTTTTTCCTTTTAATGATTTAGTTTCAATTATTAGAACAAAAAAAAAACCTCTTCCTTTATCTCTTCCAGAAATTCTAGTGAATCTGCACCCAAGTTAGGTTTTTCTTTGAGACTTTATTTATAGTCTCCAAACTTTTTATATTTTCTGAGTTTGTCTTCAGAATCCCTTCCCTAAAAATAGCTTTTTATAGGGGTATTATTTTTGTTTTCTGTTTGCTTGTTTGTCCAACCTCTTTCCTGACATGTAATCTTATGTTCTTCCTTTGTAGACTTCAGAATAGTTTAGAAAGTACATTTAAAATAACCCCCTCCCCCACCACTGCACTCTTGAGGTCCAAGTTAGAAGCTGCTTGCTTCTAAACTTGCTCCTTGCTTGGTACTCAGTCTAGTAATAATCAGGGACAGAACCTAGACCAAAGGGAAGTTACTTTGAAACAGCAGAGTTTTCCAGGTGGCTAATAGTGGTTGAGTTCAAAAGACAGAGATCCCTTCTCATTTCTGCCTGGATCTGTGACTTCTGAGCAGCAAATGTCAGAGCTGCTGGTTGGCACATATTGCTGCACCCTACAGAAGTTTAGGTCCTCATAAGGGATCTGAGATCTGGTACGTAATGAGCCTCTCCCTATATTGGAATGCCTCCTATGTGTGCTCTTGGCCAGTCCCTATCCCTAGTGTCCATATATCTGTTCTTCCTATGCTGATTTCAACTGGAAAAAATTACTCAGGATTTCCTGAAGAAATGGAGAATCTTTTTGGGGGGAGGTGATGGCAACTTGCTGTTCCTCTTCCTGTTACTCTAACATCTTGTCTTCTCCAACCTACATATGATTTCTCTTTTGACTTTTTACCAGTTATTCCCAAATCTGTATCTTTAGCCTGACTCATCCCTAATCTCCAATCCTGTTGTGTATTTCCACATGAATGTCCCATGAGACTTCATAGTCATAAGTTCAAGGCTGGATTTATTTTATCCCTCTAAATCTGCCCATTTTTCCAATTCTCTTTCTCTTTTTTGGCATTACTATCTTATTAGTTACCAAAACTTGAAATCACAGAAGTCACCTTTAACTTTTCCTCTACCTCATTCTTTTGTTCAATTAGTTGCCAAATCTTAATCATTTAACCTCCATATGTCTTGTATCTATTGTCTTGCCTCTACTCACATGACTTACTTTAGGTCCTTATCATAGCTTGCCTAGACTATCTTAGTAGTTTCCTAACTTATTCTATCTTCTGTCTTTATTCATTCAAACCTCCACAAATTTGCCTAAATAATCTTGTATAGGTCAATCTATGTTGTCCCTCACCTGATAGTCATGCCTTTGGATCAACTATAAACTCAGCCTGGCATGTCAGACCCTCTATAATTTTTCTTCTGTCTCTTTTTTCACCTTATTCACATTTCACACTCTCATTGTTACATCCAATCTAGACAATTACCATCTCTGCAAATTTCCCTACAGTACTTTATTTAGCACATATCTCCCCCCAACACATACACATAAAGACATACCCAACCTCTCTAGTATCATGACTCCTTTAGTTGAATGGAGGTTCTTTAAGAGTGATTTTTAGGGACAGCTAGGTGGCACAGTGGATAGAGTACTGGCCCTGGAGTCAGGAGGACCTGAATTCAAATCTGGTCTCAGACACTTAATAACTACCTAGCTGTGTGGCCTTGGGCAAGCCACTTAACCCCATTACCTTGCAAAAGGAAAAAAAGTGATTTTTACCTTTTCAGTGTTTCTCAACATTTAGAGTAGTTGGTGGATAAGAAGGATTTGTTTAATGATTGAACACATTTACTCTTTTTTTCTTATTAGTCTAAAACTAAAGGAATTTACTGAGACTTCTAAGTCTCCTAGCATATACAGAATGAAAAGACTATGAGTTGATGCTGGGTTCATACCACCATGACTTTCACTCTCCTAAATAATAGTCATTGAGGAAGGCTAACTGCCAAAGCCATCTTTCCCATTTCCTGGGATTTGTACTTAGAATGCTGAAATATTACCTGTTTTTTTTAAGTGTAAGAATCATTGTTATGAAAATGCTTTCAAGGAGTTTATATTGTATGGTGGAGATAACAGGTTGATAGATAATTTCAGGAATCCTAATATTTCAGGGGATCATGAAAGGTTTTGGTAGAGGGTAATTCTTTTTTTTTTATTTTTTTTCCAAGGCAATGGAGTTAAGTGACTACACAAGTGGGTAATTATTAAGTGTCCAAGGTTGGATGTAAACTCAGGCCCTCCTGACTCCAGGATCAGTGCTCTATCCACTGTGCCAACTAGCTGCCCCAGAAGGTTTTGATTCTTGAACTCAGTCTTAGAGTAAGAGATTTTCCCAAGTGTCACTGAAGGGAGGACATTCCAGGCATCAAGGGATGGCCAGTACAAAGTCACTGTGGGCAATGTAATGCTGTGTAGGAAGAATCACAAGGATAATTTGCCTTTACTGTAGAATTTAGGAAGGAGAATAATGTATAATGAGACTGAAAAGCTAGAGAATGATTTGGTCATACCTACCCTTAGGAAAAATCATTTTGGTAGCTCTGAAGAGGGTGGATTTGAATGGAGAGAGAGACAATGCGACTTGGAGGCCTATTTGGTTGTTGTAGTTAGACCAGGTGAGAAATAAATGAGGGCCTGAATGAAAATAGTTTCAGCATCAATATTGTGAAAAGGATAGATTGAAGAAAGGTTGTAGAAATGGAAAGATTTGAAAGTTACATTATTTATCCTGGGGAATAACATATATTTAGTTGGATAGATGTTTATGTCGTCTCCCCATTTAAATGGGAGAGGCCTCCTGCAGAAGATACTTGAGCTGAGTATTTTAGGAAACTAGGGATACCAGAAGGCAGAAGGGAGGAGGGGAAGGTGACAGTTGTTAAGGACCTTAGAGAAGTTGATCTTGACATGGTCCCAAGGAGAGGCTGCCTAAATATCACTCCTGGATTTCTTCCATTCATATATTTCTATATCTTATCCCAACTTTAATCTTACCCTGTGCTACCACAACTTTCCAGTTCAGGCTTCTTTCTACCAGTGAGTTAAAGAAGAAAAGCTTTGTAATCCTTTGAACTGATAGGCCCTGCTGTGATCAGATAGTCCACAGCATTCAACTTGTCAGAGGAGTGTGTACCTGACAAACTGAATTAGTATCTAACTGAGAGCTTATAGTGTGAAGAAAAGAACTAAAATTATTCCCTCACACATCCCCCATACTTCCCCCCCCCCCATCCTTATTGTTCCTGAGTCTGATCTAACCACAGCTTTGGCCTCAGTGGCAAGGAGAAGAGGATGCTGGAAGAGGAGGTCCTGTGTAGGACCAAAAGATCTGTAACACCTCTCTTCCCATGTCTGAACCTGAATGGGAGGTCAGGATGGAGCTGACTGGCCCTTAAGGAATTTTTATCCTGGGGAATAACATATATTTAGTTGGATAGATGTTTATGTGGTCTACCCCATTAAAATGTAAGTTTCTTGGGGGAGGGGGTGGAGCCAAGATGGCAGCATGAAAGCAGCATTTCCCGGGAACTCCTTCCCCCCCAAAACTACAAAAAACAAACAAATGATGACTCTAGCTAAAATTTAGAGGGGCAGGACCCACAGAAAACTGAGTGATATATTTTACCAGTCTAAGATAATTTAGAAGTTCTGCGGGAAAGGTGTGTTTTACCAGAACCAGGGGTTGGGAAAAAAGCCGTGGTCACAGTCCAGCCCAGCCCAGGCCAGCCCAGAGATCACCTGCAACAATTTGAAGGGGCAATGAGAGAACTCTCCTACACCAGAATGAGTGTGTAGTGAGGAGCACAAGCCGCAGAATCTGCAGCAAGAATGTGAAGAAAGCAGCCTGCACCCCCCAGAGACAGTAAGGGAAATCTTCAGAGATTTCTCTGCTCTCCCTCGGGTAGGACTCTGCAGTTTGCCCACACTCAGATCCAGGTTGCCTTTTGGGCTTCCAAACTAAGATAGAAGGGTCCTCATAGCCCCAAGGAAGAGGGAAGTACTGGCGCCATCTATATATTAAAGCACAGGCAAGAAAGTATAAGACCTTGGAGGAATAAAGGTCCCAGTGGGGTGTCCCCCCCAAAAAAAAACAAAAACCCAAAGCCTTGGAAGTGCTATCTTGGGCTGAGGAAATGAGCAAATACCATGGAAGATCAAAACACATACCCAGATGATGACAAAACTGAAGCTTCTATATCCAAAACCTCCAAGAGAAATAGAAAATGGGCTCAGACCATGGATGATTTTGAAAAGCAATTAAGAGATATGAAGGAAAAATTGGGAGGAAAAATGAGAGTGATGCAGAAAAATCATGAAAACCAAATCAAAAGCTTGAGGAAGGAAATACAAAAAATACTGAAGAAAATAATATGTTAAAAACCAGTTTAGCAGGGTGGCTAGGTGGTGCAGTGGATAGAGCACCAGCCCTGGAGTCAGGAGTACCTGAGTTCAAATCCGGCCTCAGACACTTAATAATTACCTAGCCGTGTGGCCTTAGGCAAGCCACTTAACCCCATTGCCTTGAAAAATCTAAAAAAAAAAAAAATAAAGCCAGTTTAGGCCTAATGGAAAAAACAAAACAAAAGACAAGTGAGGAGAAGAATGCCTTAAAAAGCAGAATTGGCCAGCTGGAAAAAGAGATAAAAAAGCTCTCTGAAGAAAATAACTCCTTCAAATGCAGCATGGAACTAAAGGAAGCTGATGACTTTGCAAGAAAGCAGGAAGAAATAAAACTCTTCCAAAAAAGCCAAAAATTAGGAAAAAAATGTGAACTATCTCATTGGAAAAACAACTGACCTTGAAAACAGATCCAGAAGAAATAATCTGAAAATTATAGGACTATCTGAAAGCCACAACCAGGAGAAGAGTCTAGATTTCATTTTTCAAGCAATAATACAGCAAAATTGTCCTGAGATCCTAGAAGCTGAGGGTAAAATAGAAATAGAGAGAATTCACTGCTCACTCCCTGAAAGGGATCCCCAGAGAAAAACTTCCAGGAATGTTACAGCCAAACTCCAAAACTCCCAAATCAAAGAGAAAATTCTAAAAGTTGCCAGAAACAAACAATTCAACTACTGTGGGTCCATAGTCAGGATTACATAGGATCTGGCAGCATCTACATTAAGAGCTCGTAGGGATTGGAATATGATATTCTGGAAGGTAAAAGATCTTGGTTTGCAACTGAGAATCAACTACCCAGCAAAACTGACCATCCTCTTTCTCTCTTTCTTTTGTTCATTCATTCTTTCTTCCCTTTTTTTTTTTTTTTTTTTTTTTTTTTTTAGGATTTTGCAAGGCAAATGGGGTTAAGAGGTTTGCCCAAAGCCACACAGCTAGGTAATGTCTGACTCCAGGACCAGTGCTTTATCCACTGCACCACCTAGCTGCCCTGAACATCCTCTTTCAGGGGAAAAGATGGACTTTCAATGAAACAGGGGATTTTCAAACTTTCCTATTGAAACAACCAGAGCTGAACAGAAAGTTTGATCTCCAAGTACAGGACGCTGGTGAACCATAGAGGGAGTGGAAAAGAAGGAATAACTATGAGGAACTTAATGATATTGAACTGTTTGTATTCCTGCATAGGAAGAAGATATTGATAACTCAAATGAACTTTCTCATTTTTGAAGATATTGATAACTCAAATGAACTTTCTCATTTTTAAGAGCTGTTAGAAGGAGCATATATAGACAGGACATAGGAAGGAGTAGAATATAATGGTATAATATAGTAAAAAGATGGAGCCAGTGGGTGATAAAAGAAAGTACTGGGAGGAAGGAAAAGGAGGTGAAGAAGAAGCTAAGAAATTTCACATAAGAGTCAAGAAAAAGCTTTTTTCAGTGGAATGGAAAGGGGGAAGGCAAGGGTTAATGAGTGAGCCTTCATTCTCATCAGAAATGGCTCAGAAAGGAAATAATATACACACTTAATAGGGTGAGGAAATCTATCTTACACCAGAGAAAAATGAGAAGAAAGGGATGGGATAAGGGGGAATGGAGGAAGGTAAGGGGGGGGGATTAGTGATATAAGAAGGGAAGATGGAGGGAGAGGGTACTCAGATTCAACACACTTTTGGACAGGGCCAGGATTAAAGGAGAGAGAGAGAGAGAGAATAGAATAAATGAGAGTGGGGAGAAATAGAGTAGTGGTACAGCTAGTAATAGCAACTGAGGGAAAAATATTGAAGCAACTTCTCTGGTGGACTTATGATAAAGAAAGCAACTCACCCCAGAGACAGAGCCATTGAAATCTGAACAAAGACTGAAGTATAATTTTTTTTCTCTCTCTGTATTCTTGTGGTTTCTCATCTTCTTGGTGTGGGGAGGGGGTTTATGTTTTCTCTTATGTTTATTCTTAAAATACATTCAAGACAGGAGAGGACCATCTCTTAGGTGCTCTTGATCAAAACTTATAAGCTAAAGACTCTAACTACATTTTCGAGAGACAGAATCCACAGAGGGACCCAATGAGGCAGTTCTCCAACCCACGGTAACCTGGAAAAGAGTGTAAAGACTCGGCTCCACGGGCTTGGAGGGATAGCCCACCAGAATGAAGGAACTTCAGCCTCTCGGGGGCAGCCCCGGGGCACTAGGAGCAGTGGCTGACAGCAGTGAGGGCAGTTTCCTGATCTCCACCATGGGTAGCAGCAGGGACAACTTGGGGGGACCTCAGCCAGAGCGAGCCCCTGAAGCCCAGCCCTCAGGGCACACCGGAAGCAGAAGCCGGTAAGCAGGAGCCCCCCAGGGCATGGGCCCTGAGCCCAGGGAAGGGAGTGGAAAGAGACTGCCGAGCTCTGTCCTCTGTCCCTGGAACAGGACTCTGAAGTTCTGACCATATTCAGATCCTGATCACAGTCTAGCCCACCCCCCCACCTCAAGCCCCGTAGCAGAGAAGGGTGCTTGTGATCATTCACAGACCAGGAGGGAAGACAGACCCTCACACACTGAGATCCTTGTTGGGGTGTCCCACTAATACTCAAAAGCTCAGGAAGCACCCCCAAACCAGGCACAGGATGGAGAAATGAGTAAACATAGAAAAAAGAGGAACACCATTGAGAAATACTTTGCCTGTGATCCCAAGAAGGAACAAAATACTCAATCTGAAGATGAGGAGGTACAAGCTCCTGCATCTAAAGGCTCCAAGAAAAACAGAAATGGGTGGGAAAGTCCTCATGCAGAGGGCAAGGCTAGAACTGTCTTTCCTTTTTTTTAGTTTTATTCATTTTACTTTTTTAATTTATGGAATAAATTTAATTTATGGAATACAACAAGCGTTTCTAAACAGTAAAAAAAAAGATGATTGTGCATGGAACGGTAGATCTATTACGTACAACCTGCTATTCCTTTTAAATATATATTAAACATAAAAATTTTCTCCCCCCCCCAAAAAAAATGTAAGTTTCTTGAAGTCTTGGTTTGTTTCTGTATTTTCTTTGTATTCCCAGCACCTAGCATAGTGCCTGACATAGAACTGATTGACTGATTTGTATTTAGGTAAAAGAAGGTATGAGTAGGTTGGTCCTGCTTATGAAGTGAGAGTAGCCTCTCCATTGTCCCCCTAAAAATGTATTAAAGCAGCCTCAACAAAGGCTAAAAAAAAAAAGTGTGGCTAGTGTTCATATAGTGTGTACAGTGTGCCAGACACTGTGCTGTTTTACATTTTATCCTCACAGCAATCTTGGATGGAAGATGCTATTATTATTACCATTTTGAGACAAACAGATTTGTCCAAGATCATATACCTTGTGCCTAAGGGCAGATTTTCACTGTAGCTGTCAGCTGCACAACTAAATAATTGCTCAAATTCCAGAATTAAACTTAGAAATTGCTTTGAACAGATTTTAAATGTCTAATTATATGTATTAAATAAGTGGATCAAGTAAATGTATACAGGGGTGGCTAGGTGGTGTAGTGGATAAAGCACCCGCCCTGGAGTCAGGAGTACCTGGGTTCAAATCCTGTCTCAGACACTTAATAATTACTTAGCTGTGTGGCCTTGGGCAAGCCACTTAACCCCATTTGCCTTGCAAAAACCTAAAAAAAGTAAATGTATACAAATAGTTATTTTTGTAGTAAATGAGATGCTTCAATTTTTGACTTTTTGGAAACTGAGCTTTTCATCCCCAATGGCTCCATTTGTTTGAAGATAGGGTTTCTTCTGGTCCAATAAGTTGGTTGAAATAGTAGCTGTTCCAGGAAGTCAATTAAATGAGTCTGGTAGCAACAGAGTTTCTAATTAAAAATAATTTCTGAGAAAACTGGGATAGTCTCCTCGGGGTATGTAAGCTTACAATGGGATGGTACTTGGGAGACAAATATCTATCTCTGTTCCTAAATTGATCCTTTGTAAGTCAACTAGCTAACTTTATCATGAAATGTGTTACAAATCTTGAAGAATAAAACTAGAAGTTTTCAAATTGGGTAGAAAATAAAATGCAGTGTAAAAATGAGGAGATAATTCTATTTTCTTTTTTTCCTTATGGTCTCACTCAGTAAACACAGTGCTTGTTTTTTATTTTCTTCATGAACTCATTTCTAATGATAGACTTGAGATACTTCTCTAGATTTTTATGTATTTAAATAAAAAGCCCTAACATTGGGAATTAATAAACCTGCTCTTCATTCCTACCTCTGCCTTAAATTTCATCTCTCTGGGCCTCAATTTCCTTAGTTATCAAATGATCTCTAAGATTTCTTTTTGTGTTTAGTGGTCTATAATCTAGAGCTGAAAGATCTTAATTTTAAGTCTAAGTGTGATATGTCATAAAACTATTTCTCTTTTCATTTTAACAGCTGCCATATATGACAGTATATGAGAATGCCAAGTGGAAGAATGCATATGAATGAAAACTGAGCAGTGCTGACTGTAGCTGCTAAACTGATCTTATAACTAGATATTCTCTTTTTGTTCTTTCAGCTATGTATCCTAATGCATTATTATTCAGGAAATGTCCTCATTATAGGATGTACAACAGTACTTATGTGTTATTTCTCTATATCTGCTCCACAGAAATATTGTTTTATGTGAACTAATACTATTTCAGTGCTTTTGAAAATCGAGCTCATGAGTTTAAATTTTTAGCCACATTAGCAAGAAAACAGTTTTAAATTTTGCCAGTTCTTTCTGCATGCCAAAGTTGTTGCATGTTAAACTAAAAAGGAGACCTGGGGAGTTCATAAACTCATCCTTAAAAAAAAGTTATGCCTTTTGTTTATACATCAACCCATCAGCAAGCATTTATTAGATGTCTACTATGGGGGCAGCTAGGTGGTGCAATGGATAGAGCACTGGTCCTGGAGTCAGGAGTACCTGGGTTCAAGTCCAGCCTCAGACACTTAAACATTACCTAGCCGTGTGTCCTTGGACAAGTCACTTAACCCCATTTACCTTGCAAAAACCTAAAAAAAAAAAAAAGGTATCTGTGTCCTTGGCATTGGAAATACATAAACCAAAAAAGACAGAGTTCCTGCCCTTTGGGAGCTTACATTCTTTCAAGGGAGACAACATATACATATATCATTATATGTAAAAAAATACAAGGTAATTGTGATAGTAACTGGAATGGTCAGGGAAAGCTTCATTAAAAAAAAGGTCACAGTTTGAAGAAAGTGAAGAATTCTTAAAGATAGAAGTGAAGAGGGGACGGTGCCTTACAGGCATGAGAGATACTTTGACATTTTATTTGTTTTTCAATTACATACAATAGGAATATGTACCCATCATTTTTTGCAAGGCTCTGAATTCTACAATTTCCCCCCCTCCCTTCCCCTCACAGAAGGCTGTCTGACAGTCTCTACATTGTTTCCATGCCATACATTGATGTAAATCAAATGTGTTATACAAGTAAACATACCCCCCCCCCCCAAGAAGATGAGAAACCTCAAGAATAGAGAGAGAGAGAAAAAAAAAATTGTACTTTAATTTGTGTTCAGATTTCAATGGCTCTGACTCTGGGGTGAGTTGCCTTCTTTATCATAAGTCCACCAGAGAAGTTGCTTCAATATTTTTCCCTCAGTTGCTACTATGAGCTGTACCTCCACTCTCATTTATTCTATTCTATTCTCTCTTTCCTTTCATCCTGGCCCTGTCTAAAAGTTTGTCAAATCTGAGTACCCTCTCCCTCAATCTTCCCTCTCTTCTATCACCCATTCCCCCCTTCCCTCCCCCCATTCCCCCTCATCCTGTCCCTTTCCTCCCAACCTTATCCAGGGCAAGACAGATTCCCTCACCCTATTAAATGTTTATATCATTTCCTCCCTGAGCCATTTTTGATGAGAATGAAGGCTCACTCATTCTGAAACCTTGCCTTCCCCCCTCTCCATTGAAAAAGCTTCTTTTTTTACTCTTATGTGAAATCTCTCAGCTTCTTCTTCATCTCATTTTCCTTCCTCCCAGTACTTTCTCCCATCACCCACTGACTCCATCCCTTTACCACATCATACCATTGTATTCCGCTCCTTCCTATGTCCTGTCTATGTATGCTCCTTCTAACAATTCTTATAAATGAGAAAGTTCATATGAGTTATCAATATCTTCTTCCTGTGCAAGAATACAAACAGTTCAATATCATTAAGTTCCTCATAGTTAGTCCTTCTCTTCCACTCCCTCTATGGTTCACCAGCGTCCTGTACCTGGAGATCAAACTTTCTGTTCAGCTCTGGTCGTCTCGTCAGGAAAGTTTTAAAGTCCCCTGTTTCATTGAAAATCCATCTTTTCCCCTGAAAGAGGATGTTCAGTTTTGCTGGGTAGTTGATTCTTGGTTGTAAACCAAGATCTTTTGCCTTCTGGAATATCATATTCCAATCCCTACGAGACCTTAATGTAGATGCTGCCAGATCCTGTGTAATCCTGACTATGGAGCCTCGGTAGTTGAATTGTCTGTTTCTGGAAGCTTTTAGAATTTTCTCTTTGATTTGGGAGTTTTGGAATTTGGCTGTAATATTCCTGGAAGTTTTTCTTTGGGGATCCCTTTCAGGGAGTGAGCAGTGAATTCTCTCTATTTCTACTTTACCCTCAGCTTCTAGGATCTCAGGACAATTTTGCTGTATTATTGCTTGAAAAATGAAATCTAGACTCTTCTCCTGGTTGTGGCTTTCAGATAGTCCTATAATTTTCAGATTATTTCTTCTGGATCTGTTTTCAAGGTCAGTTGTTCTTCCAATGAGATAGTTCACATTTTTTTTCTAATTTTTGGCTTTTTTTGGAAGAGTTTTATTTCTTCCTGCTTTCTTGCAAAGTCATCAGCTTCTTTTAGTTCCATGCTGCATTTGAAGGAGTTATTGTCTTCAGAGAGCTTTTTTATCTCTTTTTCCAGCTGGCCAATTCTGCTTTTTAAGGCATTCTTCTCCTCATTTGCCTTTTGTTTTGTTTTTTTCCATTAGGCCTAAACTGGTGTTTAACATATTATTTTCTTCAGTATTTTTTTGTATTTCCTTCCCCAAGCTTTTGATTTGGTTTTAATGATTTTTCTGCATCACTCTCATTTCTCCTCCCAATTTTTCCTCCATCTCCTTTAATTGCTTTTCAAAGTCTTTTTTGAGCTCATCCATAGTCTGAGCCCATTTTCTATTTCTCTTGGAGGTTTTGGATACAGAAGCTTTGATTTTATCATCATCTGAGTATGTGTTTTGATCTTCCATGGGACTGAAGTAATTATCTCTATGGTCAGATTCTTCTTTTTCTATTGTTTACTCATTTCCTCAGCCCAAGGCTAATTTACCCAGACTTCCAAAGCTTCGGGGTTTTGGGTTTTTTTTTTTTGAGTCACCCCACTGGAACCTTTATTCCTCTGAGGTCTTATGCTCTCCAGTCCGAGCTTTGATATGCAGATGACCACAGCACAGCCCTCTGCCCTGGGGCTATAAGGCGGGATCCAGCTATCTGAGTATGGTAGCCCAAACTGCAACCTGGGTGTGAGTGTAGGCAAACAGCAGAGTCCTACCCCAAGGAGAGCAGAGAAATCTCTGCAGACTTCCCTTACTGTCTCTGGGGGTTCAGGCTGCTCTCTCTCTCCCCCGATTCTTGCTGCAGATTCTGTGGCTGTGCTCCTCACTCCACGCTCACCCAGGTGCAGCAAAGTTCTCTCATTGCCCCTTCAAACTATTGCAGGTGATCTCTGGGCTGCGCTGGGCTGGGCCTCATTGGGTTGGGCTATGCAGAGTCTTTTAATTTCCAACCCCCCCCCAATCCTGATGAAGCACACCTTTCCCGCGGAACTTCTAAGTTATCTTGGACTGGGAATGTATCATTCAGTCTTTCTGTGGGTTCTGCCCCTCTAAATTTTAGCTACAGCCATCCTTTGTTTTGGGGGGGGTTGGGGGGGTCGGAGTTCTCAGGAATGCTGCCTTCATGCCGCCATCTTGGCTCTGCCCCCCCCCCCCCATGAGAGATAGTTTGGACAAAGACATGGATACTGGAAATAGAGTGTTGTGTGAGAAAAAGAGCAAACAAGTCAATTTGAGTGGATTGTAGATTGATTTATAACGATGGAAATGAAGTTTGAAAAAAATAAGTTGGAGCCAATTTGTAACAGGCTTTTCATACTAAACAGAGGAGTTTGTGTTTGATGCTAAAGATAGCAGGGAACTAATAGTTTCATTTCTGAATATATGCTACCCATCCTACAGTATATGCCTCTACCCATCCCATATAATGAAAAAGAAAGGGGGGGGAAATCAAGCTTAATAAAAACCAACCAGTGCATCAATTGCCTCTGACAATGTGTGCATTAAATAGTTCACATCCATAGCCCCCATTTTTAAGAAAAAGAGAAATCAGGGCATTTTCCCATTTCTTCTCCAGGACCTAGCTTGATTATTAGTTTTCTTTTCCTTTTTTCTTTCCTTTTACATTGTTATCATTATATACTGTTTTCTTGGTTCTGCTTACTTCATTTTGCCAATTTTCCCATTTTTCAAAATTCTTCATATTTATATTTATGACCTCTGATAGCAATAAATAGCCCATTATATTTCTTGTACCACAATTTGTTTAGCTATTTCCCTATCAATGAGCACATAACATTATTTTTTTTTGCTTCCAAAGAAATTGTTCTAAATATTATTTACTATATTGGACCTTTCTATCTTTAACCACCTTGAAGTAAATATTATTTGCCCATCAGTGGAATGTCAGGGTCAAAGGTTATGAATATTTTAGTCATTTTTAACATAATTCCAAATTGCTTTTCAGACTGGTTGAATAGCTCACAGCTCCACAGTGTATCTACCTGTCTTTCCTTTGTTTCTCCAATATGGACTTTTCTTATCTGCTTTGGTTTTTATCAGTTCTCTGGGTGTAAGATGAAACTTCCAAATTCTTTTAATTTGCATTGCTTTTGATGATTCTGAGCAGTTGTTAATAGTTTACAATTCTTTTGGTTCTATATATTTTCAACTTTGTCAGAACTTTTTAAGTAAACTGTCATGAAAGACTTCTTGTTTCATTTTTTTCTTAGGCTTGGGCTGATGCATTTCGGAGTAGTCCTGATCTCACTGGAGTGGTGCATATTTATGAAGAACTGAAAAGAAAAGGGATTGAATTTCCCATGGCAGACTTAGACGCCCTGTCTCCAATACATACACCACAGCGGGTAAGCAACAGCATGGTATTTTCCAGGAAGACCCAATAAAGAATTGAATAACCTTCCACTAGCCTTATGCTGCTCCTTCTTAATTATTAAACTTCAGAACAATTTTTCAAAGTTTGTAGAGCATTTATTTTTTAAGAACAATAGAGAATGTATGAAATGAGGCATCTGGTTGATTGGTGATTTAAAAGCTTAAAGAATCTCCCTTACTTTCAGAAGATTTTAATAATCTAGCCTAGAGAAATCCAATTGACGAATCATTTTAATGTCAAGTTGTCATGAAGATGGTTACTTACTTAGACTCATCACATAAACCTCATTAGAATCTAACTTTGAGAAGCTGATTAGAGTCTTTTGTGGAGATTCAGTTCTTTCTCCCTCTGAGACACAGTTTCATTCTTGGGGGACAAAGAGGGATAGAGATGACTGATCCTTTTGCAGAGTGGCAAAAAAGCTAAATCTTTTCCCATCACTGCAAATCAAGTGAATCACACTTTCATTTTATTTATCCACTCATTCATTCATTTATCTATTTATTTTTATTTTTTGAGCAACAATGTTCAAAGGGGATCCATTCATTCCAGTCTGCTTTAAAACATTTAGTTCAAGGGAATTAAAACTTAAAGGTCTCCCACAGAAAGTTTTTATAAAGCTAATAAGTCTTGATTATGATGCCATATAAGTAGGACCTGAAATCAGAAAAGTTAAGAGATTTGTTTTTAAAAACACACCAGAGGTGAATCTTGAGACTAGAACTCATGTCCTAATCCCCCTGTCTGATATGAGGTATAATTACTTGGAGTGGAACAAGATCTTTGATTTATTCTTGCCCATATTACACCAGCCCTTTGACTTCTGACTATGAAATACTAAGTAAAAGAGGCCATGCTTTGCCTCATTTCTTCCCTAGACTTAATCATTAAATGGGCATTGCCTCAGTCAGAGTGATTCCTAGAAAGGACCTTAGCTTAAAAAAGTCCAATGTCTATCACTGTACCCGGAGCTATCTCCAGTCATTTGGTCATTGGATCCATATGGTTCCAGAGGAAAAAAGTGAAACTGATAACTTTGCACAGCATTCCCTTTCTTAAATCCAATTTATCTGCAAGTCATGACATCACCTTCCTGAAGTCATGGCCCCTTCAGAAGATAAGTATTCATATATAGCCTCAGATCCTAATTAGTTATATTGTTCATGGACAAGTATCTTGGGTATCAGCTTCCTCATCTATTAAATAAGGATAATACTTTTTGTATAAACCTCACAGGATTGTTGTTTAAGAAAGTGCTTTGCTAATCTCAAACTGCTATATAAATTTTTATCCTAAGAATAGGGGAAGTCCTGACAGTGAATGAGTTAATGTACAAGAAATAACTTGAGATGCTCAAAGACAATTGTGCTTTTTAAAACATTGTACTCTTTATGGTTGAAAAATGTAGGATACAAACTACTTTCTATGCTTTGTGGCTTAAGCATAAATATTTTACTCTTCTAATGAAGACACAAAGCAGTATTGTGCCAATGATTACAATGAATATTCTGTAATTATGTAATTACTATTTATATTCTCCTTTTAAAGCCAAAATATAGAAAGTTATCATATTGTATAAGAATCTATGATTAATGAAATTAAATGCTCTGAAAGAATCATTACCAAGAAGAGATGAGGAGGTGTTTTCCCCCATTTTTTGCAAAGTTGAGGGCCATGGGTATGAACAATGCATATAATGTTCTCTATTTTTTTTTTGATGTATTAATTTTGGTGAGCGTTTTTTAAAAAGTTCTTTGTTATACATAATTAACATGGAACTATGTTTAGTATGGTTATACATGTATAACCTATTTTAGACTGATTTTTGTTAGGGGAGGGAGAAAAATGCAAAATTACAAAACCTTGCCAGAAAATGATAGAATGTTGAAAACTACCATTGCATGTAGTTGGAAAAATAGAATAGTTTTTTAAAAAATTCTTTATTATAAAGAAAAATCCTCTGGGATAGGGCAAGGGAGAGATGCATTGGTAAATCATGGTAATATAAAAATAAAAGGTAATAATAAATATTTTTAAAGTCTATAATTAATAATAGTTAGTATTATCAACCTCCTATCTAAAATGCTAGCTATTCATTATAACCACAGTCATAATTCCCTTGAAGACTTTAAAGTGCTTCAGGGCTATTATTTTATTTCTTCTTATAACATTCAGGACACATAATCAGCAGTCAAATTGAAGCTAGAGCCACCATGGTGGTTGGATTGCCAGTCTTTCTATCCCTCCTCAGGCATTTGAGATGTTATTCAGGGTGGGATAGTTCAGGTATATTCATATAAACAGTTTAAATGCATGGAGGATTTTGTTGTTGGTGTGGCAGAGCATCCCTGAAGTGGATCCAGCAGCGACTATGCATAGGTCTCAATCACAGCAAAGAATGAGCTCCGCATCCTCTTCTGCACCTCCACCAACGCCATATGCAGCTCCTCAGGCCCCATCTTTGAATGTGACTGGGCCTATCACCGCCAACTCAGAACAGGTACCTTTTACCTTGAAGTCTATTAACAAGGTAGCTTACCTTGCCACCCTTTTTGTATGATACAACCTGGTAATGATCTAAACCAGAATTTGTCAGAAAAGTTTAGGAGAGGGGCAGCTAGGTGGCGCTTGGGGCAGCTAGGTGGCACTTGGGGCAGCTAGGTGGCACTTGGGGCAACTAGGTGGTGCAGTTGATAGAGTACCAGCCCTGGAGTCAGGAGTACCTGAGCTCAAATCCGACCTCAGACACTTAATAATTACCTAGCTGTGTGGCCTTGTGGGCAAGCCACTTAACTCCATTGCCTTGGAAAAAAACTTTTTAAAAAAAAAAGAAACAAAAAGAAAAGTTTAGGAGAGTACCTAAATTTAGAGAAATCAAATTTAAAAAAAGTGATGCCTCTGTTGATATATATATATTTTTAAAATGTCCTTTCAAACCTTCCATTTATGAACTTACACAGTAAAAATCAGAAAACTCCTAGAGAAAAATGTTTTCTAGTCATCTAAGTAGATTTTTTAAATTAGGATTATTTTGAAACTCATTTTGGTTTGAACCCTTCTTATAGGAAAGCTTTCTCAAATATAGCTTTCCTTCCTTACTAAATATAACTGTTATTATTTAATCTTGGTTTGATTAAGGATCTTGAAGGGCCTGATGATTATCATTCTGAAAATCAATTCTTAGGGGGCAGCTAGGTGGCACAGTGGATAAAGCACCGGCCCTGGAGTCAGGAGTAGTTGGGTTCAAATCCGGTCTCAGACACTTGATAATTACCTAGCTGTGTGGCCTTGGGCAAGCCACTTAACCCCATTGCCTTGCAAAAAAAAAAAAAAAGAAAAAAAATCAATTCTTATTGTAGAAGTCTGTAAATTTTAGTTACAAAAACTTAGATTGCGTATGGAATGATCCAAGAACATACCTGGGAAGGTTTTTTAGTAACAATATTCTTGAGGTCAATTTATTTTCTTGTGACTGTCCTATTTCTCCTTAAAACAAGGGGCAGGGGTGGCGTAGTGGCGTAGTGGATAAAGCACCGGCCTTGGAGTCAGGAGTACCTGGGTTCAAATCCAGTCTCAGACACTTAATAATTATCTAGCTGTGTGGCCTTGGGCAAGCCACTTAACCCCATTTGCCCTTGCAAAAAAAAAAAACACCTAAAAAAAAACAAGGGGCAGAAAAAAAATTCAATGCAGGCTAACATTGCATTATCTTCTTTTGATGACCATATCATACTGTTGATATACTGAGTTTTGTTGTCCACTCTCATATCTTTTTCAAATTGACTCCTATCTAGCCGAGTTTGTAACATTGCTTGGACTTTATTTTCTAAACAAAAGTAAAATTTTATATTATCACAATTACATTTTGGTTGAAATTATAAAGTATTGCTATCCTTTGAAAGGAACTGCAGATAGCAACTTTAGAAATTTTTTCCCTGGAAATCTTAAAAAATAAAATAGAGTTTGCTTTGAATGTGGTTTCAATATTATTGTTCTGAATAAGGTACTGGCAGAAAATAGATTATCTCCAAAGATTCATTCCAGAACTAAGATTTTATGTAGCAGATTCTAAGCAATTGCTATTATGTTCAAGATACTACAGTAGATACAGATACAGATATAGAAACATGTAACAGGTGTTCCCTGCCCTTAACAAACTACTTGGGTATATCATAAACAAACAAACATGAAAAACAAATGCTAAGTACCAATTCTAGAATTAGCTCAGAAAAGAAAGAAGCAAGTGTGGCTATGGAGAAGCTTAATTCAAGAGCTGAGCATCTATTGGCTTGTTCAACCAAACCTTCCCCCTTAATCCATCCCCTGTCTTCTACTGACTCATCATCAATCTTTTTCATTCCCAACTTTGATAAAGTGGTACAGTATGCTAAGAGGGAGCATAGGATACCAGATGGAGTGCCAGACTTAGAGTCAGAAAGTCTTGTGTGCTTACTTGAACACCTTATATACTTAGTTGATCATTAACAAATCATTTAACTATTCTTACTGTAGGTTTTCTTATCTGAAATGTTATTATATATTTTTAGTATCTATCTCAGAGGTTTGTTTAGAGGTTCAAATGAGATAAAATTTGTAAAATATTTTGAAAACTTTAAAATATTATATAATTTAGTTATTATTATTTGATTTCTCACAAACCACTGTACTAGAATCCCTTGCCTTCTTAACTCTAATCATTCACAGCCTTTGAATTTTCACCCCTAGTAACCTACACTATCAGATTTCTTTGTACCTATTCTAGGACTACTGAGCATTAATGGTTAAATTCATCCACTTGAGCTTCTGCTGTACAACCGTAGCTTTTTCCTGGATACTGCTTGACCAGTTACTCTCTTCTCCCTTTATTGACCATTTCCCTTTTTTCCTTCAGCATCAGTACTTTTTCTCTTTTCTCCTTTATTTCCTATTTCCACATTTATAGCCAAAGTCCTGGCTTTCAACTTTACTGCATTAAGAACCTATCCTATTTGAGTTTCTTCAGCTTCCTTCCTCATTCATCAGCACATCGCAGCAATAGCATCTACTTTTTTCCCCTTTTCCTCCAATCACACTAGATAATTTTATTTGTTTTATTCCCTTCTAGATCCTGCAGACCTTTTATCCAATAATCTTCTCCTTCTCTTATTCCTACTTATTTTCTCCCTGGCCACTGTTTTCCTCTGCTTACAAACCCCACTCATATAAAAGCTCTTTCTTAAAATCCTTCTAGGCCATTTAGGTCTCTCTCTTATCCGTTTCATCCCTCTCGTAATCAACCTTCCTGGAAAGAGTCGACATTCCTCTGCTTCTAACCAGTTTGTCTTCTGTTGCTACTCTTCTACTAGCATGATTCTTTCACAAGTCATTAAATGACCTCACTGCCAAATCCAATATCCTTTTTCTTGATTGTTTCTTCCTTGAGCTCTGCAGGTTTTGATACATCCTCTCACCACCTTCACTTTTGGCTTCAGAAATACCACCCACTGTTAGCTCTCCTCTTTCTTCTCCTATCATTCCTTCACTGACCCTCCAAAGAACTTCCTGATGCCTCATTAAAGGCATTTCTTTCCACAGAACCTCTCCTTGTTGTTACTCTTTCAAGATTCCTTTTCCCCTGCAGTCTCTCTCACTACCACTACTTCAGCTATCACCTTTCTTTACAGGATATATAAGGATGACTCCCATGTCTTTCTCTCTAGCCTTTGACTTCACTTTTGAGCTCTGGACCCATATCCTCATGAGCTCCATGCATTAGGATGTCACTATCTGTATATCTTACCAATTCTTCAAATTCAACATGTCTAAAACCAAACTTATTTTCTTCCCCCTGAAATTGTTCACTCTATAGACTTTACCATTTCTGTTCCTAGTACCTAGGCTACTCCAGGGTTTGTATCCTTGAGGTTATTTTTTTCAATTATTTACCAAGTCTTTGTGATTACATCTCAATAAAATTCTTAAATATATCTTTCCTCCTTTTTATTCCCACTATAGCCACTCTCATCCCAATCATTATTACCACTTGATTCCTTACAGGTCTTCACTCCCTCTGCTCTGCCCTTGATACTGCTACCAAAGTAATCTTTTACTTGGGTACATCTATTCTTCTATTTTAAAATCTTTACTACCTCCCTGTAGCCAATTGGTGCAATTTAGGTTCCTTTTCCTGGCTTTCAAAAATCTAACAATACAGTTCTTTTCCCATTTTATTTCAAATTATTAATTTTTATGTAAAATGTACTCTAATCACCAGTTGTCCTCCAGACATGTTATCCAATATGTTTTCTGAGCTTCTAGTATTTTAGTAATTTCTACCCCCTTCTGTAACCCTGGAATTCACACTGATTTCCCGATCAGAAATAACTTATCAGCAGACATTATTTGGAGAATGAATGATAGCCTAGCTTATTATGGTGGCCCATAATGATTTGTTATGTGATGTAGCCCATCAGTCACTTGATTCGAGGTGGAGGGCAGTCTTTGTTCTCCTCGAATAACTTAGGTTCTAGATTTTTCTGAGTACCTATCATTTATATTATGAAATATTCAGCTTCCCATCCAGGTGGTTTGTGACAGAGAAATGCCCTTCAGCATTTTTCTTCTATCATTAGTGATCATTTTTTCCATATGATGAATACCTAAGCAAGTTTCTTTATGATGCAAATTATGGAATTATGGAAGCCTTCTGTGGCCTTCACATGTATCAGAAGGATTTTGGAATGAGGTAAAAGGAGAGAAGCCAGGATCATTCAAGGACATTGAATTGTGACAGAAAATACAGAGGAGAAAAATTTTGTAGCAATCCTGACTTTGGTAACAGGAAATTAAGATATTTACTTCAGTCCTCAGGTTTTTATGAGCTGGATTTAATAACTTCCACATAATTGACTGAGCAAATTCCAAGCATTTTCCAGGGCTAGCAAGTCACTGCTAACCTAACCTTCCTTCCTTCTCTTTCCCTCTCTCCATCTTTTTTTTCCCCTTCTCTCCCTCTTCCTTTTCTTCTCTTTCCCTTTCCTTGCCTTTTTCTTCCTTTTCCTTACCCTTTGCCTTCTTTCTCTATCTTTCTCTTCCTCTTCTTCCCTATTTTCCAAATGCCCCCCTCTCCATTCTCCTCCTCCCCTAGAAGAGTGCTAAAAATGTTGATTACCTTGCCTCTTAGGAGTTGTAATCTATATCCCTAGTGCAGTACAACTTGCAAATAGGCATTTTAAATGCTGCTTGAGAAGTCTTTTCTAAAGTAGTCCTGCCTCATTATTGACATCCTTGTGTCTCACTAAGCTGCCAAAGTTTACATCTCTTCTTGAAAATATGCTTTCTAGCATAGGAGAAAAAAAGAGTATAGAGCTTCCTCTGCGTGCCCAGTTTACAGTAACAATAGTGTCAATGGAAAGAATAAAACAAACCAAGCACTATATAATTATAATGACCAAGTTTTGCCCTGAGAATATTGAGAAAAACATTCCCTTCATTGTAGAAGTTGGGGACTATTAGTATGAAATAATACATATAACATCAAATACAGATGACATGTTGACTGGTTTTGCTGAGTTATTCTTTTTTTTAATTTCCTTTTTTATCTTTATTCCAAAGAAAGGCTCACAAGTAGGAGAGAGGGGAAGTGAAATATGTAATAAGAAACAAATGTAATATTTTTGAAAGGTATTGAGAAAAAAGCAATTATTTTAAGATTCCTGCTAATTTATCTCCTTCTTCACTCCTGCCTTTGGCTTATACAGATTGCCAGGCTGCGGAGTGAACTTGATGTTGTCCGAGGAAACACAAAAGTGATGTCTGAGATGTTAACAGAGATGGTTCCTGGGCAAGAAGACTCTTCCGATCTTGAGCTACTCCAGGTAAGAGGCTCATTTTTCAATGGGGTATGCCCAAATTCTGATATAGACAACTCTGTGATATGTCTTATCTACAGTAAGCACTTAATAAGAATTGAATTGAATTGAAAATTCAACTAGACTGCCTCTAAAAGGACAATAATCTGGCAGATTATTAATTTTTTTTGCTTGCAATTTGAGGTTTTAGTGAATGCTCTTAAGTAGGCTTGAATTGTTTGACTACATAAGTTTCTCAGAGCTAGATCTAATCCCTAATGCAGGAGTGGAGAACTTCTATCTAATTGTTTTCATTTATTGTTTATTTATCTAGTTTGTTTCTATTAAGTATTTCTCCAATTACATGTAAATAATTTTTTAACAATCATTTTTTTAAATTTGAGTTCCAAATACTCTCCTTCATTTCACTCCTGTTCCTTCTTTAGGAAGATGAGCAATTTGATTTTGACTCTCTATATATGTAAGTTTCTGTCAACCATATTTCCCTATTAGCCATGTTGTAAAAGAAACCACAAACCAAATAAAAAATATATATAAAGAAATTTTGTAAAAATATGCTACAAAACCAGAACATTGTACACATTAACTGTGATATTGTCTCATGATCAACTTTGATAGACTCAGCAGTTCAGTGAGCAAAGACAATTTTAAAGACTTGTGATAGAGAATGCCATCCACAGAGAGAATACTATAGTCTAAATACAGACTGAAGTATACTGTTTTCAATTTTTAAAATTTGTTTGGGGCGGCTAGGTGGCATAGTGGATTAAGCACTGGCCCTAGAGTCAGAAGTACCTGGGTTCAAATCCAGTCTCAGACACTTAATAATTACCTAGCTGTGTGGCCTTGGGCAAGCCACTTAACCCCATTGCCTTGCAAAAACCTAAAAAAAAATAATAATAATAAAATAAAATTTGTTTTATATATTTTTTTCTTTCTCATGATTTTTTCCTTTTCACTCTTGATTCTTTTCACATCATGACTTATATGGAAACATCTTTGGGTTTTTTAAAATTTATTTAGCATTTTATTTTTTCCTTATTTACATGTGTAAAAACAATTCTTAGCATTTGTTTTTAAAACTTTGAGTTACAAATTCTCTCCCTTCCTCCTGCTCTACCCCTCCTCATTGAGAAAACAAGAAATTTGATATAGATTATAAATGGATAATCATGCAAAAATATTTCCATATTGGACATGTTTTGAAAAAAATGCAGGATCCCCCCCCAAAAAAAAACTCAAGAAATTAAGTTTAAAAAAATGCTTCATTCTGTATTCAGACACCATCAGCTCTTTCTCCCTGGAGATGGATAGCATTCTTTATCATAAGATCTTCAGAGATGCTTTGGGTCATAGTATTGCTGAGAAAAGCTTAGTCATTCACAAAAGATCATCCTGCAATATTGCTGTTACTTTGTACACCATATGTTTTACTTTGCACCAGCTCATTTAAGCCCAGGTTTTTCTGAAAACATTAATATGGAAATATGTTAAACATAATTGTGTACATATAACCTATATAAGATTACTTGCTGTTATAGAAAGGGGAGAAGGGAAGGGAAGGAAGCCAAAAAATGTAGAACTCAAAATCTTAACAATATATGAAAAACATTACCTTTACATGTAATCAAAAAATAAAATTAAAAAATTGTAAAATATGCTTTGATCTGAATTGAATTCATCAGTTCTCTCTCTGCAGGTAGGTAGCATTTTTCATCATGGGTCTGGGCTTCTAATTTTTTTTGAAGACTTTGAGATGACTAGTGATGGAGAGTAACCACAGTGACCCTGAACTGACCAGTATTAAACTCTGCCATATTGGGGATCTCAGGGAACTGTAAAGAGGGATCCATGACAGAGACAACCTCCTTGGAGATCTACTGATTAGGAACTTTCATGTTATTTGTTACACTTCATTATTTGTTCTAGGGAAGTCAGGGTCAGATCTGGATTCAGTCAGGAGATTCCAAAATTTGTTGTGGAAAAGGCCTAATTTTAGTCCATTTCCTTGTTCCACTCCCTGCATAGGATCTTGTTAATGATATATTAGTAGTACACAAGAGAAATTCAAGGCAGCTAAAGTAGTACAGTGAAGAGAGCACTGGACATGGACTCAGAAAGACCTAAATTCAAATCCACTCTCAAATACTTTCTAGCTGTGTAACCACGAGCAGATCGCTTGACCTCATTTTGCCAATAGTAGCACCTTCCTCCCAGGGTTGTTGTGAGGTTTACAAAGCAAATCTCAAGGTGCTAGATTCATGCTAGCTAGTTATTTATTTTTTAATCTATTTATTTTTCCAATTATATTTAAGGATACTTTTCAATAATCATTTTTGTAAAATTTTTCTTCCTCCTACCCTTCTCTCCTCTCACTCTAAGATAATATGTAATCTGATATAGGTTATACATATACAAACATATTACACGTATTTCCATAGTAGTTATGCTGTGAAAGAATCAGAACAAAAGGGTAAAACCATGAGAAATAAAAACAAAAAGCAAATTTAAAAAGTGAACATAGTATACTTTGTTCTGCATTCAGATCCTATAGTTTTCTCTGGATGTGGGTGGCATTTACCAACACAAGTCTTAAAGAATTGTCTTTGATCACCATTTTGCTGACAAGAGCTAAGTCTATCATAGTTGATTATCACACAGTGGTGCTATTACTCTGTACAATGTTCTGTTGGTTCTGCTCACTTTGCTCAGCATCAGTTTATGTAAGTTCAGATTTTTCTGAAATCTGCCTGCTCATTGTTTCTTTTAGTTTTTGCAAGGCAACGGGGTTAAATGGCTTGCCCAAGGCCACACAGCTAGGTAATTATTAAGTGTCTGAGACTGGATTTGAACTCAGGTACTCCTGACTCCAGGGCCAGTGTTCTATCCACTGCACCACCTAGCCGCCCCTTGCTCATTGTTTCTTATAAAATATTAATATTCCATTACATTCTTTAGCAGTTATTTATTTTTTTAAAAAGTCAGTTATTTTAATTGGAGGATAGACAGTTTAATCAAAAGAAGAAAAAAGAAAGAGTGAAATAGCTGATGAAAATAATGTGAAAGCCTCATATTTTGACTGTTAACTGTTGCTGTTTTTGCCAGACACACAGAGGTCTGATTTATTATAGTTTATTACAGCACTTCTGGCTAAGTGAACATCTCCTTAGCCAAAGGCTCTTACCTGATGGAGAGACCTGCCAAAGATAAAGCTCAGTTTTTCCCCAGATAGCCTTCTTGGGAGAGTTCTCTTGCATAAGGGTTAGTAACCCATTTCAGACTTCTTCTAGGCTTTTGTCATCAAAGAAATTACTCTGGGGACAAAAATAATGCTAAACAGGCCTCCCCAGACCCTGACCCTTTCTCAGATGACCCCCTGCAAGGAGACAGATTTGCTTCATGGTGGAAAATCTTCCAGTCTATGTCCCAGAAGCCATCTCTGTTATGTTATTTCAATGGTACTATTCTTTAGACATTTCTATTAAAATGTACTGGAATGTGAGGTCAGTTCAGAAACTAAGCACAATTCTCACAACTTGTGTTTTCTCAATCCTGGCATTCTTATTGACAAAGAGATTTTTTTCAATGAATGACATAGTTACTGGCAACCCATTATGAGCTGAATGGTGCTTCCTTGAGATTTTAGTGGACTTATACAATGAGGAATGTAAGTGTGTGTGTGTGTGTGTGTGTGTGTGTGTACATATGGTTAAAAAGTACACTGACCAAGCCCAGCAGGATATAATCTTCTGGTATTGGTTTATGGTTTTCAAAAAAAATTGTTTCCCATGCGTTTTTCATTTTAACATTCTGTTTCAGCTCTAGTTTTATCAGGCCTGGTCAATTCCATATAAATCAGTCAGAGAAGGAGCTATTCTGAGTAACAGTGGGTGGGTTATCCTTTCAGCAGAGGAAATGCAAAAGTTAGGCAGTTCTGTGTGAATCAGATGCAGCTCTTCTGTGCAGCTGATTGGTGTTCTCACTCTTCAATTGTTCCTGACATTCTTCCTGTCCTCCCTCCCTCAGAAGTATAAACAAATTTCTGAGTGTCCCTTCACAGCCAAATCTAAGATGAACAGAAGAGTGTCGATGACCTTCCAGTCATGAAAATGTCATAATCTGGTTTGAAAGAGTGGGATCACAAACAAGCCTTGTGGATTCCCTCCCCCAGGCTCCTAATGAAACTAGATTTCTTTGAATGGAATTTATCCAGAGCTCAGAATGTTGGCCCAGGCAGTGAAAATAAACACATTTGTCACCAGCCCAAATGTTCATGCCAACAAAGACACTCATGATTTGGATACAAATTGCTGAAGAGGTGAAGGGATAAACCAGAGGAGAGATAATCTGAGATGTTGGCATTGGAAATCATTGAATATCAAAAAGCAATTTACCAGTTGAATCAAGGAGCACAAAGGATAGGTCCTGCCTTATCATATCACTATTTTTGTTGTTGTTGTTCAGCCATTTGATTCAGTTGTGTCCAACTTTTCATAAACCCATTTGGGATATTCTTGGCAAAGATATTGGGATGGTTTGCCATTTCTTTCTCCCGGGCCATTTTATAAGTGAGAAAACTGAGGCAAATAGGCTGAAGTGACTTGCCCAGGGTCATGCAGTTAGTATATGTCTAAGGTCAAATTTGAACTCAGGCCTTCCTGATTCCAGGCCTGGCACATTATCTACTGCATCACACATCTGCCCAATTATCACTATTGCTACTTTTGATAATAATATCATACTTTTGATTTACCTTTCTCAGTTAAACAGAGTTGTCTTTTCTTGGTGCCTACAGTTCTCTGCTCAATCATTTTTAACCTCTTGCAGTCTAGCTTTCAACCTTGCTCTATTGAAACTATTCTGTCCTGAACCTTCTTCTCTTCTTCCTCTATACTACTTCAATTGGTGATCCCATCAGATTCCATAGACTCAGTTATCATCTCTGTGCAGATGATTCTCAGATCTGTTTGTCTAGACCTAAACTCTCTGCTGATGTCCAGTCTCAGATCTGCCAAATATAGGTATAGGACACCTCAAACTGAACATGTCCCAAATCTTACCCCCTCTCTCTTCCTAACTTCTGTCTTACTGTAGAGTAAGACAGTCATTCTCTCATTCCCTCAGGCTCACAACCTAGATGTCATCCTCAACTTTTCTTATTCACCCCCCTCCTCATATAGAATCTTTTGCCAAGGTCTGTTGATTTTTACCTTCCTGACATCTCTCTTACACTCCCTTTACTCCTCTGACTGTGCCACCACTGTGACAGACCACTGCAGTAACCTATCACTTGGTTGCCCTGACACAAGTCTCCTCACTCCAGTCCATCTTCTACTTGACTGTCAGTCATCTTCCTTAGGTCACTCTTCACCCCACCCCAGCCCTCTCAGTAAACACTTTTGGCTTCCTGTTATCTGGCTTTCAAAGCCTTTCATCACCTGCCCCCTGTCTTTATAGTCTTAACTTTGCACTATCCAAGATATTCTTTGGATGCCAACATCTTTCATCACCTCCCTCCTTGCTCTTCCTTAAACAACTGGACTCTGGACTCTGACCATTTTTACTTAGTGTCCCATATATCTGGAATCTCTTCCTCTTTCCTCTGCCTCCTGGATTCCCTGTGTTCCTTTAAGTACCAAATAAAATCCTACCTTCTGCCGGAAGTTTTTCCCAATCCCCTTAATTCTAATACTTTTTCCTCTGGAATACAATTTCTTCTGGATGATGACACTACTAATCAACTAAAATGTTTGTACATAGCTGTTGGCATGTTTTCTTCCCCATTAGATTATGTGTGCCTGGAGATTGGGAGGGTCTGTCTTTTGTCTGTCTTTGTATACCCACTAACTTAGCATGTATCCAGTACATTGTATGCATTTAAGAAATGATTTTTGATTGACTTGGTGACAAGGGTTCCTCTTGAATACTGTCCCTTCTCTTGGCTTTTTCTTAGTTCTTATAGTTCACCCATACCTCCAGAGGGCTCTTCTGATGGATTGTCAGTCCCTCTCCTGCTCATTATATTGGTGTCTCCCAAGGCTCCATCAAGGCCCCCTTTTCTTCTCTTCATAATATTCAAGTCTTAATACAATTATAAGCTCTAAAAGTCTTAGTGCAGTTTTTAACTTTAGTAGCTTAAAACTGCATTAAGACTTTTGAGACACACACACACACACACACATAAAATGTTCTCAATATATACATATATATATATGTGTGTGTGTATATATATATATATATATATATATATATATATATATATATATATATATATGGAGAGAGAGAGAATATCAATGTTCTTCTCATCAGCCAGATTCACAATTCTACAGTCCTTCACTTCTCCTTCTTCCTTAGACTTTCCTCCTACATTCAGTCAGCTTCATTTATACACCCACTACCATACACTTTGGAGCCTCACATTTGGAATATTGCATCCATTCACATTTCACATTAATAGTCCTAAAACACTATTCATACCATGTATGGCCCTCCCCAGCTCAAAAATTTCCATCAGTTCTCAGTTGCTCCTAGAATAAAAGATGAACTCTTTAGCCTGGTATTTAAAGACCTACACAATATGACTTCCACTTATCTTTTCCTATCTAGTTCATATTCCTTTACATTCTGGCCAAACTGGCCTTCTAGTTAGTTATTCTCTGATTTTTACCTATCTCTATCAGCTCTTTGCCCTTGCCCAGTCTGTCCCCTAGTGTCTGCAATGCAATCTTCCTTACATCTCGGTCTGTGTAAAGCTTTTCCTGACCTTTCCCTCCATTAGTGCTTTCTTCTCCATAAAATTATCATATTTATTTACATAACCAAATTATCTTCTCTTGTGGAATGTAAAGTCCTTGAGGGCAGGTGCTATTAAGCTTTTTCCTTTGTATCCTAAATTCATTGTGCATGGAAGATTTGAATGAATGTTTATTGAATTATATATATCTAACATTTCATGCTTTCCAAAGTATCTTCATGTCTTTTTTTTCCCCGGTGATAAAAAGTGGAGAAGATAAGCATTTATTATCTCATTTGGCAAATGAAGAAACAGTCAAAGAGATATTGCTTATTTTGCCTGTACTCCCTTGGCTCCTTGGTGGCAGTAGCAAGACCTGAGCTCAGGTTTCCTGACTTCTAGTTTCTACTACATCCACTCTGTTAAGTGCACTCCATTGACTTTGTCAAGGTACAGAGGCATTCTTAGCAATTTCATCTTGCATGACAGCATTGTATCTGACCAATGGAAAAGAGAATCCCAGGACTAAATAACAAACTTCTTTGGCCATTTATGCACTTAAAAAAAAAGAAAAGAAAAGAAATTAGCTGTTTCATGAAATTAATAAAAGCTGAAAATGAGAATTTCCAACATGAAAACTGGCTATATTCATCAAATGCCTAAAAGAGTACTCCTTCCTTTTCTTTGGTTAAAGAATAGCTAGGAGAGAGGAGATCTGCATCAGTAAGCATTTAATTAGTGTGATATGTGCAAAGCACATTCCTAGGACTGAGACCCAAAGACAAAAACTAAATAGTCTCTTCCTTCAAGGAGCTTGCTAAATTTATACTCTCTTGTTTTTAGACCTAAGCCAAAAGCACTAGAGACTGTCTGCAGTAATGGAAAATCAAAAAATCAAAGTGATAGTGAAGAATACTTACCATCTCTTGACAAAAAGATGATGAACTGGAAGAAAAGAATAGGATGTATTCTCAGACATGGCCCCTGTGTCAGTATATTTTGTTTGACTATACTTTCTATTATAGAGAATGACTTGGAAGGAATATTTTAGGTAGTGATAGAGATGGGGGGAAGTGAAAACACATTTTTAAATACATAGATTTACAAAAATTAACCCTGTATTGGACATAAAGTCTCACAAATTCCCCAAAGAAAAATATCAAACACAACTTTTACTATAATGTAGAAATTATATATTAAAGACCTTTCAAGAAAGGGTTAAAATTTAATTTGAAGCTAACTTAATTCTAAAAAACTGGTAGATAAAAGAACAAATTATAGAAACCATAGAAAGCTTCATCAAAGATATAACAACATTAAGAACAAAACAGAACTTTTGGGATGCAGCTAATGTTGTCCTTACAGAAAATTTTATATCTCCACTTTGATCAGTAGAAGGGAAACAGTACAGATCAATGAATTGGGCATACATCTTTAAAAAAACATAGAAAAGCAGTACATCAATTAGCTAAGTACCAATTTGGAAATTCTGAAACTCAAGAAAAAAATTAACAAAAATGAAAGCAAAAAAATTAGTAACTAAAATCAAGAGCTAAAAAAAACTAATAATATCAATAAACAATTATTTAGTCTGGTTAAAAAAGAAAGAAAAAAATCAAAAAAGAATTCATAACAATAGAAAAGGAAATGAGGGAAATTACTTGAAACCAAATTTCCTAGTTGTATGCTAATAAAACTGGTAGCTTAGAAAAAATAAATGAATAATTAGAAAAATAAAAACTCAAATTAAGAAGTAGATTACTTAAAGAGCCCAATATCAGAAAAAAGTTGATCGAGCAATTCATAAAGAGAAAAATACCCAGGACCATATGAATTTACAGGTGAATTCCAACAAACATTCAAAAAAAAATTCCATTATTATATAAACTGTAAAAACAAAAAAAGAAGGGATACTTCTAAACTCTTCACAATATTAATGTGATATTGATACTTAAATCAGGGAGAGAAACAAAGAAAGAAAATTGTAAACCATTCTACCTAATAGAGACTAACACAAAAATATTAAATAAAATAATAGAAAAGAAGCTATGATGGAGTATTGATAAAAAAGATGGTATATCAGGTTGGATTTATGCTAGTAATGCCAGGTTGGTTCAATATAAAGAAAACATAATAAATTGTTTTAGTAATAAAAACATAAAAATAACATGAAAAAGCTTGATAGAATCCATTCATCTATTAAAACACTATTAAAAAAACACTAGAAAATAGGAATACATAAGACTTTCCCTTTTTATAGTAATATATATGTGTGTGTGTGTGTGTGTGTGTGTGTGTGTATATACATATATACACATATATATATATATATGTATGTATGTATATAGGTTTAGGTTTTTGCAAGTCAAATGGGGTTAAGTGGCTTGCCCAAGGCCACACAGCTAGGAGTACTATATATATATTTTAAAATGAACCATTGTTAATGTAATGGAGAAAGAAATCTCTAATAAGATCCAAGAGTAAAGGAAAGATATCTATTGTTATCACTACTATTTGATATTGTACAGTAAGACAAAAAAAGAAAATTGAGAGAATAAACATAGACAAAGAGGAAACAAAACCATCAGTTTTTGTAGATGATATGAGGGTTAATCTTGACAATGCAAAAAAGTTAGAGTAATTGAAATAGTTAATAATGTCAAAAAAATGTTCAGAATATAAAATAAATCTAAACAAATCAGTATTTCTACATATTACCGGTAAAACCCACAGAAAGAGATAGAGATTATCTCTATTCTATTTCTAATCCAAAATAAATAAAAATATATACAATATTTGGAACTATGAGAAAAAACTACAAAAATACATATACATAGAAGAAATCAAAAGTTCAGACAGGGATGTGAGTAGAGCAGTTTTGATAATATACACTTTTTAACTATTTAATTAGAAGATCATAGTTTTGTATATATTCTTTTTTGTTCTCTTTTGAGAAATGGCTTGAAATATGTTTGATTCTTGAGTTCACAATTTTTTTTAAAAACCCTGAAAATTAAAAAAGATTGGTCCTAGTTCCATCTTTGCCACTAACATGACTGAAATCTTTGAGATTCTGTTTCCTCATTTGTCACATTAGGAGTTTAGATTCAGTGTAAACCAGCACATCATAGGATTATATGATCATTATAAAGAATTCTTTCATCCAGGTTCAGGTTCATATTTTATATTTAGTTTGCCATTAAGTTGTGGATGACTTACCTCTTTCTAATTTTATCACAAATAAAATAACATAAAAACATTTTTCAAAAGAAACCTTTTATTTAACATTGTTTAGATGCATTGTCCTAGAGTCTTTTCACCAGAAGATTTTTTTTCTTCTTCCACCTAGCTCCACCAAAAAGAAAAATTTTAACATGCTGTATGTATATCCTTTTAGGACTTAGGATTCAGAAGTTGCCCACAAAGTTGACTAAAATAATGACAGAATAATTCAAGAAAAAGTATAAAGGAATTGGAATAAATCAACACATAAAAGAGAAAATTTGGGGGCAATTTTTGAGACCTTAAATTATATAAAGTAATATTATGACTTACCATTATCTTTCATTCATTGCTGATATTTATAGAGAGCTTTAAAGTTCTAAAAATGCTTTATATACATTATCTCATTTGAGCTTCATAGCAATTATATAAAATAAGTACCACAGGTGTCCCTATTTTACTGAAAACTGGAAAGATGAAACAAAGCTAGTAGCAACAGATAATGATGGACTGGAAGACAAAGTTAGACTTCAAGAGAATTTTGACAGACCGTTGAATTGAATCTGATAAAATGAAATTTTAATAGGAAGCAAAATCAAATACAAGATAGAGGAGACATGGTTAGAAGTTTATCTGTAAAAAATCTGGGAGGGGTGTCTAGGTGATACAGTGGATAGAGCACTGGCCCTGGAGTCAGGAGTATCTGAGTTCAAATCTGGCCTCAGACACTTAATAATTACCTAGCTGTGTGGCCTTGGGTAAGCCACTTAACCCCATTGCCTTGCAAAAAAAACCTAAAAAAACAAAACAAAACTGGGGGTTTTAGTGGACTGCAAGCTCACTATGAATGAGTCAGTACTGTGGTACCAGAACCATGAAAACTCATGCAATCTTCAGTTTCATGAGAAAAGTATAGCCTTCAAGAATAAAGAGACAATAAAACCTTTTATCTTGCCCTGGTCAGACTGCAACTGAAGTATTATGTTCATGTATACCACGATTTAGAGTGGACATTGCAAAAGCTGGAGAATAATCTAAGATGCCGACCTAACTGGTCCAAGACTATGTCATGAAGATTGTTTGAAAGCATTGGAAATATTTAGTCTGGAAAAGAGAAGAAGAGATTTGAGGGATGCAAAATAATTGCCTTCATGTATTTGATAAACTGGCATGTGCCAGAAGAATTTGATTTATTCTGCTTGAACTCAGCAGAGTGAGTCAAGATCATGGTGTAAAAGAAGTAAATTTAAACTTTGTCTCCGAAAAAGCTTCCTAACAATAAGAATTATCCAGAAATGGAGTGGGCTGCCTCACAAGATCAGACAGTCCTCCTCCTTGGAGATTTTCAAGGATTCCTTTTAGCATATGTGTTAGAGTAGCTGGCCAACAAGGTCCTTTGCAATTAAAATAAAATTCTATGATTCTGTAATTGTCAAGAGTTAGGAGGGAATGTGAAGCAAGAACTATATAATATACTTCTTTTTGCATATCTAAGTAGGAAGAAGATGAAGTAATTGAAATAGTTAAAAAATCCATAAGCTCAGATTTAAAAGGTACCTCAGTTATCACTCCACACTCATCAGATTGACTATGTTGACAAAAAGGAAAAAATATTGAAGGTTCTAACTGGTCTAACCATTCCAGAAAGTTGGAATTATGCCCAAAAAAACACTAAACTATACATGCTTTTTATATCCAATAACATTACTCCTATGTCTATACCTCAAAAAGATCAAAGAAAAATGAAAAGGACCCATATGTGCAAAAACATTTATTGCAGCTTTTGGTGGTGCCAAAGAATTGGAAATGACTAACAAGTTATGGTATATGAATGTGTGATATAAAAAAGGATGAAGGGAGTAGTTTCAGAAAATTCTGGGAAACTGTATGAATTACTACAAAGTGAAGTGAATAGTACCAGGAGAACATTTTAAACAGTTATATAATTAGCTTTTAAAGACTTAGGAACTCTTATCAATACAATGATCAACCACTGTTCTAAGGACTTAAGATAAAAAAAGTGCTATCTACATCTAGTTAGAGAGCCAGATAGACTTCTGGGTGTTGGAAGATGGCAAACTAGAAAAAAGTTCTCAACTGAGCCCTCCCTATATCCTCCAAACAACTTTAAAATAATGCCTGAAATAGAAATGGATTCTGCTTTTTCTTCCCTTTGCTTTTTTTTTTTTTTGACATGGTTGTGGGCTTTTGTTTTGCATGACTACACATATTTGTAATGGATTTTGTTTTTCTTGCCTTCTCTATGGTGGGGATAAAAGAGGGAAGAAGAGTATTAAGGAATTGAAAATTAAAATAAAATTGAATTTTTTTAAAAGGGTCCTTCTGAAATAACCTAGCTTAACAAATATAGGACCAGAGATCTCTGCAACATCACATTTAGCCCTTGCTTGAAAAGGAATCTGTTACCTCTTGAGATAACCTATTCTTCCAAAACTCTTAGGAGATTTCCTTTATATTGGACTTAAAAGAATTGCCTCTCTGCAACTTCCATCTGGTAGCTCCAGGTCTGACTTTTGAAGTTAAGAAAACTATGTTCAATCCTTTTTTCCATGTAACGAACTCCTCAAAACATTGTTGTTTGTCTTTCATGCCTGAAGAGGACAAATGATATGAAGAAGTTAGTGTCAAAGTACAGTGTGGTTGACTGTGGCTGATCAGTTCAGTTTGAGGTTGGAAGACTACACCAGAAGTTAGGCACAAATACTCCATTTGAACATTTGGGATGGGTCTGATGTCTCCTTTTTTGCTACTGCAATTCTATTTTACTCATAGAACATAGTGCTTTTTTTTGATGTGGGCATGCCATGCTGAGTTAGTGGTCCTGTGCCAGTGTCTCCTATGAATTGCAACCAATACTAAAGTTCTTCAGAGAGACCTTAAGAGTATCCTTGTATTATATCTTCTGACCCCCATGTGAATAATCTTGCACATTCTCCATAAAATAATCTTTTAGGTAAACAAACATGTGGCATTCAGGCTATATGACCAGGCCATTAGAATTGCATTTTCTGTGATAGAAATTGTTCATCCTGTGTTCCTTTCTTAAGCAATAGACTACACAGGAGACCTCTGGGTGTTGGAAGATGGCAAACTAGAGAAAGTTCTCAACTGAACCTTCCCTACGTCCTCCAAACAACTTTAAAATAGTGCCTCAAATAGAAATTTGGAGTGACAGAACCAACTAAAAGTCAAAGTAAGATATTCTTCCAGCCTAAAACAACTTAGGAATTTGGGAAGAGAAATCTGTGACAAAGGAATGGAGACTTGACTGGAGCTCACATGGATGAAATTCTAGTGGGTGTGACAAACAGCAGAAGCTTTTGGAGTTCCCAAAGCTGAGGTCCTGGCAACTGATCAGAAAGATATTACATGAGACCCTTGTGCTAGAACTCCAGATATGGTTTGGCAACTCTCTTACCTATATCCCCTTTTGGGTCATGGTTCAAGAGCAGAGCTCTTTGGGTTAAGAGGGAGATGGAAGTCTAAGGGACAGTTAATTGTTTAGCAATTGCATTGTTTATATCCACTTCTAGGTCACAGTTCTAGGACAGGGAGGAACACTTTCCGTCAAGAGGGTGGAAGTCCTGAGAGACTTCAATTGCAATCCCAAGAAATCAAGTGTCACTTCACCTCCACTACTGGAAACAGAGTCCAATATTAAAATAAAGTTGTAAATCGAGAAATTGGTTGGGAAACTGAGCAAACAGCAAAAAAAGAAAAAGAAAAGATGCTGACCATAAAAAGATGTTATGGTGACAGGGTAAATAAAGGTACAAATTCAGAAGACAATGAAGTCAAAACCAACTATAATCAACGCCTTTAAAAAATATGAACTGAACACAAGCACAGCAAGAATTCCTGAAAGAACATAGAAAGGATTTCCAAAATTAAATAATAGTGATAGAGAAAAAATTAGGCAAAGAATTTAAAGCCAGGGAAGAATATTAATAGACAATTAACAGCTTGGTGAAAGAAACACACAGAAGAAATATATGAAGAAAATAAAATAGCATCTTAAAAAACAGAATTGACCAAAAAGAAAAAAAATTCTCTGAAGAAAATAATTTCTTAAAAACAAGAATTTGGCAAGTGGCTCATGACTCCGGGAACATAAAAAAAACAACAACAAGGGAATGAGAAATAGAAAAAATTTCAAATTATCTCAGAAAAACAGCTAATCTGAAAAATAGATTGAGAAGAAATCCTTTTAAAATTATTGAATTACCTGTTCAAAGCCATGATCAGAGAAAGAATCTAAGTATCACATCAGAAAATTATCAAGGAAAATTGCCTACATATCCTTGAACCAGAGGCTAAGATAAAAGTTAAATTCACCCATCTCTATACCCAAAATGAAAATGCCTGAGAATATTATAGCCAAATTCCAAAGCTCCCAAGTCAAAGAGAAAATACTTCAAGCAACCCGAAAGAAACCATTCAAATACAATGAAGCACAATCAAGACACACAAGATTTAGGAGCTAACACAATAAAAAAAAATGGAGAACTTGGAATATATTCTAGAAAGTAAAAGATCTGGGATTTTAACCAGTAATAACTGACCCTATAACCTGAATTTAATCCTTCAAGGGAAAAAAATGGGTATTTTATAAAGAATTTTTTAAGAATTCCTGATGAGGGGTCAGCTAGGTGGCGTAGTAGATAAAGCACCGGCCTTGGAGTCAGGAGTACCTGGGTTCAAATCCGGTCTCAGACACTTAATACTTACCTAGCTGTGTGGCCTTGGGCAAGCCACTTAACCCCATTTGCCTTGCAAAAACCTAAAAAAAAAAAATTCCTGATGAAAATAGCTGAATAGAAAATTTGACCTTCAAGTACAAGACTTAAGAGAAGTATGAAAAGGTGAACGAACATGAAAGAGAAATCATAAGTGACTCATTAAGTTTAAACTGTTTACTTCTCTAAATGGGAAGATAATCCATATATCTTAAAAGAACTTTATCATTAGGAAAGTTAGAAGGATTCTACATAAAAAGTGAGTATGAGAGTGAATTGATTATATTGGGATGATATAAAAAAATCAATAGGCAAGAAAGAGGGATTCCCCCAGGAGAATAGGGAAGGAAAAAGAAAAATGAGGGACATTCTCACATAAAAGAGATATGCAAAAACTTTTATAATGGAGAGGGTAGGGGCAGGTAATACTTGAACTCCGCTTACCATATTTCCCCATGTATAAGATATATCCTTTTTCAAAAAATTTGGGTCTAAAAACTGGGAGCATCTTATACAATGGTTGTAGATTTTTTTACTTGCATTTCCCACTTGTCTTTGAGTTCATTGTTTTGCATTTGTTACCAGCATACTAGGTTACATTTTGCCATATTCTGCCCAGAAATGGCTCAGAAAAGATTTTCGTATAGTGCTAAATTCAAGTTCAAAGTGATCCAGTTTGTGGGAGTTCAGAGAAACCTGAAAAGATTTGCATGAACTGATGCTGAGTAAGATGAGCAGAACCAGAACATGGTATACCATAACAGCAACCTGGGATTGATGATCAGTCTTAATGGATTTACTCAATTCATCAGTGCAATAATCAGGGACAGTTTTGGAGAATGAAGAATACCATCTGTATCCAGAGAAAGAATTGTGGAATTAGAACAAAGACCAAAGACTATTTACCTTTAATTTTTAAAAAACCATTAATCTTTTTATGTAATTTTGCTATCTCTTATATTTTATTTTTTTTTCCTTAAGGATATGATTTCTCTCTCAACACATTCAATTTAGATCAATGTATGTCATGGAAACAATATAAAGACTAAAAGATTACCTTCTGTGGAGGGTGGGGGGGAGGGAAGCGAGATGAGGGGAAAAATTGTAAAATTCAACAATAAATAAATGAATGAATGAATGTGATTCAATTTGCAAAAGTGATTGGAAGTCATGCTGCTGAAGGTCAATTTGGGTTTTCTCCAATGGATAAAATGATCTTAGACTAACTATGGGAAGAAGAAACCCTAATGAAAACACCCCAGCAGAAGAAGGCCATGAGAGGCAAGGCAGTCTGATCTATAGAGGGAATTGAAAAGATGGATTGAAGAACAAAGGGCCATTGGAATTCCTGTGTCCATGAAGATGATTCAACATGAGGCAAGAAGAATTGCTGATGAAAAGAAGTGACTGACACAATTGGTGCTTCAGATTCAAAATGGAATGTACTAATAAGCATGTGTCTATGCACCAGACTTACCCAGGGAGTGCTTGTGGTCAACCACAGACCAGAGCACAGACAGGAGAGTAGTCAGAGCCTCACCTAAGACAGTGATTCATCATCAAATACAGATGAGGATGAGCTAATGGATGGGAGTTTTGACAGTGATGAGGAATTATATAAATTTTATGATGAATAAAACTTGAGTTCAGTAACTTTATGTGATAGATTTTTTTCAAATTTCAGTTCTCAAAATTAAGGTGTGACTTATACGTGGGAGCATCTTATACATGGGGAAATACAGTGCATCTAAATTGGATCATTTTGTAATAGAAGTCTGTCTTACCCAAGAGTAAAATAGGAAGAGAAAGAGATAAGAGATAGGAATGGGGAAGGTAATAGAAGGGAAAGCAGATAAAAGAAGGCAATGGTTAGAAGCAAAACAGATTTTAGAGGAAAGAAGAATAAGATAAAAAAAGAGAAAGATAAACAGAATAAAATAGAATGGATGCAAATGGACAGTTAGCAATCATAACTGAATATGAATGGAATTAACTCACCCATAGTTCAATTTCCTTAATAAATATCGATGCAAAAATTTTAAATACAATACTGGCAAGGAGATAAAAACAATATATCTCACCTGTGATCAGGTAGAATTTATACCAGAAATGTAGAGCTAGTTTAATATTAGGAAAACTGGCAGCAGCTAGTTAGCTAAATGGACAGTGCACCAGACCTGGAATCAGGAGTACCTGAATTCAAATCCAGCCTCAGACACTTAATAATTACCTGTGTGACCTTAGGCAAGTCACTTAACACTATTGCCTTGCAAAAAAAAGAAAAAGGAAAATTGTCATTATAATTGATTATAATAACCATATCAATAATAAAAATAATAAAAATCATATGATTATATCAATAGATACAGAAAAGTCTGACAAAATAAAACATTTATTTCTTCTAAAAACCCTAGAAAGCATAGCAGCTAATGGAGCTTTCCTTAAAATGATAAGTAGTATCAATCTAAAACTGAGAGCAAATAAATGGAGATAAACTTGAAACCTTCCCATTAAGATTAGGAGTGAAACAAGGATGTCCATCATCACCAACTATTATTCAATATTGTACTTGAATTGCTTTTGTTGTTCAGTCATTCAGTCATGTCTGACTCTTCATCTACTTCATGGACCATAACTGTACTTGGGGTTTTCTAGGAAATATACTGAAGTAGTTTACCTTTTCTTTCTCCAGTAGATCCTTTTGTCAGGCATCAGAGGTTAAATGACTTGCCTAGGGTCATAAAACTAGGAAGTCTCTGAGGCTGAATTTGAATTCAGATCTTCCTGACTCCAGGCCCAGTGCTCTATCCACTGAGCCACCACCTGAATTGTTAGCTATATTCATAACACAAGAAAAAGAAACTGAAGGAATAAAAATAGGCAATGAGGAAACAAAACTGTCACACTTTACAAATGACATGATATATTTTTTAAAAACCCTAGAGAATCAGCTAAAAAAACTAATTAAATAAATGTAGCAACTTCAGAAAAAAAAGTAAGATATAAAAACTCCTCATAAATCATCAGCATTTCTGTATAATACTAACAAAACCCAGTAGCCAGGCATTAAAAAAAAGTTTCATTTAAAATAACTGCAGAGATGAGGGGGGCAGAGCCAAGATGACGACATGAAGGGATCCAGTCTTAGGAGCTCTCTGATAAAAACTCATAAACTAAGGACTTTAACTAAACTTTCGAGAGACAGAACCCACAAAGGGACCCAGTGAGGCAGTTCTCCTACTCAAGGTAACCTGGAAAAGAGCAGAAAGGCTCTGCTCCCCGGGATCAGAGAGGCGGCCTGCCAGAGGGGTGGCCTGCCAGAGCCAAAGAACTTCAGCCTCGCGGAGGCAGCCCCAGGGTGCTGGGAGCCTCAGCTCACAGCAGCAAGGGAGTCGCCTGAGCTGCACCCTGGGGAACACTGGGCACAAAGTGGGGGAACAGCGGGGGACCTCTGCCAGAGCGAGCACGTGGAGCCCAGCCTTCAGGGCACACAGCCAGTAGCCTGGTCTTTCCGCAGCCCTGATCCAGGAAACAGAAGCAGGTGGAGCCAGTAAGCAGGACCCCCCAGGGCATGAGCCCATTGAGCTGAGGGAGGGGAGTGAAGAGAGAGACTGCAGAGCTCTGTCCTCTGCCCCTGGAACTGTACTCTGGGGCTCTGACCACATTCAGATCCTGATCTCAGTCTAGGCCCCGCCTATAGAACAGCAGGGCCCCCCCCCACCTCAGCCCTGTGGCAGAGGGAGGTGCTTATGGTCATTCACAGACCAGGAGGGAGGACAGAACCTCATACACTGAGACCCTTGTGGGAGTGTCCCAAAAGCTCAGGAAGCACCCCAAAAAACAGGCTTAGGCTGGGAAAATGAACAAGCAAAGAAACAAGAGGAAGACCATTGAGAAATATTTCACAAATGAGCCCAAGAAGGATCAAAATACTCAGTCTGAAGATGAGGAAGCACAAGCTCCTGCATCTAAAGAATCCAAGAAAAACAGAAATTGGGCTCAGGCTATGATAAAGCTCAAAAAAGACTTTGAAAATCAAATAAGGGAGTTAGAAGAAAAACTGGGAAAAGAAAGGAGAGAGATGCAGGAAAAACATGAAAATGAAGTCAGCAGCTTAGTCAAGGAAATCCAAAAAAATGCTGAAGAAAATAGCATGCTAAAAAACAGCTTAGGTCAAATGGATAAAACAGTTCAAAAAGTTATGGAGGAGAAGAATGCTTTAAAAAGCAAAATTGGCCAGATGGAAAAAGAGATAAGAAAACTCTCTGAGGAGAATAAATCCTTCAGACAAAGAATAGAATTCAGGGAGATTGATGAATTTACCAGAAATCAGGAATCAATACTTCAAAACCAAAAAAATGAAAAATTAGAAGAAAATGTGAAATATCTCATTGAAAAAACAACTGATATGGAAAACAGACTTAGGAAAGATAATTTGAAAATTATTGGAATACCTGAAAGTCATGATCAGGAAAAGAGCCTTGACATCATTTTCAAAGAATTACTACAGGAAAATTGCCCTGATATTCTAGAAGCAGAGGGCAAAATAGAAATGAAGAGAATCCACTGATCCCCCCGAGAAAGAGATCCCAAAAAACCAACCCCTAGGAATATTATAGCCAAGTTCCAGAACTCCCAAGTCAAAGAGAAAATATTACAAGCAGCCAGAAGGACACAGTATCGTGGAGCTGCAGTCAGGATCACACAGGACTTAGCAGCAGCTACATTGGAAGCTCGTAGGGCTTGGAATACAATATACATGAAGGCAAACGAGCTTAGAATGCAGCCAAGAATGAACTACCCAGCAAGGTTGAATGTCCTCTTCCAGGGAAAAAGATGGACTTTCAATGAAGCAGGGGAATTTCAAAGGTTCCTTTTGGAATGGCCAGAGCTGAACAGAAGGTTTGATCTTCAGATACAGGACTCAGGTGAAGCATGGAGATGGGAGGAGAGGGGGGAAATATGAGGGACTTAATGAGGATGAACTGCATGTATAGAAAAATGATACTGATAATATTCATATGAACCATCTCAGTTAAAAGAGCAGGTAGAGGGAGCTTTTATAGTTGAAGCACAGGAGAAAGCTGAATTTGAGGATAAAATATGGTGTAAAAATTCAGTCAATAAGAAAAAAAGGGAAATGGAATGGGAGAAAGAAAAAGGAGAGGGGGAATAGTCCAAGATATTTCACATAATAAGATTTTTTTTTATTACAATGAGCTATTGCAATGATATGGAAGGGGGGAGGCAAGGGGGAATGAGGGAACCTTTGCTCTCATCAGAGATGGCTAGGAGAGGAAACAGCAAATATACTCAATGGGGTATAGACAACTGGAGTAAGAAGGAGGATGGGAGCAGGGGGAAGGGGTGGGGATGTGAATAAAGGAGGAGAGGATGGACCATGGGGGGACAGTGGTCAGATATAACACATTTTCTTTTTTTACTTCTTGCAAGGGGCTGGGATTGGAAGGCCTGCCCAGGACCATAGGGCCAGGTGGATTCTGGGCCTAAGGGGTGGTAGGGGGACTCAGGGCTTCTTGGCCCCAGGACCAGGGATCTGTTTGCTGTGCCACTCAGCAACCCTACAGCAGAGTCAGAGTGAAAGGAGAGAGAAAATATAGTACATGGTAGTGGAGAAATAAGAAAGGAGGGAGTTGCTATCAGCAATGGCAACGTTGGAAAAATATGGAAGTAACTTTTGTGATGGACTTATAAAGAATGTGATCCACTCACGACAGAGTTGATGGTGTTGGAACAAAGACTGAAACACATTTTTGTTATTATTATTTGGGGGAGGGTGCAGGGCAAGTGGGGGCTGGGTGGCCTGCCTGGGGCCACATAGCAGGGTGATCATTGGGTGTCTGGGGCTGGATTCGAACCCAGGTGCTCCTGGCTCAAGGGCCAAAGCTCTGTCTGCCACCCAGCCACCCCTACTATTATTACTATTTTATTTTATTTTGGATCCTTTTTTTTCTTCTTTTTGGTTTTTGCAGGGCAGTGGGGATCGGGTGACTTGCATGTCACATGGCTGGGTGATTATTGGGTTTACGAGGCTGGATATGGACTCGGGTGCTCGTGGCTCCAGGGCTGGTGCTTCGTCCATTGCACCACCTGACCATACCTACAATTATTACTATTATTTTTTTTTAATTTTAATTTTTTTCTCCCCTTTACTTTTTTGCCCAAGCAAGTCTATCTATATTCATGGGGGGAGGGGTATTTTGTTTACTTGTAAGCAAGTATATTTTATTAATGTAAAGAAAAACATTTGTACAAAATGAGAATAAAAAATAAATTTAAAAAAAGAAAAAAATAAAATAACTGCAAATGATAGAAAATACTTGGGGTCTATTGCCAAGATAAAATCAAGGATTATATAAATATAAATACAAAATACTTTTCACAAAAGATATCAGATCTAAATAATTGGAGAAATATTAATTGTTCATGGATAGACCTAGCCAATATAATAAAATGATTCTTACCTAAGTTATGTATTCAATGCCTTACCAATCAAGCTACCAAAAGAATTTTATTTTTATTTTTTAGAGCTAGAAAAAAATAGTAACAAAATTTATCTAGAAGAACAAAATGTCAAGAATATCAAGGGAATCAATTAAAAAGAAAGATTAAAGAAGATGGCCTAGCAGTTTCTGATTTTAAACTATAATACAAAATGATAATCATCGAAGTAATCTGGTACTGGCTAAGAAATAGAGTGATAGACCAATGGAATAGAATAGGTAGCAAATGACCACAGTAATCCCCAAAACTAAAAGATGCAAGCCTTATGGGTAAGAATTCACTATAATGCAAAAAATCCTGGGAAAACTGGAAAACAGCTTGGTAGAAATTATTCATAGACCAAAACTCCATACAATATACCAAAATAAGGTCAAAATGGATAAATAATTTATCTCAAAAGGGTGATATTTTAAATAAATTAGGAAAATATTTAAGTTATTGATTAAAAGTTTGAACAGTGCATCCTCAAGGACATTCCATTCAGGACCTCCTTCCAAGCTAGCATTGTCCCAATAATCATTGTTCTTTGAATCTAATCATTCACCATTTCTAAGACTCTGTCGTTTATATCTCATACCTGATCCATATACTTCATCCTCAAGTTGATGATACTGAGACTCAGAAAAGTAAAGTGACTTGCCTGAGGTAAAAAAAAAACCAGCTTAGCATTTGGTAACAGTTGGTCTCAGACAAGCAGCAATTCAAGGAGGCACTGGAAGAAAGAACTAGGGTGGGCTTCTGGAAGAACTGATGCCATAAGAAAAAATACTAACATGCCTCAATATCCATTTTTATCCTCATAAAAATTCTTTTATTTACAGCAGAGCAGTTAATTTTTTAGGCACATTTTCCTTTCATCTACACTGAGATCCTATGGGAAGCTCCTTTCCCTTTTCCGGGCTTCAGATTCTTCATCTATAAAATGAGGGGATTGACATGGAGATCTTAAGGTCCCTTCCAAGCCTCAAATCCTCTCCTTTTATGTCCGTTTCAGAAAAGCTCAGCATCACTAGTAAACCGAGTCATCTTCTTAGAGACAAGCTTTATATAGTATTAAATAAATGCATTTCCTTCCAAGATCATCATGAGAGGAAGGAGAACTGAATGGGGGGAAAGAATTCCTATGTCTCTCCAGCAAATTAGGTCAGTTGCTTGAATTTTGGATAATTTTTTGGAGCCATTCTTCCTCATGCCATCCAATCCTCAGTCAGCAGGGCTGCAGATAGCCTGAAATTTCAGAAACCTGTGACTGTAGCATTCCCATGTATTGAATGAGTAGCGGACTAAGTTTGAGTGAAGCTGACCCATGGAGGACACCACTACTAAAGGACCTGTGATGTCCAGTAGGTGGCGCCCAAGGCAGTCCCCAGCCTCTGCTCATCAATACTCCTTGGGAGACAGAGCCAGGAATTTCAAGGTGCTACCCATGCTGCAGTACAGGAGAGATAATGAGGAGAAATTGGTATTTATAGACCCTACTATCCGTGGCCTGAAGTTTGAATCTAAAAGAGTGGGTCCTTTCTCCTCACATGTGCAGACTGGCAGCATTTTCTGGCAAAGGGGCAGCTGTTCAATCACTGCTTTGATCAGCAAGCTTCTCTGATTGCAGATATCGGGGGAGGGGCAGAATTCATAAGAATGACTGAAAAAGTAGATTTATAGTTATCGTTATGTATTTAGGGACCAAATAGGCTACAAATTGTTATACACTCCAATTTCTATGTATATGTATATGTGTTCGGAAATGGATTGGGAAAGGAATTTTTGGGGGGAATCCCTTAAAACAAATTCCAAGAAGCTTTCTAGATCCTTTTATTATACTAAAATATATCCAAGAACAAACAATGTGTGTGGGTTGGAGCTTAGGAAGTTTTTTGCTGTACAGGCATAATCTGCCCAAGATCATTAATTTTTTTCAACCTAGCAGTGACATTGCAGGGACACCAGTGGAACACCAGCAGGGGTTTTGTGGCATGGGGTTGAGTTATAAAGTATTAATGCTATTACTTTGAAACAGTGAAGGAAAGGAGAGGACAACCTCATTGGGATAATCCTTTACAAAGGATTATTTTTATTAATAACTAGCTCCTGCCCATATGTAACACATAACCATTTGTAGGCATTGGTCAACAAAGAGCTGATATCTGGTATTACCTTGGGATGCTGATTAGTGTTTACTGTATTGGAATTCTTCTAATTGAGACATGACTACACTTTCAATTTCATTTTTTTCTCTTCTGGTTGACTTAGTAAAATTTAATTGCTCACACCTAAAAGGGATTAGTTGAAGAGGGTTTTTTTGCCTTTCACTTTTTGTTGAATATTGGAAATTTATCCAGTGTGTCAGGATAATATTGGACTTTTGTTTATTTTTGAATACTGACTAAAGTATATAAATGATTAGTAAGGGAAGTCAAAGAAATTAGAGCCAGAGAGAGAAAAGTTGGATACTGGATGAGCATTAAATGCTTTACATGTTGCACCCACATTCTTGTTTATCCTTTGTTGCAGGGGAGGTGGCTATGTTTGTATATGCTAAAAAAAGCAAAAGAGTTAAAAAATTGAAAGTCATTAGAGAATGCCAGAGTGGCAGGGGCAAGGTCACAGGGTTCAGCTAAATAATTGATGAAAGGCAATGTTGATCCTAGGTATTTTGATAGAGTGGTTGGAATGCAGTATGTTGAAAAGCACAATGGTTTAGAGTCCTCGTTTAAATGTGTTTTTATTTGATGACTCTGGAGAAATTATTTAACCTTTCTGTGCCTTACTTTTCTCATTTGTAAAATGAAATAATACCTTATAGGATTATTTCGAGCAAAGTACTTCATAAATCTTAAAGATTATATAAATTTGACTATCAGTATTATTATTGTTGTTATTATTATTATCGTTATTGTTATTATTGTATTGGTACAAATGGCAAGCCCATGAAAGAAAGGTAGATAATAGTAAACAGAGCTTAACTAGAAGGACTTGGCAACCAGAAATCTATGTTCTCTCCACTGGCAGTCCTACCTTAAGCTCCAAACCATTTTCACTCCTCCAGGACCTCTCCTTTCACCCAGGCCTTGGCAAATTGCCTCCAGTCCCTTATTAAGTCCTTATAACCTCCACTCTCCAGTCTCCAGTGGTCAGACCTCCACTGGTACTGAACCACAGTAACATATTTGCCTCCCCTGAAATCTAGGAGACAGTTCCTACCTCTCCCTGCCCCCACCCACCCATTTTTTGTACTTCCTGGGATATGGTAAGAATCAGGAATAATCAGGGGCGGCTAGGTGGCGCAGTGGATAAAGCACTGACCCTGGAGTCAGGAGTACTTGAGTTCAAATCCGGTCTCAGACACTTAATAATTACCTATCTGTGTGGCCTTGGGCAAGCCACTTAACCCCATTTGTCTTGCAAAAAAAAGACAAACCTAAAAAAAAAGAATCAGGAATAGTCTATCTGTGCTATATCCTCAGTCCAGGGTTCTTATCGATCCCAGGTTAAGAACTTCTGTACCAAATTCTCTTAGCAAGTAGACTTTCCCTCCCACATCATACCTGCACTAGGTATGGACAAAGACCACATATGACACAATGAAAGTGAAAACTGGTATACATTAGCTGACATAGCATCCTGAAGCCTTCCAGTATACCACATGAGCTTCTCCCCAGCCTTCCCAGGCTCTGCTTCCTCCTCTAGGAGCAGTCTCTCCCACCTGATTATGGTTAGGTTCTGTTTCTCTGATAAGGGACCTGTCCTGGGACAGGACTTTATATCCTGTGATTTTAGTCCTCACTCTTAATTATTCCAGGGGACAAAGTTGATAACTTAAAGCCTTAATAGATGAAAAGATAAAATTTTGAGGATAGGTTCACAAAGAGAATAATGGAATGAAAGTCTGAAAGTAGTGAAATTGTATTCTATTAGATCTATCCCTAGGTTATAGTTGGAAAGATCTCTAATCTTTCATCCCAATGCAGAAGGGTAGAGCTGTTAAGAAAAAATATCTGAGGGACACATACAGCTAAAGTCATCATTGGAGAGGGTTAACCCTAGTATGATGAAATGTGCATGGATTCTGGAGTCAGAGGATCTGAGTTCTAATTCCCCTCTGCTGCTTACTTGGGTAACTAAACTTTGCTTCAGTTTCATCAGCTTTAAAATGAGGGAGCAGACTAGAAAAACTTGGAAGTATTTTCCAATTCTAAAGATGGAATCTTTGGGCTCTCCACTCTCCTCTCCACCTTGCTCTGTATCTTTCTCTCAGTCAGTTTCCCTGACTCTGGAACCCTTTACCTCCATACTTACTTGAACACTTCCCTTCCCCCCCCCCCCCAGCACTCTAATGGTCATACCTTAGACTCATAGATAATTTGGCCCTGAGATTTTCTCTTGTTCCCCATTTTCAAATCTCCAACCCCAATAATCTGCTTCATTTGATTTCTCTTCCCCTGTTCCATGACAGTTGATAATCTGTAGAGAAAATAACAAAATCAAACTGATAACTTGTTCTTCTTATTTGTAGTACAGAAGCTCAGTCAGACCCTCAATACTGATAATTATTGTTCAGTCATCTCTGACTCTTTATGATCTCATGGACTATACTGAATATAGAGATTTTGAATTACGAAGGCACCTGAATAGCATGAAAGGAATCCCCACAATAACATTCTTTTTAGTTTTTGAAAGGCAATGGGGTTAAGTGGCTTGCCCAAGGCCACACAGCTAGGTCATTAAGTGTCTGAGGCCAGATTTGAACTCAGGTATTCCTGACTCCAAGGCGAGTGCTCTATCCACTGCACTAACTTCTGCCCATTGCTCTGAATTTAGCCCTTTGGGACCAAAGAGAACTCTTCTTCCTCTGCCCTATGAGGGTCCTTCCAATATATGATGACAACCCCACGCTATTGTTTCTCTTCCCTCCCCTCTTGCTCCTACCCAGAGCCTTCTTTAGACCTCAGTATCCAGTTCTTTCCATTGATCCTCATGTGACTGGGACTACTGGACATTCCTCAGCTTATCAACATCCTTCTTTCTTTTCTTTTTTTTTTAAATAATTTGTTTATTTTAAATTTTACTATTTTCCCCCCTAATCTCGCTTCCCTCTCCCCACCCCCACACAAGTCAATCTGTTTAGTCTTTACATTGTTTCCATGGTATACATTGATCTATATTGAATGTAATGAGAGAGAAATCATATTCCTAAGGAAAAAAATTAAGTATAAGAGTTAGCAAAATCACATAATAAGATAATGGTGTAGTTTCTTTTTTTTAATTAAAGGTAACAGTCTTTGGTCTTTGTTCAAATCCATAATTCTTTCTCTGGACACAGATGCTGTCAATCATGCTACTATCACAGATATCCCAAAATTGTGTCTGATTGTTGGACTGATGGAATGAGCAAGTTCATTATAGTTGAACATCACCCGCATGTTGCTGTTAAGGGTGTACAATGTTCTTCTGGTTCTGCTCATCTCACTCAGCATCAGTTTATTCAAATCCTTCCAGACTTCCCTGAATTCCCATCCTCTTGGTTTCTAATAGAACAGTAGTGTTCCATCACATACATATGCCATAGTTTATTAAGCCATTCCCCAATTGATGGATAGTCACTCAATTTCTAATTCTTTGCCACCACAAACAGGGCTGCTATAAATATTTTTGTACAAGTGATATTTTTACTCTTTTTATAATCTCCTCAGGGTATAGACCCAGTAGTGGTATCAATATCCTTCTTAAACCATGGTGCCCAGAACTGAATATGGTGCTCTAAGTGAAATTTGCCATTGAACTATCACCTTCCTATTCCTGGAAGTATGTCCTTCAAATTTTTTGGATGCTACATATTGAGTTTGTGATCCATTAAAATACCCAGATTTTTTTCAGAATAACTGCTCTCTAATGTGTCCCTTATCTTGTAAAGTTGATTTGTTTGTTTCTAAGGGAAAAACTTTATATTGAAGTTAAATTTATTATTAATGATTTATTCCAATGCTCCAGCCTATTAAGATTTTTGTATCCTGAGCTATCCCTCCAAATTCTGTCATCTGCAGAATTAAGAGAGAGAGGATTCATTCGATGAATAAACTAGAATAACAATAGTTCATATTTATGTGATGCTTTAGAGTTTTACATACCTTGATCCTTATAACAACCCTATAAAATAGATATTATTATTATCTCCTCTTTCAAGATGGGGAAACTAAGGACCAGAGAGAGTAACTAATTTGATAGTAAATATTTGAGGTCAGATTCAAACCTAGGTTTTCCTAATTTCAGGTGAAGCATTCAATCTACTATGCCATATTTATTACCATTCCACATGAAGGGAATATTTTTTTCTCCTTAATTCCTTTTAGTCATTTATATTTCCTTATTACCTAATCTCTCCTCAAACCCTTGCAATTTGGCCTCTATCACTACTACCATATTGAATCAAAAATGAAAAGAGTGAATTCACCACCAATGAAGAGGAAATTAAAGCAGTTATCCAGAGCTGTTTTTCCTAACTGTATACTAATAAATCTGACAATCTAAATGAAATGGACAAATATTTATGAAAATATAAATTGCCTAGATTAACAGAAGAGAAAATAAAATACTTTATAAATAAACTAATACCATACCGAAACTGCCCTGTCTAAGCTCACTACTAATCTCTTAATTAAGATCTAGTGGCCTTTTTCTCAGGCCTTATCCACCTGAACCTTTGACCCTATTGGTTCACCTCATTCTATTCTCTCTTAGCTTCAGATATATTTATACTTTTGTGATTCTACTTTTTACCTCTCTATTTGCCTGTTTTCTATATCCTTTACTACTTCCTCATCTCTTTCCTTACTAATGAATATATGTTTCCCAGGAGTATGTCCTGGCTATCTTCTGATCTCTCTCTACACTTTCCCCCTTGACAATCTCATTCACTCCCATCTCTCACAACTAATATAGTAGTTTCCCAAAAGATCTTACCACCTTCATTCTTGCCTGCCTCCAATTTATCCTTTATGCCACTCTTAGGATAGTCTTTCTTATCTGTTGATCTGGTTAGGTCATTTCTCAAAATTTCTGATTCTGGTGTCTTCCTTTAGCCAGGATCACTATGAGATGAAGTGAAATGAACTGTTAGATGTGAAAATGATTGACAAAGCATCGAATATTAAACTGAGATAGCTGCTAAAGCACTAAGCACTGGGAATATAAAAAAACAAACAAGGAGTACCCAGACCTTTGTGTGATGATTGAAGAGGTGAGAGCAAACTCAGCAAGTCCAGTTTTGGTCTCAGAAAAAAAACACATTTTCCCCCGTCAGTAGAAAGACTGTAGGACTATAGTTATGAAATGGTTTAGAAAATATTTAAAAGACAGATGTAGACTCTTTGTCAAGTAGAGGATTTGTTGAAAATTCTTCTTTAGGATTCAGTGTAGAGAGGAGAATTATGTTAAGGAATTAATCTGATGTTAAATAAAAGTAAAAAAAATTTAAAATGGGTGAGACAATCATGCAGCAAACACTACTGTTTGCCAGATACTACACTATAGGCTGGGAATACATATGTATGCACACATACACAGAGCACAAATATGGTCACCTAAGGTGGGCAGGGGTGACACTAAAGTCTCTAGAAGGTGGGACTTGACCTGAGCCTCAAAGGAAGACGTGGAAGCAAAGAGGCAGAACACAGCAGGCTGGTGGCCAGTCCAAGCCCAGGCAGAGAAGAGAGAGGTGAGAACTGTGAGTGGAACTGTGTGGCTAGGCCACAAATTGCCTGGGGGGACTGGAAAGGTCATAAGAAACCAAGTGAAGATGAGCTTTAAACACCAATGAGAGGGAATAGGGAGTTGTTGGAGCTCATGAGCAGGGGATAACTCGATCAGACTTTGGTGAATCTCTTTCGAAAATATATAGAGGGGGATGGCTAGGTGGCATAATGGATAAAGCACCGGCCCTGGAGTCAGGAGGACCTGGGTTCAAATCCGGTCTCAGACACTTAATAATTACCTAGCTGTGTGGCCTTGGGCAAGCCACTTAACCCCGTGGGAGGGAGGGAGATCATTTAGAATGTTATTCCAGTATAGTCCAGGCTAGAGTGACAAGGGGGGTTCATGGAGAATAGGAGACTTCCATGAGTTGTTGTGAAGGTAGAAACTAAAAGTTTGGTAAGTGGGGTGAGTGAGAGTGAGGAGTCAATGTGAAATGAGGTTATAAACATGGATGCCTGGGAGGATGCCCTGACAGTCCTAGGAAAGTTAGGAAGAAGGGAGAGATAATGAGTTCTATTTTGAGCATGTTGAGTTTGAGATGTCCTAGTTGGTGATGCATGACTGTAACCAAGGAGAGGGACGAGAACTGGATATATAGATCTGTAAATCATTTGGATAGAGATATCACTGAACTTGTGGAAGTTGATGAGAAGTGAGAAAGTAGAGAAAGAAAAAAGAAGAGGACCCAGTGCAGAGTTTTGAAGTCACCTAGTGTTAATGGGCATAACAGGAGAGAGATCAAAAAAGATAAAGGAGAAAAGATTATGAGAGACGATTTAAAAGAATCATCAGAAGCTCTGTATGAAGTGATACAATGTAAAGTGAGCAGAACCAGAATAATTTTATAATAACATTAAAGAAAAAAATAATATAAAGAAAATCACAGGCAAAGCCAAGATAGCAGTACAGGAAATGGTACATCCCAGTTTTTCCCAGAACTTCATACAGATAATCAAAAATGCACCAAACTGAATCCTAAGAAGGAAGTCCTAGAAAAAAATCAAGGTGAGTCACTTTTCCAGTCCAGGTCAGCATAGGAAATAGGTCTGTAGACACTGGGGGTGGAACTGAGTTGTGTAGTTCCCAGCACCAGGGACAGAATGTGCACTAAGGCAAGAGAAGATCCCAAACCTACTGGGCAACCCCAGAGCAATGTTTGGGACATTGTAATGGGAAACACAAACTACCCAGATCTAGGTGGGGAGGTACTGGGCAGTGTACCAAAAAAGGAACAAGTTCTGAAGCAAGCAGTTGTTGTGTGGCTCAGATAGTAGAAGCAGAGAAGAGTTGCACAATCTGAAGTCTACAGAATAATATCTAGAAACCCCAGACCAATTTTGTGATTCTGGATTAGCAGAGTTTCCCAGCTGGCTGAGAGTGGTTAAATCAGTCAGCAGAGTACTGGAGCTCAGATCAGAACCAAGGTCAGGAACTTTTCAGAGTCCAGACCAGAGAGGCAGCGATCAGATGTTGCACTGGATCACACACCTTGGGAAGACTAAAAGCATGTAGTTTTCCAGCTTAAACTGACCCGGAGAATGTGAAATAATACTCAAGTACCCTAAGAAAGCAACAACAGGATCAGACTAGACCTTTCCTCCATAACCAGAGCCCAGGCCTAACATCAAGTTCAATATCAGAAACTAGGCTAGAAAAATGATAAAACAAAAAATTAAGTCCTCCGTAAAAAGTTATTCTGGATGACAAGAATGCTCAAGACACTGGAAGAAGAAAATGACTCCAAAACATATAAGCAAAGCTTCAAAGAAAAACATAACAGGCACAAATTCAATTAAAAATTCCTGAGAGAGAATTGAAACAAAGGTTATGGGAAAGGAACATTGGAAGAAGGATTCAGAAAAAGGTTAACAGCTTGGCTCAAGATGTAAAAAAAATCTTGTTCAAGCAATAAATTCCCTGAAAATTAGAGAACCAAATAAAAACCAATGACTCCATGAGACAACAAGAAATGTTTTAAAAAATCAAAAGACTTAAAGCATGTAAGAAAAAACAATTAACTTTAAAAATAAATAGAAGAGAAAATTTTAAGAATTATTGGACTATCTGAACGACATGACCAAAAAGAGTCAGGACATCTTAAGAGAAAAGATTTTCTTCTTCTGTCAAGATTTTCTTAGAAACAGAGGGCAAAATAGAAAAAGAATCCACTATCACTTCCTGAAAGAAGAAACCCTAAAATGAAAACTCCCAGAAACATCATAATCAAAATCCAAAGCTTCCAGGTCAAAAGGGGAAAAAAAATAGGATAAGCAGCCAAAAAGAAAGAATCCAAGGACCAAGAAGCTACAGTCAGAATTTCACACAAGTTAGCAGCTTCCAGTACAAAGGACTTGTTAGCATTCCTGATGAAGAGAATAGAGCTGTATAGAAACTTTGAAGTTAAAGCACAAAAGAGAAACCTTAAAAGGTTGATACAAATGAACAATGACTAAACCAGGTTGAATTTGTGTAAGGTCTAATGCAGGGGAGGTAATGGGTCCCCTCTGAACCCTGTCATTATCAGGGGTCATAGAAGCCCTGGAACTGGTTCTTTTATGTATCAATGATCTGAAGAAAAGAATGGAAAGAGAAGGGGAAAGAAAAGCAAAGCTAAGAAAAATTGCCTCATGTTATTAGGGTAGACAAGTAGACTGTGTAAACAAGAGAGGGTGGGGAAGACTGACACTTCAACCTCACTCTTATCTGAACTGGATGAAAGAATAAATGCACAGTTGGATACAGAAATACATTTTACTCAAGGGCAGTGAAGTGGGAAAGAAGAGATAATCAGAAGAAAGCTATATACTCAAGGAGAGATTCTTTTTTTTTGGTTTATTTATTTTAAATTATTACAATAATCTTGTGAGAGTAAACTTAACCCCCCCTAAAAAAAAGATGAGAAACCTCAAGAATATTGAGAGAGAAAAAAAATGTACTTCAGTCTATGTTCAGATTCCAATGGCTCTGTCTCTGGGGTGAGTTGCCTTCTTTATCATGGTCCACCAAAGAAGTTGCTTCAATATTTTTCCCACAGTTATTACTAGCTGTATTTCTTTCCATTCTATTCCTCCCCATTCTCATTTATTCTATTTTCTCTCTCCTTTCACTCTGTCCCTGTTCAAAAATGTGTTGTATCCTCTCCCACGATCTTCTGTCTCTTCTATCACCTATTCCCCACATCCCTCCTTCTGTTGCCCCTTATCCAATCCCTTTCTTCTCATTTTTCTCTAGGGTAAGATAGATTTCTATACCCTAATAGATGTGTATGTAATTTCCTCTCTGAGCCATTTCTGATGAGAATGAAGGCTCTCTCATTCCTCCTCACCTTCCCCCATTCCACTCCATTGAAAAAGCCTTTTCTTGACTCTTATATGAAATATCTTAGCCCCTTCTTCCTTTCCTTTCCCTTCAAAACTTTCCTTTATCACCCATTGACTCCATCTTTTTTACTATATTATACCATTATATTCAACTCCTTCCTGTGCCTTCCATCCACATATATGCTCCTTCTAACAGCTCTTATAAATGAGAAAGTTCCTATGAGTTATCAGTATTTTCTTCTCATGCAGGAATACAAACAGTTCAATATCATTAAGTTCCTCATAGTTAGTCCTTCTTGTTGGCCTTCTCTATGGTTCACTTGAGTCCTGTACTTGGAGATCAAACTTTCTGTTCAGCTCTGGTTGATTCAGTAGGAAAGTTTGAAAGTCCCCTGTTTGGGGCAGCTAGGTGGCATAGTGGATAAATCACTGGCCCGGCCTCAGACACCTAGCTATATGACCTTGGGCAAGTCACATAACCCCATTACCTTGCCAGAGAGAGAGAGAGAGCAATGAAAGTTCCCTGTTTTATTGAAAGTTCATTTCTTCACTATTTTTTTGTATTTCTTTCATCAAGCTGCTTATTTAGTTTTCATGATTTATCTGCATCACTCTCATTTCTCCTCCCTATTTTTTCTCTTCTCCCTATTTTCCTTCTCTCCCTTAATTGCTTTTCAAACTCTTTTTGAGCTCATCCATAGCCTGAGCCCATTTTCCATTTCTCTCGGAGGTTTTGGATACAGAAGCTTTGATTTTTGTCATCTTCTGAATCTTCCATGTGATCCAAGTATTTTCTATGGTCAGATTCTTTTTCTTTTGTTTGCTCATTTTCTCAGCCTATGACTGATTTACCGCACTTCCAAGGCTTTGTGGGGTTTTGGGGGACTTTAATTCCTCCAAGGTTTTTATGAGAGGCTCTGACTGCTTTCTTGCCTGTGCTTTGATATGCATGTGGATGACCACAGGCCCTCCCCCTCTGTCCTGGAGCTCTGAGGAGTGTCCCTACTGGCTATGGGAGTACAGAAGCCCAAACTGCAACTTGGTCCTGAGTGTGGGCAAACAGCTGAGTCCTGCCCCAGGGAGAGCAGAGTACCATCTGTGGGCTGCTCTGAGGCCAGTGCTCCCTCTGCACTCACTTGGGTGCAGCAGAGCTCTCTCACCACCCCTTCAAGCTGTTCCTGGTGATCCCTGGGCCAAGAAGTCCAAAAACCATCCCCTCTGATCTAGGCACTCAGACAGTTGCACGGGGCTGGGGCTGGGGCTGGGGCTGGGGCTCGGGCAGCAGCTGTGCTCAAGGCAACTTTTTTCCAACCCCCATCCAGGTGAAACAGACCTTTCCTGCAGAACTTCCAAGTTGTCTTTCATTGGGAGGTTGTATCACTCAGCCTTTCTGTGGGTTCTGCTCCTCTAAATTTTGGCTAGAATCATAATTTGACAGCTTTTGGAGTTTTGGGGGGAACAAGTTTCTAGGAATTCCTACCTTCACAACACCATCTTGGCTCTGCTGGAGGGATTCTTTCTAGGCAAAACAAACTCTTAAGAATGTACAAAAAAGGGGGTGGCTAGGTGGCGCAGTAGATAGAGCACCAGCCCTGGAGTCAAGAGTCCCTGAGTTCAAATTTGGCCTCAGACACTTAATAATTACCTAGCCATGTGGCCTTGGGCAAGCCACTTAATCCCATTTGCCTTGTAAAAAAATAAAACTAAAAGAATGTACAAAAATTGGGGGCAGCTAGATGGCGCAGTGAATATAGCACTGACCCTGGAGTCAGGAGAACCTGAGTTCAAATCCAGCCTCAGATACATAATACTTAGCTGTGTGATCTTAGACAAACCACTTAAACTGTGGCCTTGCAAAAAAACAAAAAACAAAAAAAGAAATGGACAGAAATGACATCTGCTGACTGCCAGACACCTTGACGTCCTTTGCTTTAGGTGTGCTTTTGGCTGTGTCTACTGTGGACTGCCCCTGCCATTCAGGGGTTTGTTCCATCAGAACAGTTAAGCAATCTTGGTAAAACTGTGATGGTAGTGATCACCAGCCTAGAGGTAGAACCAGTTCCTATTAGCATCCCTGGAAAAGTAACCATTGGAATGGAGACCAAGACTCCTCACTTGTCTGGGAAAGGCAGTGGAGAAAAAAAAGGAGAAAAATGACTCCTGAGTTCTGGTTGCAAATCCCCTGTATTAAAAAAAATTGGAAGCTGCACCTATAAAGATATGTGGGAGACAATTGACTCCTTCATTCAACCTGGGACTCCCTGCTCTGAACCTCTCCATATCTATAGCCTTCCCTGTCACTGCCCCTTTAAGAAGGATAGCTACTCTCTTCCCAAGAGTAGCTTCCAAATAGCTGCTATTCAGCTGCCACTTTCTCTCAGCAGAGGCAACTACTGTTGCCTGTTGTAAGCAGGGCAAATACCTAGGTGTTCCTGACTACAGGGTCATATAGATAATGCAATAAGATAGACCAACAGGTTTGGAGTCAGTAAGACCAAGTTCAAATTTTGCTCAGACACTTACAAATTTGTGTGACTCTGGACAATTCACTTCTCCCTATTTGCCTCAGTTTCCTCATCTATAAAATGAATTGAGGAAGAAAATGGCAAACTAACTCCAATATCTTTGCCAAGAAAACACCAAACAGGGTCACAAAATGTTCAAAATAACTGAAACAACTGGACAGCAACAACTTCCTGATTCCAGGCCCAGCATTCTATCCACTGTACTATCCAGCTGGCCAGAAAGGATAAAGGGGGAAAACCAAGGATGATTTAGGTGAACTGAGGCAGAGTAAACAACTTAGAAAGAATTAGGAACTTTGATCAATGTGATCACCAACCACCAGTCAACAAGCTATAAATATATTTTGAACATGGCCAGTGAGGAAATTTGTTTTGCTTAACTATATATAGAGATTTTTTTGTTTGAAAAAATAGATAATCGAGGTGGCTAGGTGGCACAGTGGCTCTAGAGTAAGGAGGATCTGAATTCAAAACTCAGCCTCAGACACTTGATACTTCCTAGCTGTGTGGTAGTGAGTAAGTTACTTAACCCCAATTGCCTTGCCAAAAGAAATAAAAAAGACTTGAAAACTATAATTTTGGGTTTTGGGGGGGGGTTGTAAGGCAATGGGGTTAAGTGAGTTGCCCAAGATCATACAGCTAAGTAAGTATTAAGTGTCTAAAGTTGGATTTAAACTCAATTCCTCCTGGCTCCAGGACCCTCTATTTACTGCGCCACCTAGCTGTGCTGAGAACTATGATTTTTGCAGTGGACAGTTTTAAATCCATAAGACTGATGATGAAGCACCTCTTGACAGAGAGATAATATAAGGAAAATAGGAATATCTTGTACAATTTCTAGACACAACCAGTGTGGGAATTTCATATTTATTATAAGGGTTTTGTTGTTATTTTTTTCTCCCTTGGGGCAGAATTTGAGAGGAATGGAGTGGCCAATAAGAGAGAAAAAGGAAGCAAGGAAGGAAAAGGAATTATTAAAAGCATCTTTTTTGGAAATACAGAGAAAAGAATAGGAAGGACAGAAAGAAGCGCAGACAAATGGCATGACTTTGAGAGCTACAAATTTAATATGTACATTAAAAAGAAAAACAAGTTATACAAAACATCTTCATGTTCATATAAAAACCTCATTTTTCTGTTCTATGACAGTAGAGATACTGCTCTTTTTGTTAAGTTCAGAATAAAAAATTTTTAAAGATAAAAAAGGCTATTGGATTTGGTAATTAAGACTTTATTATTATATCCCAAGAAGATATATAATTGATAAAAAGAGAGGCACCATATACCAAAATACTTATAGCAGCACTTTTTGTGATGGCAAAATACTAGAAATGGCCATTGATTGAGTAATGGTCAAAACTAACTGTGGTACATGAATGTAATAGAATATTACTGTGCTTTAAGAAATGGCAATATTGGGGCAACTAGGTGGTACAGTGGATAGGGCACCAGCCCTGGAGTCAGGAGTACCTGAGTTCAAATATGGCCTCAGACACTTAATAATTAAGTAGCTGTATGGCCTTGGGCAAGTCACTTAACCCTATTGTCTTGCAAAAAATCTAAAACAAATAAAAAAAGAAATGGCAATGTGTTGAATAGTGGAAAGGCTTACATGAACTGAAATTAAGTGAAATGAAGTAAGCGGAGCCTGAAAAACTATATATGTTTGTTTGTAAATATATGTGTGTGCGTGTGCACATGCACACACACATACACACACACACACACACACACCAATAATTGAGAGAACAGAATAATTGAAAATTAATATTGCAAAATTATAAAGAATAAGTTTGATCCCAAAGAAAACTCCTTTACAGAGGTCAAGGTTGGGGGAAAAGGGTAGTGTCTAAGGAAATAAAACTTTTTATAAATTCTCAGATTTTTTTTTTAGGTTTTTGCAAGGCAAATGGGGTTAAGTAGCTTACCCAAGGCCATATAGCTAGGTAATTATTAAGTATCTGAGACCGGATTTGTACTCAGGTACTCCTGACTCCAGGGCTGGTGCTCTATGCACTGTGCCACCTAGCCGCCTTCAGATTTTTAAAAATGTATCATTTTGCTACTTTTTCTCTTCTTTTTCTTTAAAAAAATGGTTTATAAGGAGAGAATTTCTTTATGATGAGGGAGGAAAAGGAATGATACAGGGGCAAACTTGGTCACTGTGAAAAAGGGAAAGGTATTAATTTCTTTTTTAAAAAGATCATTGTTAACTTTACTAAAGGGTAATGGATGCAAGAGTAGATTATAATACAGTTAATTTGGTTTTCTCAAAGGGTCAAGAGACAGAAAGAAGGAACATATAGCCTGGAGAGGTGATAACCTGGGAAGGAATTGAGGGGTAGAAGCAATGGGGGTCACAGTGAAAAGGAAGACCAGAGGTAGGAATCATTAGCATAGGGAAGCATATAATAGTAAAAGATTATGATCAGATAAAGGAAGAGGAATGTTTTGGGGTGATGACAAGGTCAATAGACATAGCCTCTACCTGTCATTTGAATAGAAGTTGGTATAATTATCTTACTACCTCTTGGGATATTCCAACATAGCCACTGTGGTGAAATGTATATTCAAGAAGGGGATAATAAAGTATACTTGGAGTCACAGGGACTATCTCTCCCATCGATAATCTCTACTTCTTGCTATTTTATAATTGATTGCTCATATTTTTTTTCAGTTGCTTTCTTTGTGTCCAAGTCTTCTTGACCTCATTTGGGCTTTTTTGGCAAAGATACTGGAGTGGTTTGTCATTTCCTTCTCCAGCTCACTTTACAGATGAGGAAATTGAGGCAAAAAGGGTGAAGTGACTTTTCCAGGGTCACACAGCTAGTAAGTGTTTGAAACCAGATTGGAATTTAGGAAGGTGAACCTTTCTGACTCCAGTCCTGGCACTTCATCCACTGTACCACCCAACTGCCCAAGTTCATATGGACCCTTAATAAGACCTTCATTTCTCACAATCTCAACTAGTCAATCATCAGTTTTCATTTTTGTGACATACATAAAAATAGAAAAATTTGACTAAATCTAGGCTATAGTCTATGTGCAATAAAAGTTTTTGCTTACAATAGATCTTGTTTAAGAATGCCTTGTAGGGGAGCTAGGTGGCACAGTGGATAGAGCACTGGCCCTGGAGTCAGGAGTTGCTGAGTTCAAATCCTGTCTCAGACACTTAACCCCATTTGCCTTGCCAAAAAAAAAAAAAAAAAGAAGAATGCCTTGTGTACAAAAGCATTGATAAGTGAAAAACACATTAACAATATTTTTTGGCAGACTGATGAATTTTTTAACTGTCAAAAATGTATTTGTAAAGTAGATAACTTATTATATAAATGTTTTATCTAAATACCCTAATGTTAACTACTAGGTATTATCCATATTCCTTAGGAACTGAACAGAACCTGTAGAGCTATGCAGCAAAGAATTGTGGAACTCATCTCCAGGGTTTCTAATGAAGAGGTCACCGAGGAATTGCTACACGTGAACGATGACTTAAATAACGTCTTCCTCAGATATGAGAGGTGGGAACTTTTTTCCCTCTGAAAAGATTGTTGGCATAATATCTTAGGGATTTTTTCATAAACAAAGGGGAAGAGAGATTAGAAATGGAAAATACTCATTAGAGATGCTAATTTGTCACCAGATGACAGGTGAAATACATCTTATTCTCCTGGGAATTGAGCCATAGGAAATTGATATGCAGAATTAGTATTTGCCCTTTATACATGCTATTAGGGTTTCTGTTGATTTTTCTTCCTCTTCTTCCCTTTCCAGGTGGCCTCCTTTCTCTCTCTCTCTCTCTCTCTCTCTCTCTCTCTCTCTCTCTCTCTCTCTCTCTCTCTCTCTCTCTCTCTCCCCCCCTGCCCCCCCCCAATTTTAGGGAATTGGATAGGACACATTTCTAAGTCCTCTCTTAGATATCTAAGAAAAAAAGGATTGGCTTTTAAATGCTAGTTTGTCTAGAATGTCTGGACATTGAGCCATTGAGAATAATAAGATTCTTCCTTTGGAAGAGAAAGCATAACAGAAAGAAAGGAAAGAGAAGAAGAAGAAAGGGAAAAAAGAGAACCTAAGCCTTAACTGATGTAGTCATTTGTTGGCTGCTTCTACAACTCCTTCTTTGTTATAAGGAATTATTCATTTGGAATAGGATATCAGAAATAGCTATGATATGAAAAAAATACAATTATAAAACAATTTTTTAATAAAAGAAAAAGTACATACACCATTTTCTGCTTTCCTAAGGCTACCAAGCATAGCTGAATACTAGCAACAGATTAGGAATGTCCCTTTTCTCACTTAAAAGCCTCACTTAGAAAGAGTTAAAAAAAAACTAACAAATCCAAAACCTTCTAATTCACAAACAGGTTTAAAAAAGAAGCTACAGTGGCAAGTATTGTTGCATTAACCTTTCTGGCTTGTCTGTAGCCTCCTAGAAAATATGTAATTAGAAGTTAGCTTAGCTTTCATCTATATCTGAGGTCCAGTGAATATGAATAGCTTTTAGGGGATCTGTGAACTTGAGGGGGAGGAATCCATCTTTATCTTCACTAACATTTGGTTTCCTTTGTAATCTTTTGCACTTTATTTGTACATTAAAAACTTGATTTTTTTAGAAGGGGTTGATAGGCTTCTCCAGACATCTGTAAGGAACCTAAAATAAGCACCCCTGTTTTAGTTCATCCCATTCATTTTACAGTTGAGGAAATTAAAACACTGAAAAGTTAAATAACATGGTCATAGTCCTGTAGCCATCTGGTAGAAATCAACAAACATGTATTCAGAATGCGAGGCATTGGAATCAGTATTAGATTTGGTGTGACAAGCCTTGGATTCACATAATTTTTTTAATGCAATTTTATTTTTTTCAATTACATGCATGTAAAGATAGTTTTCAACATTCACCTTTTTATAAGCGTTTGAGTTACACATTTTTCTACTTCCCTCCTTTCCTTCCTCCCCCATGACTGTGAGTAATCTGATATAGTTTGCTCATGAATAATCGTGTTTAACATATTTCCATATTAGTCATGATGTGAAAGAAGAGTCAGAACTAAAGGGGAAAAACATGAGAAAAAGAATTAAAAAACACAAAACAAGTCTTAAAAAATAAAAATAGATGCTTTGGTCTGCATTCAGATTCCATAATTTCTTCCTCTGGATGTAGATTCCATTTTCATCACAAATCTTTTAGGATTGTCCTTGATCACTGAATTGCTGAGAGGAGCTAAATCCCTCATGGTTGATCATCACACAGTGTTGCTGTTAATTTTTATAATATGGTAATATGTTTTCAGGGTTCTACTCACTTTACTGGACATCAGTTCATACAGGTCTTTCCAGGCTTTTGTGAAGTTCACCCACTAATGATTTCTTACAGAGCAATAGGATTCCACATTCATATACCATAATTTTATTCGGCCATTAAAGAACATCCCCTTATTTTCCAATTCTTTGCCACTACAAAAAGAGCTGCTATAAATAGTTTTTGTACACATGGGTCTTTTCCCCTTCTTTATGTTCTCTTTAGGAAACAGACCAAAGGGGTATAGTTGGATCAAAGGGAATTCATAGCTTTATTGCCCTTTGGACATAGTTTCAAATTGCTTTTTTGGAATAAGTTCACAACTCTGCTGTCAGTGCATTAGTGTCCTAGTTTTTCCACATCTTCCCACTACTGATCATTTTCTGTTTTTGTCATTTTTGCCAATCTATTAGGGATGAAGGTATCTCAGAGTAGTTTTATTTTATGTTTCTCTAATCAATAATGATTTAGAGCATTTTTTCATATGATCATAGTAGGTAGCTTTAATTTCTTCATCTGAAAACTGCCTGTTTATATCCCTTAACCATTTATCAATTGGGAAATAACTTGTATTTTTATAAAGTTGACTCACTTCTCTATATATTTTAGAAATGAATCCTTTGACAGAAATAATAGCTTTGAAAATGGTTTCTGCATTCTTTCCTAATCTTGTTGGATTGATTTTATTTGTATAAAACATTTTAGTTTTTAATGTAATCAAAATTATCTATTTTGTATTTTATAATATTTTCTATCTCTTGTTTGGTCATAAACTCCTTCCCTCTATATAGATCTGACAGATAAACTATCTTGGATGTGGTTGTTGAGTCATTTTCAGTTCCATCCAATTTTTTGTGACACCATTTTGGGGTTTTCATAGCAAAGATATTGGAGTGGTTTCCTTCTCCAGCTCATTTTCTTGATGAAGGACTGAGGCAAACAGGGTTGAGTGACTTGCCTGGGATCATACAAATGTCTGAGTCTATACCTGAACTCAGGAAGATGAGTCCTTCTGACTCCAAGCCCGGTGCTCTGCCCACCTTTGTGACCCAGCTCGAGTCATTTAACTTCTCTGAGTCTCATTTTCTTTACTTTTAAAATTAAAGAATTAGACAACTGATTACTGAGGGCTCTTCCAACTCTAAATCTATAATCCAAAACCAGCACCCATATCTCTAATACAATACTCTTCTCAATATACTATGTTTCAGTACTTTATAACCCACTAATTGTCAACCAACTAACTTGTGGTGTTATTTTTATTACTACTATTTATTATTACTATTATTGTTAGCACTAACAATAATAATATACTGCAAACCCAGTAAATACTCAATAAGTATTAATTATGATAATCCCATACATTTACATGGTACCTACCTCCAAGAAGCTCAGTGAATTTTGCTAGCTATTGTTTTTAAATTTTTTTTCATCTTCCCAGCCTTCCAGTCTATTAGTAGTGTGCTTTTTTTTAGGTTTTTGCAAGGCAATGGGGTTAAGTGGCTTGCCCAAAGCCACACAGCTAGGTAATTATTAAGTGTCTGAGACCGGATTTGAACCCAGGTACTCCTGACTCCAGGGCCAGTGCTTTATCCACTGCACCACCTAGCCACCCCCTGTATTGTGTTTTCATTCCCAGTTCACAGATAAAGAAATCACTACACTCTGTGTTTAAAGGCTGTCAGTACTAGAGTCTACCATGTACATAAAGGTTTGTTGACTTGAAGAAGCAGGAACAAATTCTAGGTATCAGGAATTCCTAATTTATATGGAAATACTTGAGATGGCATTCTCAAGGGTAATTCCTTTTTCTAGGTGCATTCTAACCTAGTCATTCCCCTTCATAGCATATGACACAAGAAAATATTAATACCAGAGCATCAGAAATTGAGATTCACAGATATTCACATTGCACTAAAGAATTATCCCTATAGATTTTGCTTTTAAAATATTTTTTTCCTTGCTGAAAAGGTATCAGAACAGATACCCAGTATCCAGAAATTATCCAGACCTTGACATTTCCACTCTTTCCTTTAAAAATCAAGATTGAAAGTGCAACATGAGTTTTCTGACATTGATAAGTGTAGGAAGGAAGTTGCAGCAGGCTGATAACAGATCAACTTTAAAATAACACATAGAGGCCTCTTTCTCCCCATAAGCAATCTCCAGAGAACTGGAGGGAATAAGAGGAGTTGATAGAGAAGCACAGAAAAGTCTGGTGCAGAGCTTTTAGCTTCAAAATTCACCCTCATTTTCTGTTCACCTATAAATTCTTACATTTACATACACACATATGCACACAGAAAATCAATATCTGTGTCTTATTGAACAACTTGGCATAAAAATGACTTGGTTGTGGATCAGAACAGTTATGATTCTAAACTTCCTGTTAGGACAACCCAATAGCTATTCCTTGGCTTTCATGATCATTTCAGGAGGTAGAGGTCCCAGAGGTCTCTCTGTCATTTCCTCAAAGAGGTAGGTGAAGTGACTCACTTACCACCAGACAAATAATTAAAGGCTCTTCTCCTTATCCAATACCCTTCTCATTGAAATTGGGTATGGGGAGGAGAGGGCAGAAAGGTACATATTATAGGCATGAACTAATTATTCTTTATAAGAGTCCTGTGAAATAGTGAGGGGACTCAAGATTATTACCTTCATTTTGTAGATAGGATGCTGAGTTGCCCTCAGGTCACTGGGGGGGGAAATAAAGGCTGCCAAGTCTGGTGTAGCTGTAGACTGATAGTGTCTGTAAAATGGTGGGTATTGCACATGATGTACTAATTTCACATACCACCCTCTGATACATATGCACCCAAAATATCCTGCCTTGATGGTGTGGGATGAAAGTCAGAGAATCTGCATCTGTTTGCCCTGGATGCCTCTTTACAGTCTCCTTCCCCCAACTCTGTAAAGGTCTGTGTAAATGTGCATTAGTGTTCCCTAATGAATTCCCTAAGTAGCCTGAGGACTCCTGCTCTCTGCAGGTATGACTGATATCCCTCCTGTCTTTCAGACACCTGACACTTCCTTCACACCTAAACAGCTTAGCAATTTGTTGAGTTTGATCCCTTTCCCTTTTTATTCTTTCTTGCCCTCTCTACCCCCACCCCTACCAGATTTGAACGGTACAGGTCGGGTCGTTCTGCTCAAAATACCAGTAATGGAGTAAGTATCATTTCAGAATATGTGGAAGAGGGCTGGTTCTACCTCCTGTCATATCTTGGTGATATCCTACTTCTCCCACCCCCTGGCTCTCTTATTTACACTTAAAGGTACATGAGCCCAAGTTGTCAATATTATTGGGGAGAAGCATAGTTAGAGATTTATTTAATGAATCATAAGCAGGGAGGAATTATTCATAAGAAGAGAGATGGTATGGGTTGGGGAGGGGTAGCATAGAAGCAAAGGCATGTTATTCTGAAATTTGAAGGTATAATCATATTATGCCAGCTAAGTCTCATTGTTAGAATATCTCTAACTTCCTTTTAGACTCACCTAGAACCTGCTCTGGTTCAGGTTTTGGCAACCTTTAACAAGTACTACACTAGGATTCTAACCTTTTTTACTCTTGTGTGATTAAAAGTAGAGCATTCCTGGAATGCACTGCTGTATAAGTTGATTCTCAGATAGTAATAATGGCTACTACTTTGGAAGCCATTAAAAATCAGAAGACTATTGAAAATCGGAAAATTATATGCATGCTGTAGATTTCTAACTCCTCTTCTAGTTTGTAATATTTGCTAGTTTGTCTAGTTTGCCTGAAGCAAAGTTATCAAGAAGCTCACTGCCTCTTTAATATCCTGACAGGTCCTGAATGAAGTAACTGAAGATAATTTAATAGATCTTGGTCCTGGTTCTCCAGCTGTAGTGAGTCCAATGGTGGGTAACACAGCACCACCATCTTCTCTTTCCTCACAGTTAGCAGGCCTGGGTAAGCATTGTGTTTAATGGCTTTCTTTCTGTGAATTTCCTCAGTGCCATCATATCATTAGAAGCCATGTTCTCCACTGAATTTATGCTAGACAGAATTCTAAATATCTACCCATTTTTTCTTTTCAATTAGAAGAGTGTGGGGATCATTTTTTTCCTGGATACATGGTGTAGTTTTTTTTGAGTGTATTTATGACCTGTCCATTTGTTCCTCACCAGTTCCATAACAATATTCTAAATCCTCCACTGTTTTTATATCAGGTAATCATTTTTAAAAGTTTAATCAAATGGAGCACCTAGGTGGTTCAGTGAATAGAGCACCAGCCCTGGAGTCAGGAGGACCTGAGTTCAAATTCGGTCTCAGACTCTTAATACTTAACTATGTGACCTTGCCTTGCAAAAGTAAAAAATAAAATTTTCATTAAAAAATGCTTAAATTGCAGCTACCTGAAAATTTAAATGCTACAATTCATTTGTCATAAAATTATATGAGAATGGTTGCTACTGTTATATGAATAATGCTAAATTATAATTGTAACAAAAGAGGCATGTTCAGTTTTGTCCTTCCTGGGAGGTAATAAATAGCTGGGTAAGAAATAAGGCAGCTGCTTTTCCCTTACCCAGCAGCTGAAAATAGCCCTTATCACATGGAGCCATCAAGGAGAATAGACTGAGCGATTGGCAGGTCACACCTTTTGTATGCATACTGATTTCCTATTCAACCACTCCTGCAACCAATAAGAAGACTTTTCATCATCACTTACTACCAAATTCTACCTATTGGATTGAACTAGGCAGAGAATATCCATGCAATTTCTGGATCCATGGTAGAGTTTGTTTTTGTTGGTATTTATGACCTGTCCATTTGTTCCTCACTAGTCCCCATAGCAATATTCCAAATCCTCCATTGTTTTTATATCAAGTAATCATCTTTAAAAGTTTAATTAAATGAGGCAACTAGGTGGTTCAGTGGATAGAGCAGCAATCCACCAGCCTTGGAGTCAGGAGGACCTGAGTTCAAATGTGACCTCAGACACTTAATACTTACTTAGCTATGTGACCTTAAGTCACAAGTTACTTAACTCTGTAAAATCCATCAACAAGCACAAATCTGAGAATGCTTCCCCTGTAACATAATTAATAGCAGATGAAAATAAGTGCCCACAATCTTGTATTGTCCATTCTCTTTTTCATCTTTGTCACATGACCTGTGTGACTTTGAACAAGTCACATAATTCTTATGGCCTCAGTGTCCTGATCTGTAACATGAAGAATATGGACTAGATGACTTCTAGGATCTCTTCCAGATCTAAATCTATGATTGCATGATCCTTCTTGCTGGTCTTTCCCTCCCCTTGCTTTTTATAAATTGAATCTTTCCCATTTGCTTACAAATTGGGGATTAAAATACATTTATCTTCACTCAAGCCCCATATCCTCCTCTCTGCAGCTTGTTCCCTGCTCACTGAGCATCCTAGAAATGAAACAGAAAGTACTCAGATTTATACTATGTAAAATATTCACCTTAAACCATTTTGACTAGGATGAAAGTGATGTGTCTGTGACCAATATTTCATTATTTTCATCTTCAGACTTGGGGACAGATAGTGTCAGTGGAACCCTCAGTTCTCTCCAGCACTGTAACCCCCAGGATGACTTTGATATGTTTGCCCAGACGAGAGGAAACTCCTTGGCTGAACAGCGTAAGACGTAAGTAGGGGGCTTTTTAGTAGCACTCTAAAGATATTGGGAGCAACAGTAATTGACTCGGCCTTGGGTAAAAGCCAACACAAGGGAACTTCTATTCTTGAGGACAGCACTACTACCCAGAGCTTTTTAAATGTGAAACTGAAGATTTAGCATCTGATGAGGATAATGAATGGAATTTTCTTTCCCTGTGGTCTGGAGTCGTTTGTTTGGTAGCTGTGTGTTTTCTCCTGCCTATCATAAATAAGGACTTTTTTTAACCCTAAATCACTGTTCAGAATAAAGCGAAACCCAAGCCCTGCCCTTGGAAATTGTATGGAGCAGAATGTGTTATCATATATATTGAAACTGAAAAAAAAATTTTATACATAGTTATATGAACTTTGGTGAAGATCAAGGTAGAGTACCTCCTTGATCTCCCACTCAAACACCAACATAACTGGGATTAGAGATTTGGAATGTGATATTGCTTCTATTCCAAGTACCTGGATTCTATAAGACTTTTTGCTAAGATTTATCCTTAAGTAGGAATGCTTCCTCATGCCATCTCTGCCTTCCCTTCAGAGGTGCTACTCCCTTTACTCATTAAGAAGTCCTGGGTCCTATTTTTAGCAACCTTCTTTGAATCTTTTGACCAGAAACAGACCTGAGTAAATAGGTGGCACATTGAATAGAGTACTGGACTTGGGAGTCAGAAAGACCTGAGTTCAAATCCTACCTTAGATACCACCTATGTGACTATAGGCAAGTCACCTGAACTTCCTCAGCCTCAGTTTTCTCATATATAATATACATTTACCTCATAATTATTATGAAAACCAAATAAGATAATGTATATAAAGCACTATAAATATTGACTGTGGACATATTCCAGGGTTTTAAGACAAAATAGGAGTCTCTTCCTTTGGCAACCTCACTAAGAACAATGTGTTTGTGTAACAAGGAAAAGAAAAACTGGGGTAGGAAGGAAGGGAGAAGAGAGACTGTCCTTCAAATTTATAGATATGATAGTTCCAGAGCCCCATTATTCCTAATCATTTTTTCTTATACCTGCAAATGTGACTTCTTTATCTCTAATAACAATTAGTATTACTTTTACTTTCTACATAAACCCAGTCTCAACTATATTTCATAGTACTGAATTCAGACGTATTGATATTGAGCCTCCAAGGCAACCCAGTGAGATCAGGGTGATATGTTTTTCAAATGAAAGAATAAAAAGTCCCACAAAATATTAAGACTCAAGTCACAGTTAGAATCTAACTCTACTAATTCTTATCAAATTTCAGTAAGGCAACATGATACCCTAGCTTCTCCCCAAATAGAGCCCGTGGTAAGACCTTCTTGGGTATTAAAGGTGACAGCTATATTCCAAATGGTTTAGAATAGAAACTGATCACAGATCCCTCCATCATCAATAGTTGAAACTAAAATTATTTTCTCTGCTTTGTTTCCAGAGTCACTTATGAGGATCCTCAAGCAGTGGGAGGACTGGCCTCTGCATTAGATGTCCGAAAACAGAGTACTGGAGTGGTAGGTTTTTAAATCTGTTCCCTCTTTGTAGAAGAAAGACTTTTGAAAACACAGCTCCCTTAAAAAAAAAAAAAAAGAATTATTGAGTAAAACCAGCTAGATAAAGGGAGAGATCATCTTAGCAAAAAACAGGATCTTAGTGACTCCTATTGGAGCACAGTTGTACATGTTCCCCGGTGTTTGACCTCTAACTTTGACTGGTCTGATACTTTGCCCTTCAGGAAGAGAAAAATCCAGTAGTAGAATCTACTTAGAAATACCATATTTACTTGATAGAATTATTCCCAAGGAAAAGATTTCTTTATATAACATGTGGTTGGCACTTGTTAGCATGATTATGAAGAAGTAGTGAATTTGTTTGAGGTAGCCATCTTGAGACATTTAAGTTTTTTAAAGGAGGAAGAGTTAGGTAATTGTATGTTCATGACTGTCTACAGAATTGAAGAGAGTAATTCCCAGGAAATTAAATTTGTAAGAGAATTTAGGAAGGTCCTTGTTTGTATCACTCCTCAGCCCTCACTCCATGTGACTTCTTACAAGGGATCAGATAACTTTGAGTGTTTGATATTTTGTATTTTTTGCATTGCAAGCTAGAACTATAAGCTTTTAGACTATTTCAATGATCAGAAAAGTTAGGACATTTCTCTAGCCTTTTCTGGCTATTTAGTACTCCCCCTCTACCCTTCCTATAGCTGATGCACTGCCTGTGTTGGGGGGAGGGGAGGGGAGCTACTAGCCCATAGGTCTAGCCTATCCTTAGCCAGTCTCATATAACTAGACTCATTCATTTGAAAGGAAGCATGACTTCTAACAGATAAATATTTCTTAACCTTTGACTCATCTTAAATCCCCAGGCTTACCACACAGTAACATTCCTTTCAGTTTTGCCCCCTGCAGAAAAACAAAACCAATAATATAGAGCCCACCAGTAGGATATTTGATGAATCAGAGCAATGTTCCTCTCAATATCAGCCACTAGGGAGCATTGAAGAGCTAGTCTAACATCTGCCTGTAAGCCCTAGGCAGGTTTCATCATAACTCTGGGCTTTGCTTTTGCTATAAGGTTAGTGAACTACAGTAACGCTGGTCAGGTTAGCTGACCCAAAGCTCTTTTAATATTACAACCTCTTTTTTTTTTTTTACTTTTTACTAAATGAGATGTAGAAACCCAGGAATGCCTAGCCATTTTTTTAATTGAGCTAGTATGGGAAAATATTGAGAGAAAAGAACCTATCTAAATTGTCCAGAAATAATGTTTGTTTTTTTTCTTATGGTGATCGCTCTGGTCTAAGTTGAGTTAATATTTTTGTGAACATCAGCAATGCTAGGAAAAAGTGCTTTCTGTTATTCACAGTGGGATAATGATCTTCTATACCCAGTGTTTATCAGTTTTAAAGACTCTAAGCAGATTTAGAACCTATATAAGGTACCTGTCAAAGTATTCCAATCCTAGGAGATTTGGTGGATATAATGAACTTTAGCCTATTTAGGTTAAAGCACTTGGGTCACCCCACTGTTTTCAAAGATTCTAATGACTCTAGCAACTTATCAATTGATAGTGTTTTTAATTGCTTAATGTCTATATTGCTTGATTGGAAGAAGACAAGGTCTGACATGTATCAAGAGACTTGGAGATTACATAAAAACAGGTTAGCTATCTAGGAAATAAATCATTCCAACTCGGTATTTATAATGATGTCTTAATATTGAGAGTTTCTTCTTGGTCACTAAATCTTTTTTCTCTTTTACAGAGGGGCTAAGGGAAACATTGTGGGTTTTCATGGGATTTTTTAATTGAATAAATCAGTGGATATGAAAAGTAACTTTTCTTTTGCTGCTGGTACACTATTAACTTTTTTGTCACGAGTATTGCTGTGATTTCTTTCTTTCTGGGATATTTCTTTTCTCCGCCCAGAGGAGAGGTAAAGGTGGGAACTCTGACATGGAACCTATAGACAAGTGGCTAATTACACAAGGAATGGTGAGATATCACCAGCAAAAGCAAAACTCCCTATTGTCCGTCCAGCCCCCACCTCCTATCCCTGCCTTTGTAATAATCATTCTTTGTTTACCTTCCCCGATGTACTGAACCTTTGTAAATCAGACAGTACAAGGTTACTTTTGAAAACCAAATTTCTACCTTTGTAATAATCTTCTTAAACAAGACTTCCAAACTAGGAAAACATCTGAAGTGCTTTTCTGCTATTTATGCTGTCTTTAATGATTTTTAAAATTACCTTGGGATGGGCAATGAATCCCTTTTCTTCCTTTTACTGTCATGATAGCCATATGCAGTATCTGCTTTTCCAGGATAAACACAAGTTTTACTGGTTCTGGGTGGTAATTCTTTTTAAGGAAACCAGCTCAAAACAAACCATTCAACAGAGAACATTCATGTTGCATATGCATTTTGAAAACCTAGAATTGAGAGCTCTCTTTCTTTTTAAAATGCCCATGGTCCTTAGGACTAAACAAATATTGACTAATAAAACATAAATTCTCTAATTTCTACCCCTGGCTTCCATTATATTTGACCTTTGAGTAGTCATTTTACATTTAGTTATTGAATTTCTGCTATATACAAAGCACTGTCTTAAGTATGTTTGGGTGTAGAAATGGGGAGACTCACAGAGATATTGAAAACTAGGAAAGCATAGCTCCTGAATTCATGGGACTTAAAGTCTTGGGGGAGGGAAGAAGAAGAGGGAAAAAACAGTACCACTGAGGATACAACAAGGTTGGTGCTAGCTCTATATGTGAAATGTTGAAGAGACATATGACAATTGGAGATAAAAAGGATTTAAATTAGCATGATTTTCTTTACCTTTATGGGTACTGAATTTTGAAAATATTAGCTCCCATTCCAGGCAGTTCATTGGAACCACTAAACTAGACTTGTGGATGAGTAGAGGCTTTAGGGGTGATGAGAATACTCAGCAGTAGTCCAAGAGTAGTCACATTTAGGAATCCTTAAGTGGCTAATATTTTTTTTCTAATTGTCCTTGAAGAACTTCTAAAAGATAAATCAGTATCATTTCACCATGCTATATGAGAGGAATTTTTTTGGGGGGGTGGGGGTGGAATCAGAAAACCCCAGGTGTACTGAAACACTTAACCTATGTACTCACTTGATCCATTTTGTTGGACCAGTTCTATGTGTCATACATACATACATACATACATACACATACACACACACATTCTCTCTCTCTCTCTCTCTCTCTCTCTCTCTCTCTCTCTCTCTCTCTCTCTCTCTCTCTCTCAATACTAGGAAGGAAAAGTTAAGAATTTCATAATCCCCTGATCCCTTTATAACCCCATACAGCTTTCCTTTGGTTAAATTGGAAGAATCCATCCCTTTCCCCATCTTTATCGTTACTGTCTTGCCTTGTGGTCATTAATCCTGTAAAAAAGGATACTGCAGCCTTCCTATAAACAGCCCTGCTGACAGAGTGAACTGGAGCCAACATCTGCCTCCATGGACACTGGCTGCTTCCTTGCTATATAAATGCAGTAGAGTTCTCTAATCTCCCCATGCCCCCTTGAGACCAAACCAAGCTAACAGTTACTCTTAACCTGACTGTAGTTCTTGTTATTGTTTTTAACAATGTGTATTATAAATGCTTTGCCACTATTTACAATAGAATGGAAAACTCCAGTCTTTCTAAATCTCCATAGTGCAAGTTCTTTATTTGGTAACTTTTTGTACTGTTGAGTGAGAACAGGAACAGAAACTGTTACTACCCTATCAGTTGGTCCTGGCATTTATTGATGAATTTTACTATCTCTTTTAAGATGGCACCAGAATTATATAAATTTAAGAATTAAAATGAAATTCTTTGATCTTGGAAGTTGATAAACAATAGATATTGTATTTCCCACTCTCTGGTGCCATGTACCTTTTCCTTTGCATTTTGCTTCTCTCTCTCCTTCCCGTTTTAGCCTTTTGTCTTTATCCAGCTGGGGGAAAAAAAATAAAAGATTTATTGAATACTCAGCTTTGTTGTGAAAGGCACTTTGGAGAAGATAGAGCTATGAGATATAGCTCCCTATAATTGAACCTACCATCTAGTTGGGCAGATAAGACATAAGCTTGAAAGAAAGTTAAAAAGCAATTTGAGATTTAAATAGCAGCTCAAGATCAACAATAGAAGAGATGTTACCAGGCTAGGCATGATTAATTGTGAAAGGAATGATACAGACAAATCAGTGCTATTGGAGTCCAAAGGAAGAGAGTTCTTTAGATCAGAGTGGTCAGAAGAGCTTCACAGAGGTAGTAGAATTTGAGTCAGCTTTCAAAGATTGATCTGTTTAGTTTCTTTGGTTTGTTTTCATTGTCTTTGTCATTGAACCAGTCAAACACATAGATTAAAAAATAGAATCTAGGCCTTTGTACATATATCAAGTCTGTGATTTTATTAATGATAGTACTCCTTTGATTAGTGCCCAATCAAAATCTCTTTATAATTTAGTAGGTGGTCTTCAAGAATTGCTATGATTTAAAAAAACTCATTCAACTTGCACACAATGTAATCAAATGAGCCTCTCCAAATTTGACTGTGCCCATCCTTCAACAACATATATACAGATCAGCACTGGACCTGTATTCAAAGTTTTTCCACCTTGGTAGAACTTTCTGGAATTATTATTCCACTGATGTCGGATTTAAGAATCTAAGATTACCTCAATGAAGCAATCAGAGTTAGACTTTTTTGAAGGGATCTTCTAGATATGATCTAAAATAAAATGAATGCAATCCTGACTTTTCCTAATTCATTTCCTATCCCATTCTAATCATGGTAATGTTTAGTTTGAATCAGATCATAAGAAACATGGAATATTAGAGTTAGAAAGAACATTAGAAATTATCTGATCCAACTGCCAGATTCTATGAACGAGGAAACTCAGTCCCAGAGAAGTATTGCAAGGCCATTTGAATAGTACAGGCTGGAACCGAGCACAAGGGACTCTTAGCATACTTATGCTGCTCTTTCTACTAACATTAAGTAGATGGTAATTATTTAAGTTGCTTAAGACATCAGAACATTTCTATTTAGAAAAGAAATCTTTAAAAAAGTCTGGAACCCACAAGGCAAAAATAGCAGCAATGAGTGGAAAATGAAGAAAGTTCATTTCTAACTCAAAATAAGGAAAAAATTAAAATCATGTCTCCAAATAGAGTAAGTTTCTTATGTGGTAAGTTCTTCCCTAGAGGTCTTCAAGTAAGGTGACCACTTATCAGAGTTAAAGTGGAATTCCTGTCCTGGTATAAATTGGATTGGAATTGAGGGATTGTGGTATAGTGAATAGACTTGGAATCGGAAAAAACTGGGTTCAGTTCCCATCTCTGTTACTTACTAACTGTCTCTCTGTGGCCAAGTTTCTTGTTTTCTTTCTGGAACCCAGTTTGCTCATCTATAAAATAATTTTAATAATACTCATAATATTTATCTCATGGACTGTTTGTGAGGCTTAAATGAGATATATACATAAAATGCTGTACAAACCTTAACACCGTCTGATTGTCAATTATTATTATTATCATTATTAGTATGATCCTGAAGTCCCTCCAGTTCTGTTCTTCAGACCTGTTAGTCCCTGAAGAATAGAACTGTCCCATTCTTCATCATGTTTCCTTTGAGTTATATTTCTATAACTTATCATAAGTAAAGGAAAACTTCTTTCCCCTTTTTAAAGCCTCCTGTTCAGTTTTGTGTCTGAATACACATAGGTGATTAGAAGACATAACATTATAGGAGATTTTTTAATTAGAACAGGGCTAATCTCTATAAAACCAGACCTCTGCTATATGTCTATTTAGAGATATACTTTATATAAATTCCTATTCTTCCCTCCATTAGAAGGGGAAAGCTCCTTAAGAACAGGCACTGTCAAATTTTTGGCTTTATATACCCAGCAAGTATTACTTATTTCTGCAGGCCCTTTAAAAATGCTTGTTAAACAAATGAATGAATGACCTTTCATACATTAACTACTTTATTCCAGCAATTTCTGAATTATTTGTTTCCCAAATTAGAAAACCAAAGCACTACAGAGTTAAATGATTTGCCTTTTAATTAGAGAATCCTAAAATGTTAGAGCTAGAAGAGATCCTAGGATTCCCCTAGTCCAACCCCCTCATCTTAAATAATTTATTTAAGTTCATACAACTAATTAAGAAAACAAGAATCTAGCTCCCCTGGGTCTCAGTCAGAGATTCCTTTGGATTATAGGATTTAGAACTGAAAGAAACCTGATGAGGTCATCAAGTCTAATACCCTCCTTCTATGGTACAAGTGAACCTCAAGTGATCTTTTCATTACATTGTGCTGTTTTTCTTTGACTTTATTTCAGACTTCACTTTAAAAACACTTGTAAACATTTTTAATCATTTGGATTCTGCTACCTGATTTGCACATTACTTAGTTGGTAAATCAAAATAAGAGAAAAATCTTCCCTATGCTCTAATTTTTTGGAATTTCCAGAAGTTCACTATTCTGAGAAGATTCAGTATTAAACTCATTTGTTCTTATGCCATGTTAACTGCTATCCTAGACTCACTAGAAGGAAAAAAAGATATAATTCCTTCCCTTGAACAACTGATAGTGATAGGGGGAAATATGTTGGAGGGCAGCTAGTAGACACAGAGGATAGAGTGCCAGACAGCCTGGAATTAGGAATACTCATCTCCCTGAGTTTGAATTTGGTCTCAGACACTTAATAGCTGTGTGACCCTGGGCTAATAATCACTTAACCCTGTGTGTCTCGTTTTTCTCATCTGTAAAATGAGCTGGAGAAGGAAATGCAAACCACTCCATTATCTTTGCTAAGAAAATCTAAATGGGGTCATGAAGAATCAGACACAACAGAAAAATGACTGATAAACAAAAAGAGTATTGGAGAGGAATTCATAGAAAAGTCAGGAGTATCTAAATACACATCTGATCTGTGGATATAACATCTGAAAAAGCTACACATCCTCACAAACACTTTTTTTGTTCTGGAGAAGATTTAACTATGTAAGACAATAATGATGGTTCTTGTTTCTGTAATTCTTAATGGTTTATGAGTCATCTTTCTCAGAAACAACCCTATAAGTTGAAGGAGAAAGTACAAATATTATATTCCCACTAAGTATATAGATATAGCTCTATATAGATACACTAAAAATACATAGATTAAGTGACTTGCTCAGGGCCACTTATTAGTTGGATGGATAATAAGTGATGGACCAGGGACTTAAATCTAGGACTTTTATCTCCAGGTTCTGGCCTTTATCCACTATACTATCTAGCAAGGTATGAAAAAGGTATAAAATGTGATGTAGATATACATTAATTCCTAAGTTATTGCTGAATTTGTTTTCCTATTTCAGACAATTCTTTTACTTTTGAAGTAATAATTCTTGAATATTAGCATTTTATAAACTCCCGGAAGTTGAATATCCTCATTTCAAAATTTAAAAACTCTAAAAATTGGCATCACTTTTGCATGTGCATGTATATGTGAAAGAAAGGCACATCTTTATCAGTCTTCTAGAAATTAGCACACTTTGCTTGGTTGGGTTGAAATTCTATATTTAGCAAAATTCCAAGATTAGGCTTTCCAACGTTGAGTTTAGGAAATTATTTTCAATGATTAAAAGGAGTCAAAAAGTTATCCATTTTAAGAACATGTACTGCCATCTTTTCCTTCTCCCTTTGTATCCCATTTGGTTTGTTCTCCTTTTTATGATTTCTCTCCTGCCAGTCCCTGCCTACTTATGATTTACCTCACATGTTGCTCCTACATATTTGGTTGCCTTTTCAACACATTCTTATGTTTAAATTTGTGTGCCATGTTGGTCATGTTTTGCTCAGTGTATTTTGAGTTTGGTTGGGGAGGTGGGTGGTTTTTGATTATTTAATTTTGTACTCGGTATTTTGTTTTCTTTTTGCCCTGGCTGTTTGTGGGTTTTGCCTGGCTCGGTGGCCCTCTTTGCTGCATTCCATAGATCCCTGTTGCGCAGTCCTCTGTCATGGATGACATTGAGGTGTGGCTCAGTACGGACCTGGTGAGATTTTGACTTTTATATTTTTTCTTAACCTCCTCTCTCTGAAAATGGGAGTTATGCCTTTTATGTACTAACAAAACCAGTTAAGTCTGCCTTCTATCGCAGGTAGTCTATACGTTGTGTCTGAACCTTCAGTTTAGCAGGGTGCTTACACCTGAAATTCCATATATATATGTATCATATTCCAAGTTTCATAAATGATTGAAAACTCCTTCTCCCCTCTCCTTCCTCCTATTTACCTATCACCTTCAAGGTTTTTTTAAAGCCTTCTTCAGACTTTTTCCCCTGTGTGACTATTTGATTTGTAATAGAAGTTTATTAGACCCTTTCTTGGCAGTGTTTCTATCATGACAAAAATTATAGTTATTAAGAATGTAGGGAAAGGAAGAAGGAAAAGAATTTGGATCTCAAAGTTTTAAAAATGAATGTTAAAACTTATTTTTGCATATAATTGGTGAATAAAGTAAAATTTTTAAAATGTAGGAAAAAATTGCCTTCTCTACTATTAGAAATTACATCATAGGTGAGATGATGAGAAACAACTGAGGGTGTTCTTGTTTCATGAAGAAATATTCCAATATCTGGATTGTCCTCTAACAAACAGATCTGACATCAGATCTGTATCAGCTGTCCATGGGCCAAGTGTCAGATGTCAGGCACAACTGTTTAGCAACTTTGAACTTCCTCCCACTGATGTTAGATGAATCCATAACAGAACCAGAACTAGCTAGACCAAGACTTTTCCCACTTATCTCAAGCTCTGCTACCTGTGCTGTCTTCACAGAGATTTTCTAATACAGTTCGTTGTCAAATAGACCAGTTCTTAAAATCTTATATAGCCCATCATTTCTTTTTCATGAAAGTAAAAAATGTAGCTTCCTTACTAATCTGGGGTGCATTTTATCTCTCATTTACCTTTCACTTCACACTAAGGTTTTCTAAGGTAAGGGAGCTATATGGTAATGAGAATAAGGTCCATGGGAGGAGTTTGTTAATTGCCTCTATATTGGTGATTTCTACCCAGGGTTTTATAACAATCCAGGGTGACTCCAGTTATATCCATAAGTGTAATGAAATTCTCAAAGTAAAATAATTCTAATTAACTTTAATTAAAACTTCTAATTAAAAAATAAAGTAAATATTAGAGTGGATAATAGCATGGTAAAATCCAGTTAACAACAGTAGTATTTCAGAATTTCAAAAAGGCTGGGGGATACAGCCTTCAGGAAGATGTATTTTCTTCCTCTTTGGTAGCTCTTCTTTTCTTAAGAAACAGAGAAGCTATAAGAAGGAATAGGAATTAAGTGTAATTAGAGCATGCGGTATCCATCATCTGTAGCATATGCTCATTGGTTCTGCTGCCTTATGACCTAAAATATCACAGAACCCTAATGGGGAAGTCATGTGATTCATCTCCTGATTTCGGGCAGGATGGTACTTGTTTTATAGCAAAAAGAGAGCTGCCTACCTTTCCCCATTCTGCCCAGCTCTTGAGAACATAAAAGTCCTAAAACTATTTTGGTTGTAAATATACCAGTCATGCTGTGCTTCCATGGACCAGGGAGGTGAGTGGAAAAAGATAAAGTTGAAAATGAAGGGCCAAGACACAACTGGGGACACTAACACTATTTTGTCTTTGTTCCTGTCACAGAAAGGTGATGAACCAGAGGAAGGAGTCACGAGTGAAGGTAAGCACAAAGTTATTTTTGCAGCCAAAGATTTTTTCCTTTTTTTTTTAACATACTGAGTGAACATTGACTCAGGTCCATTTGAGGCATTTTGGAGACTAAAGGAAAAGAATAAGAGAGAGTTCCTCTCTTCTAGGAGTTTACAATCTAATAGGGGAGGTATGTATGAAAAATTGAATGCTCTCTCAAGACAGTATGTGAACCTGCCAGCTCCTCCTCCCCCCACCAGCCTTTTCTTGCCTAGAACCAACCAGAGTCAGAGCCATTGAGGCACTGAAGGTGTTCTTTCTCTTCAAAGACAGGTAGGAGAAGGGCATTGGAGAGTTTTTGAAGAACACTCAGCCTTAGAAACTGGGTACTTACAGAAATAATAGAAATAGGCAACTTTATTTTTAATTAAAACTATTTGGAAAATGTGTACTTTCTTTTCTCTCTATGCTAATTTTGATCTCCTTCCACTACTTCTTGCTCATATTCCTTCCCTAACATCTTTTTTGGTGAAGTTGGATTGTTCTTTTAGTTAAAGTTAAATTAGATACTTAAAAGTTTTGTCATATCTTCAAAGGCCCTCCCTCTTCAAGGGAAAAAAAAACCCTACTATGGAAGATTGGGAAAAGTTCCCAATTAACAGTTTTTCAAAAAAGAAACAATTTTTGGGGGGCGGCTAGGTGGTGCAGTGGATAGAGCACTGGCCTTGGAGTCAGGAGTACCTGGGTTCAAATCGGACCTCAGACAATAATTACCTAGCTGTGTGGCCTTGGGCAAGCCACTTAACCCCATTGCCTTGAAAAATCTGTTAAAGAAAAGAAAAGAAACTTAATTTTCCATTGTTACCAACTTCACTTAGCCATAGAGATGAAAGGAAATCCTAGTCACTTACTCTTCCCAAACCAGTGGGATGAGATTGTTGGTAGCAGAGGGAAAACTGTGTGAAGTCAGAGCCAACACTTGGAGTTGCCATGCTAGCCCAGGTTGAGCACAAGAATATTGAAGAGTAAAAGAACCTTAGAAACCCTTCAGTCCAATCTTTTGTTCATTAAAGTCCAGAGGAGAAGTGATTTGCCCATTGTTAAAGAGCTGGGGACTGAAACCTAGGTCTCCTGAAGCCCAGGTGTAGTAGCTACTAAGACCACATCAGGAGACATAAAGCTAAATAGATTCTGTAGTATTTGATCTTGTCTTCACTTTACCTAATGGAAACTCTGTAAATTGAGTTGTTTAAAAGGGAAAGAAAAAAACACCAAAAGTTTAACAACCCTCTCCCCTTTGAATTTAATAATCATAGAGGACCAATACCTGAATCAAAAGATTCCAGTTATAGTTACATATTAGAGGCAAAACAGGACAAGTTTTATGAGCTCTGTCCATTTTGTGGCTTTAGGTTTACCACACCTAGAGAAAGTATTATGGAACAAGTCCCATCAAGTTGTATTGTCTTTGTACTCTCATTGTACAGTCCAGTCTATAAATCCTATCCTGGCTATGTCTTTTTCCTCCCCTTCAAACAACAAACCAAAAAGGAATACTTTTTTTGATAGTGGATTTGCTGGGAAGTAGTTTTTTATGGTTCTTGTTTTTCTGGTCCCAGCTTTTTCTCAATTCCCTGAACAGCCCTGAGAAGCCTTTCATTTTTGTTTTTAATTTTTGTAAAATGATGCATACAAGATAGCCTCCAGCAAAAAAGTTCAACATTAACTGAGGTCTGTCTGTTCCCCCCCCCCTCCCTTTCACCATTATAACCTTAATCCAATGAAGCATTTCTGAGCTGGGTAGGCAATAGAAGAAGCTGTTCACCAAGCAGGAAACCCAGGTTCTAGTGTGGGCTTCACTACTAATTCCCTTTGTGACCTGTGTAACGCCCTCTCTGGGTTCCATTTCTCTCTCTTTATCAGTGTCCCCAGTGCTTGAATACATCCTCTAGATTTTCTCCCTTTCCTCCCATCAGGCCTCCCATAACCATTCCTCCTCTCTCTCCTCTCAAAAGGAACCTGGTATTCAGATATTTATACTTTAGTGTTATTACTATTGTATCCCTACTCCCACTGCTTCCTGCCAAGTAACCTCCAATAGTTCCTTAATTTGGCTGTTTTAGCTCAGCTCATTCGTCCAAAATGTCCCCAAGCCTTAGACCAAATCCTTACTAGGATACTACTCACCAAAAGAAGAGCAATCAACCAATTTGTATTCATTAAGCAACTGCTTTGTTCCTTACACCATATTAGGGTCTAAGGGGGGGAATTCAAAATACATCTATTTTGCAGATATGTATATTAAGAAAATAAATTTGTAATATATATATTTAAAACTTTTACAACTCCTTTGCAGGAGGCATTTGTTGTGTTAGGAATGTAAAATTAATACACATGAAATAATTGCTGTACAAGTCATTGAATAATGAAATTCTAAATTGTATAATATTGAGAATTATTTATGAATATACATATGTATGAATGTATACACATACACACAGAGAAAAGTGCTAATTGTGTGGTAAGCTAAGTTCTGAAAGGGTTCAGAAAAAGAGATTATGTAAGCTAGAGTCAGGAAAGAAATAAACAGGTGTGCCAAAGAATAAAGGATGAATGGGTATAAGAATAAGTTCAGAGAAGAGATAAGAATAATGGATGGATGGATGGATGGATGGATGGATGGATGGATGGATGGATGGATGGATGGATGGATGGGTTTCAGAGACAATGTGGTCAGAACATTAAGAAAGGTTGGAGGGGAGGGGGGGAAAGTGGAGTAAAATTTTGGAGAATTAATATCAAGGCAGAGTATGAAAAAACTAGTCAATGTATTTTCTCAAAGAAATATTTCTTTCTCTTGCTCTTCAGTCACAAGTGACTTCACAGAATTGTAGTCCAGATCTGGAAGGACTATTAGAGATCAAAGAGTCCCCTTTCAGATGAGGAAATTAAGTTTGAGACTGCCTGGAGACACTCAATTATCAAGTGGAAGTAGGATTTGGACTCAGTTCTTGACTCCCAAATCAAGAACTAACTCTCTCTCTCTCTCTCTCTCTCTCTCTCTCTCTCTCTCTCTCTCCTATGCCACCTCTGTGTGATGGTTTTTGTGGCCTTCAAAAATAGTTAATGTTGTGAAAAACAATTGAAGTTTAAGTTTCTTGTGGGGAAAAGTTGATGTTTATTCATTTATCCTGGGCTTCCTCTGGTAATTCTAGCTCTCAAAATGATTTTGTGTTGCAGAATTTGACAAATTCCTAGAAGAAAGAGCCAAAGCTGCTGAAATGGTTCCCAATCTACCTTCTCCCCCTGTGGAGGCACCAACACTACCCATAAATTCATCTGGAAGAAAAAAGCCAGAGCGTTCTGAAGATGCCCTCTTCGCCCTGTAATGCATTTTCTTGTGCTGTGCAGAAGAACACTACTGTCTGGTCATACCATCCTCTCCTCAACTGTGGCAAACACTGACCCCTCATCACCCCCCCCCCCGTATCTGTCACCCTTATCCACTCCCCAATCAGTCACACCAATCTCACTAAAAAGGAAACTTCACTTTTCTCTACTTTGAAATCCTATTTTATTTCCTTTAAGTCTTCTACCCTTTAATACTATCTTTAACCACCTTTTCCTTTCTGGGCTGTATAAAATTGGCTGCTACTACTGAAACCCACCTCTCCTTCCCCCTTCTTCCACCTTACCCACTTGATCCTTCCCCCTGGAAAATGTAAATGCATGAACTTACTTTTCTCATATCGGAAACCACGTATTGCAGAAAGAGTTGCCCAGTTTTTGAGATGATTTGTCAAAGTGGTTCCCAATTTACCTTGCCTTGTAGCCAAATATTTAGCAGGAGACAATGGAGGATCTTTGGGCCTAGGATGGATTCAAGTAAAGGAGCATCTCACTTCTGATGTTCCCAGTTATAGATCCAAGTCATAGCACTCCTGCTCTAGAATTCTGCCTTTCAACTCTTTTACTTCTCCGACCCCTGGGTTCCTGACTGGAAATTCTAGCTGGTGAATCTCAGAAGATATGTCAAGTTTCATGAGGTTTTCCATTCTTTGATCTCTTCTTTTCACTGTGAGCTTTTCCAAGTTGGTTGCTTATCAACATGCATTAACTTGGTGCAGTTAAAAAAGCAAACCCTTTGGGTCTTTGGGGTTTCTAGCACTTTAAAAAGTTCTGCATTATTTCCCAATGTTCCAGCAAACCTTTCCTGTCAATTGGTTGTTTTAGGTCCTTTTGGACCCTCTATTTCCAGGTATTCACATAGAGGGTCCTTTATTATAAGCCCATGCCAGTTGTTCCTTACTGAATCTGACCTACTTAGCTAGACATAACTTGAAATCTTTGACCTGAAGAAATTCTAGGTTGCAGAGGGTCCACCTTCTGATGGAATGCAGTTTCTATATGACCTCCATTAAATCTAGCTAATGAAAGCAAAGTTAAGGGAAGGAAAGAGACCAGGAGTTGAGCACCTCAATGAAATCAGTTTTAAATCATACAAATACTGGTCACACATCAATTTGGCTCTCTCATATAGGATTAATACTAATGTTAAATGACCTCACAGGAAGGAACGGTTGAGGATGCCACTCTTTGGTTCTCCTACCTCCTTGACTCTCATGCTTTAAAAGGATTTTGCATTAGGAACAATTGCTCCCTGACCACTGTAGAAAGAATTTGTAGTCTGTTTATGTATTGCACGTATGTCTATGGAATAGTTATGTAGAGGGTATTGTACCTACAAGCCACCTCATCCAAAGGAATGGCTAGTGTGTTTAGGCTTGGTGGCATCTCTGTATGGTTGTGAGCCCTGCCTTAACACCACATTCACAAACTTGGGTCTCTTTCATTAGACAAGCTTTAAGTCAACCTTGCAAACCCTAGCCCCTTCTTTAGGGAAGTGCTCTCAGTGTCTGTGATCCACTTCCTCACTTTGACTTGATGCAGCAGATGGCTGCAGGTCTTCAGGATGATCTGCAAAGATGACTAATGGGCTGCCCGAGGGAGAGTATCCAGCTGTCCAAAGAGGCAGCAGTCGCTTTGCCAGGGCTTGCATCCATCCATCCATTCATCAGGGCTTATTTGAAACTGGATGTCTAAAGGATTCTCATTTAGGGTCTTCATTCTTCCTTTGCCTGCCTGTCCAGAGCTGCCAGATGTTAACTTGCTACTGCACAGTCACTGGAAGGGAAAATGCTGCTATAGCCAAGAGAGATGTACTTTGACTTCTTTCTTCCAGGCATTGCCTACACTTGGCTCACCACAGTTTATCCTTTGCCAGTTCTCAGAAAACTGACTTTCACCAGCTGTTACTTGACATGAGTTAGTCTGAGTTTGCTTCATTTAGACCTGTTGAGTCAGATGCTACTCAATGTAGTGGAGATTCCTGAAGTCTTCAGAGATCCTTGGGAACATCTGGGGGCAGATGTTCATCTTGGCCCAAAGTGCAGTCTGATGTTTGCAAGCTAAATTCAGCTTCCATTATTGTGCATGTCATGGCCAGCCTAGACCTCTCTGTGGCCCAGGGCAATGAGATGTACAAAGGCAAAAGTTTCAACTAGGGAAAATGGGCTTAGAGCCATAACTGTTGGCTGGCAGAGCGTAAAGCTGATTAATTTTCTTCCTTCAGGAAAGAACGGATGTATTGGAATCAGGGACTAGATTTTGCAGAGACATGACTTGGCAGCTCAGGTTCTGGGTGAGGCAAAATATCATTCTTGTGACTGAGCCAAAATCCAGATTTAGCCCTGGATGGTTCTCATGGTGAAAAACCAGAGAGACTAGTTGGACAACAGATATCAGTGACCTGAATAAGTATTTTCCCTTCAGGCTTTTGAGAGTCAATGAGTGTGCCTAAACATTGAGCTTAGGGAACGAACAGTTTGGGTTTCAAAACTAGCTCAGCTAAAGTTAAATAAAACCAGCCCAACTATGATGACACCCAAACATCATCTTCCTTATGAAACTTTTCTGGACAGCTTTAAGCTGCCACTAATCCTTTCCTTGGGCTACTCTTTGTTCCTCCACATAAAATCCTCTCTATTATCTATCACTCCTATTTTCATGGCATTCTCCCTGTCTTAGACCTTCTTCCTGCCTTCTCATGTTTACCTCTGTTCATTCTCACTTCCTCCCACATTTTTACCTTCTTTTCTCTTTTCCTCATTTTCCCTTTCATTTGGCTTTTCCATCCAATGTCTCATATTCAGTGTCCTTGTGTCTTTCATAAGTAGGGGGTGGGGTGGGGGCCCAGAATGCAAAAGTCAGATCAGGTTAATGCCAAAAAGGCTCAGTCACTTTTTCTTTGTTTCTCATCCTCTCACATTGACTTGAGCTCTGAAATTGAGCTGCAGCAGCTGCCCTCTTATAGGAACCAGAATGGCTTATTTTTGCCAAACTTGCAAACATCACTGGGTGAGATGCTGTAATATCTTCTTTCCAACCATATTATTCCTCTTCCTTTCCCCTGTGTGACAGGACTGTAATTTTCGCAACCTATGAGTTTTTATACTTCTTTCAAAAAAAATCCCATTCTGGCAGGCAGGTGAAGATATCTTTCTGAAATTCAACTTCTGGAATGAAGTAATTTTCCTTGTGCCCGAGGGAAGGCATCTCTTTGGCACAACTGTAAATGCTTTAACCCATCCAAGACAAAGTTAATTTTTTTTCCAAAATGTGAAGCATGAATGGTCCTCTCGTTGTTTGAACCTCTTAAATTTCAGACTTGAGCCACCAGCACCTTCAGGCCACCTGGGTATTCCATGTCCTAAGGAGGTTAGTTAGACCCTAAGAAAGCTATGCAGCTCCAAGTCCCCGAGTCCACTTGTCAGAAGCTTCTGTTAGTGCTGATCTATATGTGATGGAACCTTAGTCACACTGAGGTGTCTTAGTTGCTAACTTGGTATAGAGCCATGCTCTGCTTCTATCTTTTCCTTCCCCCACTTTATAAAGGAGAGATCCATTTTTTTTTGTCTGTGTTTGGAGTTGGAGAGAATGATCAGGCCTCTTCCCATTTCTTTAGTCTGGCTTTAACTTCTATCTCTCACAGAGAAGTTGCTCCTAGCAACCTACACTACAAATACATATATATATATGTATGTATATATACATACATATATATGTATATGTATATATACATATATATGTATACTTCAGTACCATTATCATACTCATTACCTCAAATTCTTATGTTTACCTATCGCAGCAAGGTAGAAGTAGTAGCTTGATAATGAATGGTGGCAGAAGAGTTTCATGGTCAATGATCTATCTCAGTGAAAAGGAGCAAGGCCCTACTGAGAAAGGTGGTCATGTACTCAGAAGAATTCAACAGCAGAACTATTCACAGCCCTGGGTCTAGGTCAACCCAATGGGTAAGGGCTTCATAAAACCATCAGACATACCTTCCCAAAACAAATTCCACTTTCCAATTCTGCAGCGTGTCTGAGAGACCCAGGGTCAGTTGCATCTTGCCTATGATTTTTATGTATGCTAATCATACTAAAAGAGTGTGTCCTGTATCAGGATCTCATTTTTGGCTCTGGCTCATGATATATCATCAGCCAGGAATTACTCAAAGAAACTAAGAAGCTCCTTTTCTTCAGTGTCATCAGAAGCCCTAGAAGTACCACACCTATTTCTGGGTGGTGGGCACTTGCCTGGTCTGTGACAAGCCCCCCCCCCCCAAAAGAGTAAGCATCATGGTTCATAGAATGTGGATCAGCAAAGCAAAAGGGGGGGGGGGATCATTAAAATAGGAAGTATCTCTGAAAATGTTAGAAAATCACAGATATAGTATGTACTTAATTGCACCAAATTATTGTTGGAATTCCTTGTAAGTACTAATTATACCTGATTATAGGTTAAAATATTTATTTTGTCAAAATATTTTCTTTGGGCTGTGTTTAACCTTTTCCCCGTTCATTGTATACCGAAATGTGAAAATTAATCATTTGCCTAACTTTGTGGGGGGAATACTGGTAGAGAAGGACATTTGGAAAGGTTTTACATAAAGCATCTGTGCATCTTATAATGACCAACACTCAAGAGCAGTGCCCTATATGGGGAACATTTAACCAACCAACTGGTTCAGGGATAAGGAAGTGATAAGAATGGTTCTTTGAAGAAGAGACACAAAATATTTCTTCTGGTATAAGGAAGTATGTCCTTGCCCAGGGCCAGGGGAAATCTTTTTTCCCACCTTTCAATATTTTCTCTTTTAGGCCATTCCCTAAACTTGCTAAGTCCCATGGCTACTTACTGTGTACCTGGTTAAGTCTGGTAAAGGGTCTCTCTGAAGGCCTACTTTGCCCATTATGGAAATCCCCACTGCAGTCTCTGTGCCACCCTTACTCTTAAACAAAGGTGATCATTTGCCAAAACACTAGAGTCTAGGTCATTGTTTTCCCCTTGTCCCCTCCCCATTTAAATAAGTAGGGTTAAAGAGCCAAGACCTGTACCTGAGCAAGTGGGAAGGGAAGCATGCCCCTTGGGCAGGCTCTGTTATTTTGTTCCTCCTTCTAGGGAGGGGGAAAACTGGTTCAGCTTGAATGTTCTGTGATAAGTGCCCTAAATCAAGCATAGGACGTTATTTTTCCTGGAAACACTGATTCAGTAGACAAGTGCTTTTTCTTCTCCTCCTCTCCCTTCCCCCAAAAGCATTCAGGTAACCCTTTGACTGCTGAAGAAAATCCTTGGGCCAATAACAGGTGATGCAGTAAGAACTCTTCTCAAGTCCAGGGCATCCCTCTGGGAATCTGCCCTTGGGATGCCCAGCTTCTCTTGCACTCTAATTAGTACCATCTCTACTTTTATTCATAGTAACTCCCTCTCCTGTTTGGTGGTGGTGGTGACCCACGTGACCCTTTCCCCACCATCACATTCCTGCCATCTTTAAGGGGATGTATTTTCACCTCATCTACACAAAGCAATAGCAAATATTTTCCTCTTCACATGTGTTCACCACAAAACTTTACTCTGATCCCACCTAGTTCACTGCAGCATCATTCCTCACCCCCCCCCCCCAAATCCCCTATCTCTTTTTGTATTTTCCGATTACAGCCTGGGCCTAATAAGTACCTCCTCCTTCTCCTTCCGCTTCCCTCTCCATTCAGTCTTCAGTCTTATAAGCAACAACTCTCCTTCTAGCTGTCAAAGTACCCTAAGCTGTTGTTAACAACACTACTCATGTAACCCCATATAGTAGCAGTTCTTCCTCTGTATATTGAAACTATAGGCTTTCCAGATGAATATTGGGGGGGATCAGAATATTTATTTCCTGAAGCTAGTGGGTAATATGGGAGGGTTTTAAGGGATGGGGGCTTGAGATGGGGAATGTATCTGTTCAAAAGAAGAATAGATCAAGTTCATTGTCAATTTGCACAACACAGCTGGTTCTTATGTTGCTGCTGTGTGTTTCCATAAACATGATGTTGGTTGTAACTTGTGTATGGCTAATGGTGAAACCCTTGTATTAAAATGCTACCATTTGATCTTATTCCAGCTACCATCTCTGAGTTTGGGTTTTTGCATGTGAAATATTCCAATAAAAACAACAACAAAACTTCCTAGTGTATGGAGCAGGATGTGGCTATGTGTGGGAGGAACCTGACCAGTGTAACCTGTATTCCCCAGCCCACATTCTCTCTTTTCTTTTTTTTTAAAGCATCCCTCATTAGAGGTTTGAGTCTCCCAGTAAACAAATCATGATCTTCCAAATTTCCCCCCAAGCTTTGTGTCTGCATCTTTTCATCTCTCTTTCCCTAGTGCAGAATCTTACACATAGTAGATGTTTGGTCAGTCTTTGTTAACTAAATTAACTCGGGAATGAAGCATCCTCTTTGTGCTTCAGCATGAGAAGCCTGGGCTTACATGAAATCCTCATAGCAGTGTCAGATTTGAACTGGATGCTTGTTAAGCCATCAAGTTTTTAACAGCTCCCCAGAGGCAAGAAGTGTAAGTATGATCTTAGGCAAATCATTTCACTTCTCTCCTGAAATATGATTGTTGCACAAGTTTTGAAGAAAGGTTTCCAAGGCTTTTTCAGCTTTAAAATTCAGAAATCTGTTGAAGAGCCCAAGAGCTATGATTTGGATAGACATCTGTAAATTCCCTTGATTGGTTCTTTGAAAGGAAACTTCAGGTTCCTAACCTAGCATTTCATCTGCACTTCAAAGCACCTCCATAACTAATGCCATAAACAACCAACACTCCATTGAATCCAAGAAAAACGTCACATCTTTGGGCCTGGTCTCTGCTGAGACGAATATTCAGAACACATCCATGTAATTGAGCCACTCTTTAAAAAGTGGAGATATTTAGGAATTGCAAGATAGGAAGTTGAACCCCTGAGGAAAGAGCAACTGGAGTGATGTGAGACCTAGTTTATAAAAGATGAGTGGCATGAAACCATTTGAACAAGTTTTGTGGGTTTTGATGTACTTGACTACAGTTGAATTGAAGACTCAGAGCTCTCAATTTAACTCAACATTTATTAACCATTTAAATTGTGTGTAAATCACAGTGTTAAACATCATAGTTATTAAAGTAAGAAAGCTACCATCAAAAGTTAGGGGCAGCTAGAGGTAGCTCAGTGGATGGAGTGCAGACCCTGGAGTCAGGAGGACCTGAGTTCAAACCTGGCCTCATACACTTGACATTTACTCATTTACTAGCTGTGTGATCCCAGTTGCCTCACCAAACAAACAAACAAAAAAAAAAAAACCAAACCATATAGTTCGGCCTTCTCATTATTCTACAGATGAGGATTTTGAGGCTTCAGAGGCACAGTTATGTGCTCAAGGTCCTATATCTAGTTACTGGCAGAGCTAACACTAAAACCCTAGTTGTATGAGAGTCATTCAAGGGCTCTAAAGGGAAGAGTCAAAGAATATAAAGTTACAGAGGCCTCATGTCCCATAAGCCAGAAGGGGAAGTGCTAAATGAGAACCTGTGTCCTGACCTGACCTCCTGATAACATGTCTCTGTATCCAACCTCATTTGCCCTTTATACTGACTTCTCTGGTATACATACCCTGGTACTATAGAAAATTCTCTCCCCACCTGGATCCTGTCCCTCATGGCAACTAGCAAGGAGGAAACATAACAGTAGGTTTGCCATCTATAATAACCTATGAAAAAGCTTATTGGATCAGCCTCTCTCAAGTAACTTCCTAGAGATTCCATCCTACTTTATCCAATTCCAGGATTTTGGATCTCTCTAAGGGCCCATGCTATATGTTGAATTTGTGTTTCTTCCATACATTTAAAGATAAAGGAAGATGTGCACAATAGATAATTCAGGTTTCATGTATAGCCCTCTGTTATATAATAGATGAGGGAATGCCCCCTTTTATTTGGTTTTTGTTAAGTTGAAAATGAAGATTTAAAGTATTTTTTCAAACTTTAACCTAGGACCAGTCAACCAGTCAAATCAGACTTTGGTGTAATTAATAAAACATGATTTCAGCCATCAGGAAACTCAGTGTAATCAGGCATTTGGACCAACATTGAGGGAATAATGGAGTGCTATTCTGTGATGCTGCATATAGAGACAATTTAGAAAAAGTGGAAGATTATGGTGGGCTGGAATTATCAGAGAAGGACTTCATTCAAAAACTGCTAGGACAATATAGTGGAAAGGGGATGGAGAGTCAGAGAGAAGCTGGATTTGAATCTCATGTTTGACCCACTTAATTGCCTATGTGACTTTGAACTGAGAGAGGCTGAACAGATTCCTCATCTATAAAATGATTGGGTTGACCCTGTAAGTTCTCCAGTTCTGATCTTATGGTTGATTAGATGGAGTCCTTGAAAGATGGGTAAGATGGTATTCCCAGGGGAACCTATTTCTTAACCTTTTTCTGGGATTTGGCCATACAATGGAGAATATATGTTCTGCAAAGAAAAGTAATTATAATTGCCAACTACATAGGGCCCTGAAGACTTATAGAAAGTAGGGAAATATTTCAATTCCCTGGATTTTTTTTTAAGGCCCACCCATATTTATTTTTTAATTGTGTCTTTTTTATTTATTTTTTCCAATTATATGTAAAGGTAGTTTTCATTTGTTTTTTGTAAGGTTTTCTCCCTCTCCTCATTCTATGATAATAAGTAATTTGATGTAGGTTATACATGCACAGTCATGTTATACATATTTCCATATTAGTCATGCTGTGAAAGAAGAATCTGAACCAAAGGGGAAAAGCCATAAGAAAAAAACAACAAAAAATTTTAAATGAAAATAGGATGCTTTGAACTGTATTCAGACTCCATACCCCTTTCTCTGAATGAGGATGACATTTTTCCATCATAATTCTTTTAGAATTGTGTTTGATCACTATATTGCTGAGAAAGCTGTCTATTATAGTTGATCATCAAACAATGTTGCTATTAATGATCTCCTGGTTCTGCTTTCTTTATTCAGCATCAGTTCATGTAAGTCTTTCCAGGTTTTTCTGAAACCCACCTACTTATTATATCATATAGAACAATAACATTCAATTACATTCATATTCTACTGCTTGTTCAGCCATTCCCCAACTGATAGGCATGCCTTCAATTTCCAAATATTTTAAGGTTCATATTTCTGATAGGCTGCCATGAGTCATAGGTGGGAGCAAAATAACAAATAGGCTGTAAGAGGTAGAACTAGAAGAGACATTAAGAGATTATCAGGGGGCTGGCTAGGTGGCTTAGTGGATAAAGCACTGGCCTTGGAGTCAGGAGTACCTGGGTTCAAATCCAGTCTCAGACACTTAATAATTAACTAGCTGTGTGGCCTTGGGCAAGCCACTTAACCCCATTTGCCTTGCAAAAACCTAAAAAAAAAAAAGATTATCAGGGCAATGGTTCCCAACCATTTGCTGCAGTATGGAGACCCCTTCCATAATGTAAATCCCCTTTGAGCTTCAAAAAATTTCATAAACCAAACCACATGGCATTAATTTCACTTTTCAGTAGTAGCTTGAGAAAAGACATGACAAAGAAACTACTGTGAATTCAGTGATGCATTTAATTTACATTTTATTAATCACAATAGCATCCACGTGTGTGTGTGTGTGTGTGAGACAGCCTACAGAAGGTATGTTTGCTAATTTTATGAGTCATGTTGCATATTTTGTTGGAGCTAAATAAAAATCAAAAATCAAAATGGCAGTGTTTGGTATGCATATGAATTTAAAGACCTTTTGCAATAATTCAGGGACCTTGGCCCACAGTCTGATAACCACAAATGAGGCACAGAACTATTCAGAACTCTTTTTCATTACATTTGTACTGCCCTGGGAAGCTTTTCTTCAGCAAGTTGTCTTTCCTGCATATGTTAGTCATGCAAGGTTTCAATGACAGAATCACCATAAAAGTGACTTTGTTGAACCATCTCCAGGCTATTGACATCAAAGTGTAGTAGTATACAGAGAGGTAGATATTTGTCTGAAATGAACATAAATATCATACATAAAAGTGGTAGAAGCAACACTTACCCCATGCAGACCAGACTAGTTTTTCTCTAAAAGGACAATGAAACAGTCCTTGAGACATAACTGGTCTCAATATCTAAGGTTCCTCAGTCTTGAGATGCTTTTCTGACTAGAGGTACCCCAATGGCAAATGAGAAGACTGGAAAAATTCCCCCAAATGATTTGATGTTCTATCCATGCTGAATATCTCTTTCATGTAATTATTAATTAAACCTTTTGTTAAATGATGATCTAGGAAGATTTCATTTCCTTTCAGTCCCAAACCTGAGTCACCCAACCTAAGTCAGGTCTGATTTAAATCAAGTTCCAAATGAAAGAATTTTCTACTCATGACAACAATCTACAATTCTTATTCACAGTAATGTCATATTAATTGCATTGAATCCTGGGACATAATACTGTAAAAACTTTCTTAGTGAAATCTACAGTATGAAAGCTATTGATATGGCTTAGATTGAAAACTTGTTGAGGTCAAGGACCATGATTTCAGCATCTTCCACAGGGTTTCAAAGGTATGGGCACATAACCATGTCTTGAAACTTCATTAGGACTGCTTGAAGCAGCTTCTAGAAGTCCTGACCTGGAGTGGAGGTCAGTCCATGCCAAAGTTTATTCTAAATTGGGAGGGGAGGATTGGAGAAAATGAGGGAGGATGGTAAAATAAACAAAGGCAGGCATTTGAAGAATCACAGAATTTTAATGTATTGGAAGAGACCAACCCATATGCAAAAGGAAGTCTTACCAGGACATAAATTTAACAGCTCTGTTTGAAGACCTCTCTAATTTTTTGGAAGATTCTTCTGACATTCAACCTAAATGCCTTTTTTGCAACTCTAACCCCCTAGAACCTAGTTCTACCTTCTGAGGTCAAATAAAATAAGTCTGATCTCTCAACATGACAGCCCTTCAGATAATTAGGCAATTAGGATCTCCTTGAGTCTTCAGGCTAAACATGACCTGTTCCTTCCATTGACTTTCATATGACCTTAGGGCCCTTCACTTAACCCTTCCTGGTTACCCTCCTTTGGTCTTGAACTTATCAACTTATCAACCATTATGCCCAGGACTGAACACTTCTCTTTCTTTTTTTAAATTTTATTTTATTTTTTCCAATTACATGTTATGGAAATTTTCCATCAATCATCCACTTGCATATCTACAATTTACACAATTCTACCCCCTTCTTCCCACCCTTCCTCTCCCCCTGGGGTGAATACTCGGGTAAAAGTTATACCTGAAACATTTTGAACATTCTTTTCAAGGTAGTCTTGACCAGGGTGAGTACAAAAGTTTTATCATCTCCTTATTCCTGAAAGCTACTAAACAAACTTTGTGGCAGCCATATCATGTTGATCCATTGAGCTTGTGATCCACCATAGATCTTTTTCAGAAAAATTGTTCTCTGGTCATACCAGTGGAAGCCTGTATTTTTAAAGATGAATTTTTGAACTGGTATATGGCTTTACATTCATCTAAAAGAACTCTGTCTTATTAGATTTAGCTCAATATTCTAGCCTTTTGATTCCTGACTCTGTTGGCCAATAAATCATCTGTCCCTTCCACCTTGGTGTTATCAGTGAATTGGATGAGCATGCCATTCAAGTCATTGTCAAACTGTTAAACAGGATAGCTATCCTACTAAGATGGCTTTGAACCTTTAAAGACTATTTTAAGTCCATTGGTTCAGCCATTTCCAAATCCATCTAATTTAGTACCCTTCAGTCCATCGATCAACAAGAATTTATAACGTGTTTGCTGTTTGGCGAACACTGTGCTACCAAAAAAAAAAAAACCAGTTCCTGCCCTCATAAATTTTAATGGAGGAAACTCATGTAACTAAGTAGATATATATATACACACACAAGATACATATAGATTTGATGGAGCAATCTTAGAGGGGAAGGCATCCACAGCTGGGAAGACTGGGAAAAAGAGTTCTGCAGAAGGCAGCTTTTGATTTGAGCCTGGAGATGTATTATCATGTCTTAGGACAAACGGGTAGGTCAATATGACTGGATGGTAGAATACATGAAGAGAAAGAATGTGTAAGACTGGAAAGAAACTACATTGTGAAGAGTTTTAAGTGCCAAACGGGAATTGACCATTGATATTAGAGGTAATAGGGAGTCACTGCAGTTTATTGGGTAAGAGAGGTGATATGATCAGACCTATACTTTAATAGAATCTGTTTGGTAAATGTTTAGAAGGTGGATTGAAAAAGGGAAGGGGAGGGCAGAGCCAAGATGGCAACAAGAGCAGATCTTGTCTTAGGTGCTCCCTCATAAATCTTGGAAAATAAGGACTTTAACTAAATTTTTGAGAGACAGAACCCACAGAGGGACCCAGTGAGGCAGTTCTCCTACTCAAGGTAACCTGGAAAAGAGGAGAAAGGCTCTGCTCCCTGGGTTGGAGGGGCAGCCCGCCAGAGCGAAAGAACTTCAGCCTCCTGGAGGCAGCCCCAGGGCGCTGGGAGCCGGGGCTCACAGCAGTGGGGGAGTCTCCTGAGCTGCACCCCGGGGAGCACCGGGCACAAAGTGGGGGAACAGCGGGGGGACCTCTGCCAGAGCAAGCACTTGGAGCCCAGCCCTCAAGGCACACAGTCAAGGCAGTCCAGATCCAGGAAGTAGAAGCAGGCAGAACCCATAAGCAGGAGCCCCCAGGGCATGAACTCAAAAACCTAGGGAGGGGAGTGAAGAGAGACTGCCAAGCTCCATCCTCTGCCCCTGGAACAGGACTCTGGGGCTCTGAGCACATCCAGATCCTGATTGCATGCTAAAAACCAGCTTAGGTCAAATGGATAAAACAGTTCAAAAAGTTATTGAGGAGAAGAATGCTTTAAAAAGCAAAATTGGCCAGATGGAAAAAGAGATAAGAAAACTCTCTGAGGAGAGCAAATCCTTCAGACAAAGAACAGAATTCAGGGAGATTGATGAATTTACCAGAAATCAGGAATCAATACTTCAAAAAAAAATGAAAAATTAGAAGAAAATGTGAAACACCTCATTGAAAAAACAACTGATATGGAAAACAGATTTAGAAAAGATAATTTAAAAATTATTGGAATACCTGAAAGTCATGATCAGGAAAAGAGCCTTGACATCATTACTACAGGAAAATTGCCCTGATATCCAAGAAGCAGAGGGCAAAATAGAAATGGAGAGAATCCACCGATCCCCCCAGAAAGAGATCCCAAAAAACCAACCCCTAGGAATATTATAGCCAAGTTCCAGTCCCAAGTCAAAGAGAAAATATTGCAAGCAGCCAGAAAGACACAATTCAAATATCGTGGAGCTGCAGTCAGGATCATACAGGACTTAGCAGCAACTACATTGGAAGCTCGTAGGGCTTGGAATATAATATACCGGAAGGCAAAAGAGCTTGGAATGCAACCAAGAATCAATTACCCAGCAAAACTGAATGTCCTCTTCCAAGGAAAATGATGAACTTTCAATGAACCAGGGAATTTCAAATGTTCCTGTTGGAATGGCCATAGCTGAACAGGTTTGATCTTCAAATACAGGACTCAGGTGAAGCACTGAGATTGGAGAAGGGGAAAATATGAGGGACTTAATGATGATGAACTGCATGTATTCCTGCATAGAAAAATGACACTAACAATACTCATATGAACCTTCTCAGTTAATAGAGCAGGTAGAGGGAGCTTTTATAGTTGAAGCACAGGAGAAAGCTGAATTTGAAGATAAAATATGGTATAAAAATGGAGTCAATAGAAAAAAGGGAAAAGTAATGGGAGAAAGTAAAAGGAGAGGGGGAATAGGACAAGATATTTCATATAATAAGATTTTTCTTTATTACAATGAGCTATTGCAATGATATGGAAGGGGGGAAAGCAAGGCGGAATGAGGGAATCTGCTCTCATCAGAGGTGGCTAGGAGAGGAAACAGCATATGTACTCAATGGGATATAGGCATCTGGAGTAAGAAGGAGGGGAGGCAGGGGAAGGGGAGGATGTGAGTGATGGAGGAGAGGATGGACCATGGGGGGAGAGTGGTCAGATATAATGCATTTTCTTTTTTACTTCTTGCAAGGGGCTGGGATTGGATGGCCTGTCCAGGACCATAGGGTCAGGTGGATGCTGGGCCTAAGGGGTGGTATAGGGGCTTGGGGCCTCTTGGCCCCAGGGCCAGGGATCTGTCTGCTGCGCCACTCAATGACCCTACAGCAGAGTCAGAAAGGAGAGAGAAAATATAGTACATGGTAGTGGAGAAGTATGAATGGAGGGAGTTGCAATCAGCAATGGCAATGGTGGAAAAATATGGAAGTAACTTTTGTGATGGACTTATCCTAAAGAAGGTGATCCACCCGTGACAGAGCTGGTGGTGTTGGAACAAAGACTGAAGCACATTTTTTATCATCATTATTATTATTATTATTATTATTTTTTGGGGGGGTACAGGGCAAATGGGGCTGGGTGGCCTGCCTGGGGCCACATAGCAGGGTGATTGTTGGGTGTCTAAGGTTAGATTTGGACCCGGGTGCTCCTGGCTCAAGGGCCAATGCTCTGTCCACCACCTAGCCACCCCTACTATTATTACTATTTTAGAGTCTTTTTATTTTCCTTTTTTTGGTTTTTGCAGGGCAGTGGGGTTGGGGTGGGTTGTATGCCACATGGCTGGGTGATTGTTGGGTGTATGGGGCCAGATATGGGCTCGGGTGCTCCTGGCTCCAGGGCTGGTGCTCTGTCCATTGTGCCACCTGGCCATACCTACAATTACTATTATTTTTTTTAATTTTAATTTTTTTCTCTCCCCTGTACTTTATTGCTCAAGCGAGTGTATATTTTTTGGGGGGAGGGCATATTTTGTTTACTCTTAAGAATATTTTATTAATGTATAAAAAAATTTGTACAAAATGAGAATAAATAAATATTAAATATTAAAAAAAATCTTTGGCAATGGATAACTTGGAAATAGTGAATCCCATAATATGAAATGCTTAGAATTAATAGCTCTTGTGTAAAATATAATACTAAGTAATTAAGATTACAAATTGACCTTCTGAATAACACTTGAGGAAAAAAAAGAAAAAGGGAAGAGACTTGAGGTGCTAGAACTAATCAGAAGACTGTTGCATGGGGTGGCTAGGTGGCGCAGTGGATAGCGCACCGGCCCTAGAGTCAGGAGTACCTGAGTTTAAATTTGGCCTCAGACACTTCATAATTACCTAGCTGTGTGGCCTTGGGAAAGCCACTTAACCCTATTTGCCTTGCAAAAGCCTAAAAAAATTTTTTTTTGAAAAAAAAGACTATTGCAATAGCCTATCCCAACAGATTGCTGGAAGCAGGGAAACTAAACTGGCCTGAACTCAACCAGCCAATGCCAGGTCTGCCCTTTACACTGGAGACAGCTTTGGTGAAGAGGGCCTAAAATAAGATGGTAACCATGTGAGTAGAGTGGAGAAGACATGTGCTAAGAAGTGTTGTGGAGACAGAAAACAAAATTTGAATATATGGGGTGACAGATTGGAGTGACACTGAGTTTGAATCTGGGGACATGGTATCATCCAGAGAAACAGTGAAGTTTGGGTGATTTTTTGGTGAAAATACGAGCTCTATTTTGGACACACCGTTATCTGAGTCACTCCATCTTTTCCATCAGAATAGTATACCTTTTCAAGTTCTTTTACTAAAAGCTAAAGAATCTATGTCTCCAGTATTCCCCTGGTCTACCAGCTTTAAGAAAGGAAATAAGAGCAGTCCAACCGAGCTGCCTTGCGATGTGTCCTTCCCCTGACTACTTCTGTAATGATGGCCCTTCTAGAATGTCCCCAGGAATCTGCCGGGCTTGCTGCCCTATAGGTTTTAGACTAATTTCTTCCCTCCTTTTTTAGTTTTTGCAAGGCTTGCCCGAGGCCACACGGCTAGGTCCTCCTGAGGCTGGATTCGAACTCCCGGCTGCCCGGCCTTTCAGGTGCTGCTGACTCTGTCTGGGCCGCTTTAGCTGCAAGGCCACGCCCCTCCGGGTCAGGTGACATGAAGAGTCCGGATTGGCTGCTCCCGCAAGTCCCGTGGCGGGTAGCACGCGAGGCCGATGCCCGCGTTCAAACCCGAGTTACCGAACCCGCGCGGGTGCCCGGCGCGCCGCGGGGCCGCAGGACGGAGAGGACGAGGTTGTGGGCGCTGTGGGGGGGCAGGTCGGGAGGACGCGCGGGGCGGGGGGAGCCCGCCGGGGCGCGGGCCATGTGACCCAATGGCTGGCTTCCCGGGAGGATTGCATGAGGTCACCGCCGCGCCGGGAGCCGTGATGCCGAATCACTCCACTCGGGGCCGCGCGCCGATTGGCTGCTCCGCCCTGGTTCTACGGCCGGGGATCCTCCCCCTCCCCCACCCCCCGCACGCACCCGGGAGCCAAACTTTGCCAGGGAAAAAAAACCGTCCAGCCTCGCGCGCCGCCATTGGCTGGGCGGGCCGGAGCTCCGCCCCGGCCCCGCGGGGTGCGGCCCAAGCTGGCCCTGGGCGCCCGGGCCGGAGGCGGCCCCTGCGGCGGGCCCGCTCCTGAGACTGCTCATCCCAAAGTCCCGCCCGGGGGCGTCCCGGCGCGGCCCCCTCCCCGCGGCTGAGCTGGAAGCCCGCACCGCCTTGGATTCGGCAAGGCCCCACCAAGACCCCGTCTTTCCTTCTTCCCCAATGCCCTCTGAATGACTTGCTCCTTGTCCTGTCTGCAGCTTGCTCTGTGGCTGCCTTGTCTCTCCCAGTTCCATTGCAAGCTCCTCGAGGGCAGGGCCCTGTCACTTTGCACCTCACCAAACACATGATAATGCTTATTAAACGTATATTAAATTGATATTTCCCATATGTATACTTATAGACGTACATGCTGTCTGCCTGGGTTGGAACCCTAAACTAAGATCCCCAGTATCCAAAACATGCCTTGCCCATAGTAAGCACTAAATAAGAGCTTGTTTATTGAAAGTCCTCAAAGGAAACAAACCCTTGATAGATGCTTATTAAATGTATAGTAAATTGATATTTCCCATATGTATACTTATGGAGGTACATGCTGTCTGCCTGGGTTGGAACCCTAAACTAAGACCCCCAGTATCCAAAACATGCCTTGCCCATAGTAAGCACTAAATAAGAGCTTCTTTATTGAAAGTCCTCAAAGGAAACAAACCCTTGATAGATGCTTATTAAATGTATATTAAATTGATATTTCCCATATGTATACTTATGGAGGTACATGCTGTCTGCCTGGGTTGGAACCCTAAACTAAGACCCCCAGTATCCAAAACATGTCTTGCCCATAGTAAGCACTAAATAAAAGCTTGGTTATTGAACGTCCTCAAATCTCTTTAGTTCAGCAAAATTCCTATTATGCCCATTTTACAGATATGGAGACAAGCCCAGAGAGAACAAGTCCTTTTTATGCCGATTTTACAGATATGGAAACAAACCCTTGATAGATGCTTATTAAACGTGTATTAAATTGATATTTCCCATATGTATACTTATAGAGGTACATGCTGTCTGCCTGGGTTGGAACCCTAAACTAAGATCCCCAATATTTAAAACATGTCTTGCCCATAGTAAGTACTAAATAAGAGCTTTTTATTGAACATCCTCAAGTCTCATTAGTTCAGCAAAATCCTTATTTATGCCCTTTTTATAGATATGGAAACAAGACCAGAGAGAAAAGTGACCAAGATCAAATAGCAACCTTGTGGTTCTCAGTCTCTCTCTATCCGGCTCAAATATCTGTTGTGCTATGGGGCCTCACTACTAGTCCCTGGATTTCACTTGCCCACTTCTGACTTGGAGGGAATAGGTACTTAAGTGATTGAATTTGCCGGTCAGGGCTATACAATAGTGTCCCTGAATACCAAACATGTCCTTAGAGGCCTACAGATATGAAAGGTTGGAATCTTACCTCTGTGAGTCTTCATTCCCCACCCCTCCCTTCAGAAATCTTTTTCTTCTTCTCCTTTTTTCTCCTTTCCTCTTTTCTTCTCTTTTTCTCTCCACCCTTCTCTCCTCAGTTGACCTCCCTCTTCCTATCCTTTCCACTTTTCCCTTCTTCACTCCTCCCCTTCTACTTTCCTTTCCACCCTTCAGGTAATAGGGTTAAGTGTTCAAGTTCACACAACTAGGCAATTGTGTGTCTGAGTTCAAATTTGAACTCAGGTCCTCCTGACTCCAGGGCCAGTGCTCTATCGACTGCTTCACCTAGCTGCCCCATTACCCATATACTTTTGATGTTTACCAGATTTTAGGGGACATGTTAGGGTGGGGTGGGGGCTCTTCAGGGCTTCAACCTTACAAATGCTCATGGTAGGTCAGAGGACAGGAAGTAGGAAATTTTATCAGCCCTGATTTAGGCTGGGATTTGTCCTTAAAATATTTCAAAGTCTCTGCAAATCACTTAGAATACTTTCCATTGGCATCCCAGGGAAATCAGAAAGCTGCAAAAAGATCCAAATGCCTGAGAACAAGGATGACATTTGAGAAATTTCAATGGAGAAACTTTGTCTTCTGTTATGTTTATTCTCTCTCAATTGGGGAAGGGGTAGTGATAGGGAGAATGAAGACCATATACATCACTTTATGTTCCACCCCAGAAATCAGTAACCCCAGATTATTTTTATCTGAAAAAGGTCTGATGTATTACAGGCTCCTCCTTCAAAGGGTATCTGCTTGTTAATGTATAGCAACTCAAAGAATCCCATGGCATCACTGGAGAGAGATAGTTCACTGGTGAAGAGATCCTTCTCAGCACCCCTCAAACAACACTGGTGTATTGGGGGGGGTTCCTGGCTTGATAAAATGGGTTCTCTTCAAACAGCAACAAACCCCACCAAACTTTTCAACTCCAAGTCTATTTCTATAACTAACTTTCCACAGTCACCACTAGGGAGAGTTATAGAGGAGGATATATTAAGATTTTAATCTTCTTATCTTTTTCTTCTCCAAAAGTATTCCTTGCTCATCCTATCACCTGGAACACTTCACATCCAGTCATCACAAGAAAAAAACACTATTTTTTTTCCCAGAAGATTCAACTGTGTCTGAATATTCATGACCCCATTTGTTGTTTTATAGTTTTGGGGGTCTTTTTGGTAGAGATACTGAAGTGATATGTCATTTCTTTCTCTAGCTCATTTTACAGATAAGGAAACTAAGGAAAACAGTGATTTGCCCAGGGTCACACTGTTAAGAACTGTCAGAGGGCATATGTGAACTCAGGACTTCAGACTGATACTCTATTCACTGACCACATTACATGCCCTTACCCTAAAGTATAATACTTCTTGGGCAAGCCACTTAATCCCATTTCCCTTGCAAAAATCTAAAAAAAAAAAAAAAGTATAATACTTCCTATAGAAGGAGAAATTAAAGAAAGAGAATCATATGCGGAACTTCAAAATTATGACATTATTTGATTATCTTGGCACAGATTTAAAACATTAAATCTCTTCTAAATTCTTCCTATTGTCACTCCCCTGAATGAAAAGACATTCCTTTTAGCTCTAGCCACTGGAGCCAACTGCCCTTTCTTGCCTGTTCCCATTACTGCCTCTCCCAGGCCCCTGCTGGTTTCCCCTCAGATCCTCACATCTCTGGAGTAGCGGGGTCCTTAGTTCAATCAATAAGCATTTATTAAGAGCCTACTATGTATCCACTCCTGTGTTAGGCGGTGGGGATTCAATGCCAAAACAAGACAGTGAATGGACCCTTCACGATCAGTGCCTTAATGTTGGTTAGAAACAGCTCTATTCATAGTGATCTGAAGCCTGACTTGGCTTGTATCCCCAGGATTCTATAAAGAAATTCTCTGACTAACCTCTCTTCTAAGAATATAGCACCCTGGAGAGGGGGCCTTCTATCTCAACTTTTCTGAACCTCCCACAGTCACTAATGAGCATATTGGATGCTATTTAATTTCTTTCAGCACTAAGATTCTAATCAAAAATCTGAGTTTTCTTCACTTGTCCATCTAGATGAATTGAACTGACTTAATGTTATAAATTATTTCATTATCAACATTGCCATACTCATATGATGTTTTCTGATTTTGAGGAAGGGAGTATTTTGCTATAACTGGTCAGATGGGACAACTATCATAAACTTTCTGAGCTGGCAGCCAAGTCAAAATCCCTTAGGAATTTAGCTCGAAGATCAGTATCTCAGAACCAAGAGAATACATGAGAGCAAACTTAGGGTGTGAACCAGTATTTGGTTGTCTTTAGGGAAGTAAAAGGGTGACTCTAAAATCTGGTTTAATTTTTTTTCTGTAATAAACAATAAAAAAACCCCCACATTTTCATATACAAAGTAGAAGAGGTAATGTAATATATATATATATATGTATATATATCTAAAATAGAAATCTATTAAATGCAGCCTTTTCTTTTTAAAATAATATCTTCTAAATTTAACATATATTCAAAACTCTCCTTCTGAACTTACTTCTATTCTCTTCAATGCATTTTTTTTTTCAAGGCAATGGGGTTAAGTGGCTAGCCCAAGGCCACACAGCTAGGTCATTATTAAGTGACTGAGGGCAGATTGAACTCAGGTCCTCCTGACTCCAGGGCCAGTGCTCTATCCACTGTGCCACCTAGCCACTCTTCTTCTATGCATTTAAAAAAAATGCTTCAATGATCCTCTTGTTTTTACTTTTCTTTTTGAGAATACCATTACTAGCTCCCTTCCTCTCTATTTAAATCCTCCCTCTCAAAATAAAAAGATACAATCATAATAAATAAGCATTTGACTACATGTTTTCAAATATATGTTGTGTTCCCTTCTCTAAGACACTACATGGCCTACTTTTTCAAAAAGCTTGAGAGAGGCAATTTGTTCTTTAAGAATAAGATCAGGTTCTGTTCATTTCACTTTCCATCAGTTCTTGTAAGTCTTTCCAGGTTTTTTCTGAAAGCATCCTGCTCATCATTTCTTATAGCACAATAGTATTCCATCCCAAGGACAGCTAAGTGGCAAAGTGGATAAAGGAGTGGGCCTAGAGTTAGGAAGACCTGAATTCAGATTTGATCTCAGATATTTACTAGCTGTGTGACTGTGGGCAAGTTCACTTCACCTTAGTTTCTTCATCTGTAAAATGAGATGGAGAAGGAAATGGCACACTACTCTGGTCTAGAGATACTCAATAAGGGATCCTGAAGAGTTAGACACAGCTGAAACAATGGAACCAATAACAATTATAAACCACAACTTGTTCAGCCAGGCCCCAACTGTGAATAACATCTATTTTCAGAAATATGATGATCCAAAACAATTCTGAAGGACTTTTTTTTTCTGAAGGATTTATAACAAAAAATACTACTCACTCCAAGGAAAGACTACTAGTGTAGAATACAGATTGAAGCATACTTTTTTGCATTCTTCATTATACTTTTTTTTGGTTCTACAATATGGAAATGGTTAGCATGACTGCAGATGTATAATTTATATAAAATTGCTTCTCAAGGAGGGAGGGCAAAGATTTGAAAACTCAAAATAAAAATTTTACATAAAATTAAGAAAAAAATAAAAATGAAAATGAAAAACATTTAAAAGAAAGCAAGCATAGGAACTGAAATGTGTCAATAGACCTGGGTTCTAGCTGCATTTCTGCTACTGACTTCCTGTGAGACCCTCTCTGTGCCTTGGTTCCCTTGTCAAATAAATGAGAATAATATTCCCCTCTCTCAGATGACTGCAGTGAGGACAAGGGAAATAGATGTTGGATGAAGGATGAACAAATAAATACGTTTGTTGCTATATAGGAATTCGTGAACCAGAAGGGAGTTTGAGCCACTACTGATGTATATCTTCTTCCTTTGACCCAATAGAGATGAAAAGTACAATGTGTACCTATAATTGCTTGTCTGATGGAAACCACATTATGTCTTTTAGCTCTTCTAGATCAACCGTTTCCCCAGATTGTTTTTTTAGTTTATTTTCTTCTTTTTTTTTTCTTGCAAGGCAAATGGGGTTAAGTGGCTTGCCCAAGGCCACACAGCTAGGTAATTATTAAGTGTCTGAGACCGGATTTGAACCCAGGTACTCCTGACTCCAAGGCTGGTGGTGCTTTATCCACTGCATTGCCTAGCTGCCCCTTTCTTTTCCTTTCCCTAGATTGGAAGTGAAGTGAGTGAGAAGAATTCACTCATCTCCAGAGCTCAAGCTTATCAAGAGCCATCTAGATAAATGGACTAGGACTTGTGGTCCAGTAACTATTGATTATCAAGTGAGCTCTGGATCCTCAAAGAAGAGAAACCAGAGTTTGATTCCATTGAGCACAATCCAAATATCAACAAAGTATTTATGGGGTGAGTATATTCAATACATCCTGAATTGTGTTCCACAGGGATAGAAATGAAATGGGGATTAAAAATGAAATAGAAGGGGGCAGCTAGGTGGTGCAGTGGAAAAGAGCACCGGCCCTGGAGTCAGGAGTACCTGAGTTCAAATCTGCCCTCAGACACTAATAATTACCTAGCTGTGTGGCCTTGGGCAATCCACTTAACCTCTTTGCCTCGCAAAGAAAGAAAGAAATAGAAGAAAAAATCACTGCCCTCCAGAAACTTACAGATTAGTTAAGAAAACATACATGCAGTAAAAATGATACTTTATCAATAATTGAAAAAGATATATGATTTCCTTTATATGGGACACAGATTCTGCTGAACCAAAGGCAGACATTGTAATTCCTCATCACCATTCATTAGATATTTAAGGGGAGAAAAATTCCATCACTTGGTGGACAATATTCTGGTTTTGAACTTCTCCAAATTTAGCTAGGCTGGTCTTTGGATACACAGTTTGTAGCTCCCTTCATCACCAAGGCCTAATTTCATAGGAACGACAAGAACTTGCTTGTTCTTCTGTGGCACCTGGAACTCAGAATCATTAACATTAGTAGGCTGAGTGAAATCTTAGTGGAGGAATAAAACAATAAAAATGTGAAAAGAGGAACACAAAGGCAAATTTTTTTATCAAAATTTGATAAAAATCAAATGCCAAAATGTATCATAGAGAGAACCAAAGTCAGTCATTAAGACATTTATTAAGTGTTACTGTTAATCTATGTAAATACTAAAAATAATCTCTGACCTCAAAGAATTTATAGTCAAATGGAGGAGGAAACTTGCAAACAAATATCTACATAACAAACTTTCTACAGGATAAATAGGAAATGATTAACAGAAAGAAGGCTCTAGAACTAAAAGAAATTGAATCTTTCCAGTAAAAGATGGGACTTAAAGGGAATCCAGGGAGCTCAGCAGGAAGAGCAGGGACAAGAGCAAGAGTTATAAAAACAGCAGCTTAGAAATGGAAGAGACTTTTATGGATGAGATAAAACTTCCACCAATTCCTTATTTAGTTTTGTTTTATTTTTGAGACAGTCTCCCTATCTCTTACCCAGGTTTCTGACCTCGGCCCAACTTTCTGTTGGACCCTGTAGAGGAAGTTTGATGCCACTCACCCTTCCCCTGGGGTTAACCATATTGACTAAATTTACTAATTCTAGCACCCCAGTGTGTCACCTAACCCAACCAGCTCCTCAGTGTTACAGATGAAGTACCCAAAGCATAGACTAAAGTGACTTATCTAAGCTCACACAGGTAGTAGAGCTGGATTTCAAGGCCAGACCTTGGAACTCCAATTCTAGCACCATTCTGACCAGAACTAGTCTCTTACCCTCTCTTCTCCTACCCTCTCCAACTGTGGTCACTTCCCTGGCAATTCTCAGTTTATTTTTGAGGAAGTTGAATTAAAGCAACTGCTCTTTTTGGGAGTCTTTATTGACATTCTTAAAAATATTGAAGGGCCCCAAAAGAGCTTTATTTTATGTGAGTTTTATCTTCCAGCACTAGGAATTTAAGGTGAGAAAATTTAAATGTTTCTTTTTTTTCAAGAAAGATTTTATTTATTTTGAGTTTTACAATTTCCCCCATTCTTGCTTCTCTCCCCCCACCCCCCACAGAAGGCATTCTGTTAGTTGTTTACATTGGTTCCATGTTATACACTGATCTCAGCTGGATGTGTTGACAGAGAAATCAAATGTTTCTTAATTAAAATAATAAGTAAGATCTGTAGCTGAATTTTCCAAAACAAAAAACTCCCTGAGAAGACTGACATTATTTTACATATTTTTGCATAACCCTTTAACTTGTGGTTTACCTAGAAGACAGGAGGATTTTCATCAGCTCTGTCGTGAATGAGGCATGTTGGTTTGTTCTTCATATCTGAAGCAAATCCGGCCTCACACGAATAAGTAGTCGGGGAAGGGAGGCTCATTTTAGTAAATCACTAGCTTCTCAGTATGATTGATTTTAATAAATCGATAGCTTCGCAGTATGACTGTGAAGGTGCCGGATGGCGGTCTGAGAGCGCCGGCCCGGACCTCGGGGCGGCAGGTGGAGTTGGCGGGCGAGGCGGGGCGGGGCGGGGACGGGGCCAGCGTGCGGATCGGCCAGCGCAGGGCAGGGCTGCCCACCTGGGCTGGGCTGCGGAGGGCCGGCTGCCCGGGTTCCCGGAGTCGGCCCGCCGTCCGGGGTCTCCGCCACTCCGGGGCTTCCCGGGGGGCTGGAGGGGCCCCGCGAGTCCTCAGCCGGGCGCCACGTGCCGCGGCCGCGCCCCGGGGTCCGGCCCCCGGCGCCACGTGGTGGCCCACGCGGACTGGGCGGCCCGGCCCCTCTCCCGCGGCCCGGGCCGGGCTGTCACTCAAGGCGGAGGGCGGGGCGGGGCCACGCGGGCCGAGGCCCCGCCCCGCGCCCGCGCCCGCCCTTCCCCCCGAAGAGACTAACTTTTAGCGGGCACGGCGCCGGGGGCGGGCGCGGGGCGGCCCTGGCACTAACTTTGTTTCAGGATCCGGGCGAGGCGGGCTCGGGAGCGGTCGGGGCGCGCGGCGGCTGCTCGGCCCGGTCCATGGCGCGGCGCTGAGCGGCGGCGGCGGGGCACGGGCGCGGCGGGGCCGGCGGGCCCCCAGCTGCCGAGATGAGCGGCCTGGCCTTCGACGAGGCGGCCCTGGACCCCTCCCTGGGCCTGGGCGAGGCCAGCGACATCGACTCGGCGCTGCTCAGCGACATCGAAGGTGGGTCCGCACCCGGGCGGCCGTCGAGGGCGCGTGCGTGCGTGTTGACATCTGCGGCCGCGCGCGCTGCCGTCTGGGCCCCCCCCAGACCCGCTGTCCCCGAGGGCCCTGGAGCTCGTGACGTCAGCTTCGGCGCGAGGTTACTCCCGGTCATTCCCTGGGCGGCCGGGTTCCGCGGGGCGGGGCGGGGCGGGGCGGGGCCGAGGCTCCAGACTCCGCGCCCCGCCCCCACCCTGCCCTTTGGAGGTGCCCGGCCCCCGCCGTCCACGTGGACCTGGAAGATAAGCCTGGGGGGGCGGGGGGGGGGCTTGCCTCCCTGGGACCTTCTCCGGGCACCCGGAGGACGGCCCTGCCACTTGGTGGCCAGAAACCGAGGCCCGAAGCGGGACTCGGCCAAGGACCCGCGGGAGCAAGCCGGCCCTCTTACCTTTCCTTCCTAAATTGGGGGGCTGAGGCGTCGGGGTGCTATAGATGAGGGTGCAGGATGCTGGTGAGAGACCGCCCCTGTTCCAGAAGACTCATTCATTCATTCAACCGCAAGCTTTACGTAAGGTCTACAGCCTGAAAACGTCAGGGTACACAGCGTTCTGTGCATGGGGGGTGGCACGGAGAAACAGGTGAGGCCACACAGCATCAGTACCTAACTGCTAGGTGGAGGTCTGCGGTCAGCAAGAGCCAAGTTCGAATCCAGCCTCAGACTCTTATGAACTGGGTGACCCTGGGCAAGTCACTGAAATGCCCCAGTTTGTCATCTTCAAAATGAGTTGGAGAAGGAAATAGCCAACCACTCCACTACCTTTGCCAAGAAAACCCCAGCGGGGTCATGTAGAGAAGAGGAAACTGAACAATAGCTACAGTCCAGCCTCCCTGCTTCTTAATTAGATTAGAGAGGGCCTCATTCTCTTGGAGTTTATAGCCAAGGAAAGGATATACAGATATACTGACATCCCTGTCTGCCCATCTCTAATAATAACAATAGTCATTACATAGCTCCTACTATGTATCAGGCCAACTGGGATGATATTGGATCCTCACAGCATCCCTGCCTGCCCATTCTGTTATAATAACAGGAAACTAATAATAACAGTATTATTTATATAGCTCCTATTATGTATCAGGCCAAATAGTGTCTCCTAGGATCCTTACATCATCCCTGCCTGCCCACTCTGTTATAATAATAAAAGCTAATAATAACAATATTATTACTCCTACTATGTATCAGGTCAAATAGTATCTCATTGGATCCTCATAGCACCCCTGCCTACCCATTCTGTTGTAATAATAAATAAATAATAATTGCAATAGTACTTATATAGCTTCTACTATATTTCAGGCCAAATCACATCTCATTGGATCCTCACAGCTTCCCTGCCTGCCTATTCTGTTATTATAATAATTAATAATAGCAATAGTATTTGTATAGTTTCCACTGTGTACCAGGCCAAATGGTATCTCTTTGGCTGCTCACAGCAAGCCTTGGAAAGAGGGGCTTTTATTATTATACTCATTTTACAGATAGGAAAACTGAGACAAACAGGTAAATGAGTTGTCCAAAGTCACACAAACTAGTAAGTGTCTGTGGCTGAATTGAAACTCAGTTTTTCCTGATTGCAATCCCAGAGTTCTATCTATTGCAACACTAAGTTGCCTCTAGTTCTGTGTCCTGAAAATTCCTCAATGGACCCACCCAGCATGCTGGAGACCAGTGGAATGAACAAACCCATTAGTTATTCAAATAATAATATTTGACACTTCCCCCACTCTTCAGGAGTTTCTAATGGATCTGACAGGCTGTGAGGAGGCAGTGAAGATTTTTGAGTAGAGATGTGATATAATTATGTGGTATGGTGTCTTTTCCAACTCTTCCTGATGTCATTTGGGATTTTCTTGACAAAGATACTTCAACATTTTCCATTTCCTTTTCCAGTTTATTTTATAGATAAGAATTGAGGCAAACAGGGTAAAGTGATTTGGCCAGGGTCACACAGTTAGTGTCTGAAGCTGGATTAGAATTCAGGAAGAGGAATGCTCCATCTACTGAGCCACCTAGCTTCTCTAAGAATATAGCACTGGTATGAAGAATAGAAAGAAGATAAACTGATAACAGGAGTAGCTGAGAGGCTATTACAGTAATCAAGGTGAGAAGAGATGACAATTTGGTCTGGGATAGTGGCTGTGGAATTGAAGAGCTGAAGACAGATGATGAGAGAAGTTTATAGGAGGCAGAATGGACCAGAGTTGGAACTGGAATTTAAGGGATCTGAGAGCTCAACTGGTCAAGCCCTATATTTTACAAAAGAGGAAACTAAGGTCCAGAGACTTCATAACTTGTCTGAGGTCACCCAGGAAATTAGCAGAGCCAGGATTTCAACCAGAATTCTTTTTTTAAAAATCTATTTACTTATTTTTCCAGCTTCATGCAGAGATAATTTTCAACAATCATTTTTGGGTTTATTTTTTTGGCAAGGCAGTGGGGTTATGTGACTTGCCCAAGGTCACACAGTTAAGTATTATGTATCTGAAGCTGGATTTGAACTCAGGTCCTCCTGACTAAAGGGACAATACTCTATTCACTGGTTTTGAGCTTCACATTTTTCTTTCTCTCTCTCATCCCCCTGACAGAGAGCAATCTAATGTAGTTTATACATTATAACTATGTTAAACATATTACCATATTAATCATGTTGTGAAAGAAGAATCAGAACAAAAAAGAAAAAAAAACAGATGGGGGGAACATAATCCGTAAAACAAATTTAGAAAATTGAAAATAGTAAGGTTTTGGTCTACAATCAGACTCCATAGTTCCTTCTCTGATGTGGATGGTATTTTCTAACACAAGTCTTTTAGAATTCTCTTTGATTATTGTTCTGCTGAGATGAACAAGTCTATCATAGTTATCACACAATGTTGCTGTTAATGCATACAATGTTTTTCTGGTTCTGCTCACTTCACTCAACATCAGGAACCCAGGATTCTTGACTCTAAATATGGTGCGTTTTCTATTATCCCAGACAGCAGGAGAATGAGAGAAAGAAGAGTACAGTATGACTCTGAGGTTGTCACCACAGGTAGCAAGAACTGATGCCATGGACCAAACTAGAATAGTTGGGGGAGGAGCTGGTTTGAGGATAAGGATGACTTGTTGAGATAAAGTACTAGTGCTAGGTCAGTGACATAGTGTCTGCTTAATAAATTTCTATTGCTTGCTTACTTGATTGATTAACGTGAGAGTCATTGACATAGAGATTAAAGTTGAAACCATGGAGATGATGAAAGCATCCAGGAAGAGAGGAAAGGACTGAGGACTCAGTTCTGCACATTTAAGGAGGAACTGGCAAAAGGTATAGAGGAATGATTAGAGAGGTTTGTTTGGGAAGAAGTATGAGAACCTAACATCTCTGGAATCCAAGTGGGAAAAGAGAACATTTAGAAGAAGGGAGTGATCTACTGGGGCAAGGCTTGATAGGGTGGGAGAAAAAAATTAGGAAGATGTTAGATAACCTTGGAGAGGGGAGCTGCAAAATGGACAGAATGAAGCTGAATTTCAAAGGGGTTGAGCAATAAGTGGGTGGAGGGAAAGGGGAAGGCTAGAGAATGCGTTACTCCTTTAAAAGTTGGTCTTGGAGGAGAATATGAAAACCAGAAGATAGCCTGAGAGGATGTCAAGTTTCTGGGAAGGGCCCACTGGTGGGGGTGGGGGTGGGGCAGGGTGAATAGAATGGAGAAGAGATGGGTGTGACTTCTAGATTAGTCTCCTAGAAGTTGTTTGTTGATGAGGTAAACTCTAGATAAGATATGAAGGAAATTTTTATAAATCAGACATTCTTAAGTGTATAGAGAACACTTGATATTTGAAGGAATCCTGGGTGAGATTGTGTGATGAAAAAAAGTGAGGAGAAAAGAAAAAAGTGAAAAGAGGAGAAAGAAGAAAAGAAAGACATGAGGAGACAAAAGTTCTAGAGGTTCTCTACACTGAGATTTCTCAGTGACCTCCTTCAACTCTCTTGGGTTCCATTAATCCCTAGGTTGGTGACTCCCAGTTCCTAGGTCCAGGTTTAGTCTCTGCTAAGTTTCAGTCCTACATCACCTATGAGACATTTCCCTGTGGATATTCAGGATGTGTATTCAATTCAACCTGTTCAAAACCAGAATCATTATCTTTCTCCCCAAATTTCCCTATTTCTGTCAAAGGCTCCATCATTTTTCTAAGCCCACAAGTTCACAATTTTAATATTATCCTCAATGTCTCAATCTCATTCACCCCACATATCCACTCAGTTGCCAGATCTTGACTTTGATACTTCTAAAACATGTCTAGAATATATCCACTTCTCTTTTGTCATGCAGACAATATTTTATTTCAAGTTCCTATCCAGTGGTATTCAAGAGTCTGCTCTAATGGCTCATGAGAGCCAAGTAGTAGATTTACTGTGTGAACATTCACACTCTGGAATGCTAAAAAAATAAGTAAATGCTATAAATATAATAAATAGATTCCATAAATGTAATAATTGATAGCATGTAAGTAAATTATAAATATAAATAATATACAAAAATAAATTCTATAAATAAAATAAACAATATGCATATAAATATCATGAACATCTTATGATTCTATGAATCCATTGACAAGAAGAATAATTTGATGAAATTAATGTTATTCAGTCATTTCCAACCCTATCTCATTCTTCATGACCCCATTTGGGGTTTTCTTGACAAAGATATTGGAATGGTCTGCCATTTCCTTCACCAGTTCATTTTAAAGATAAGGAAACTGAGATAACCTTAAGTGACTTGTCCAGGGTCACACAACTTGTGAGCATCTGAAACTGGATTTGAACTCAGGAAGATGAATCTTCCTAACTCCAGACCTGGAACTCTATCCACTGTGCTACCATTTTATAATCTTATAAGCTTATCTAGCTTTTCACCTGAGTTTACAGAAAACAAGGGACAATTGTTTTAAATAGAGGTTATTACCTCTAGATAGCTAGAGAAAGGCAGTGGTGGCCTTGTACTATTTCCAATGAGTTTAAGCTACAGAGCTCAGCAACCCATTCATACCTGAGTGGGTAGGGTGGATGTTGAGGTGGAGAGAAGGTCTGGCTTTAACCTCTTGCCCAAGAGTTACCTTTACCTATTGACAGATTTTGTTTTGCTTTCAACTGCTTGGCTTGGCTGGAACCCAATGTGGGCAAACAATTCTGTAGGTTGATCCAAGGTGAGGAGGAGAATCAGTAGCAATCACTTCAGGGTGACTGACAGGGCTGCCCCTGCTTCAGAAGCCTTGCCATCCCACCAGGCCAAAGGGCCATCTGACTACTGATAATTTTTTCCAGGTTAAAGGATCTTTATATAGTCTCAGGCACACCAGTCCAGGGAATTTATCTCTTTCTCTTCCCTTTAGCTGCTCTTGGCTCTGGTGTTCAGAGGAGACATTGATGATCTCTCTTACCTTTGCTCCCAAATCAACTGGGTCATGGTAGGTCAGGATGCTTCCACGTTGTCATCCTGAAATCACTGAATGGTCACTTCAAGTAGCAATAATGGAACTTGGAAACCTGCGAAATTGTTCTGCCTATCCTGTGACTGAGTCAGAGATGATTTTACCATTTAGTTCTATTATACTATATTCTGTTGTTATTTAATCAGAAAACATTCTGATTAAAATTTAAGTTATGGACTCCCATTTCTTTTTTTATTGATATTTCATTTTTCCAATTCTATGTTATGAAAGTTTTTCAACATCCATCCATTTGCCTATTTATATTACACAATTTTCTTCTCTCCCTTCCCGCTTCCTCCTCTCAGCAGCGAACAGTCTAGTGAATATTGTACATGTACATTTGTGTTTGACATGTTTATATATATATATATATTAGTTCTTTTGTGTATGAGGAATTAGGACTAAAAGAAGAGAAAGAAAACCATGGGATAGGAAGAAAAATCATAAGAGAAATTTTATAAAAGTGACATAATGCTCAAATTCTAGGGTATTTTGTCCGTTCCCCACCCCCAACTTCATCTGGAGGTGGATGGCATTGTCCATAACAAGTCTCCCTTGGTTGTCCTAGGTCTCTGAACTGCAGAGTAGAGCTACATCCATCATAGTTGATCAATCCACAATGTTGTTAATGTGTGTAATGTTGGCTCTGCTTGCTTTGCTCAGTATTAATTCATGTAATTCTTTCCATGCTTTCTAGAGTCTGACCATTCATAGATCATGAATGATCCATATTATAGAGATCTACATTATAAATATTTATAGATATAATATACATATATTATATATGTATGTGTATATATATATGTATATATATGTATATATACATATATATATATATATATATATATATATATATATATATATATATATAACTGGAAATTGAGGGGATGCCCATCAATTGGGGAATGGCTTAACAAGTTATGATACATAAATACTATGGAATATTATCATTCTATAAGAAACCATAAATGGTCAGACTTTAGAGAAGCATGGAATGCCTTATGGGATCTGATGCTGAGTAAAAGGAATAGAGTCACGAGAACAATGTACACATCAACAACATTATGAGATGAACAAACATGATGGAAGCCAGTCCAGAGAGCTAGGACAGCTGTATTTGACTGGTTATGGACTATATTCTCCCCAACCAGAGGAAGAAAAACAAAACAAAACAAACACTTTATAAAAATTCTCTCTTATGTATCTCTTTCCCTTAATCCTAATTCTTCATGCCAAAAATTACTAATTTGTAAATATGTTTAGCAACATATGTATGTAAAATGTTAACGTGACTATTCCCTGCTGAGGGGAGGGGAGTGGGAAGGGAGGATGGAGGGAAATTTTATAACTTGGAAGTATGCATGTACAAATGGATGAAAATAAATTTAAAATAAAAAAAATAGATCAATAGAACTCTATAACTTGTTTCAACCATTCCCCAATTGATGGGCGTCCCCTTGATTTCCAATTCTTTGCCACTACAAAAGAATTGCTATGAGTATTTTGGAACATGTGAGACTTTTCCTATTTTTTTATGATGTCTTCTGGATATAGGCTTAGTTTTGGTATTGCTGCATCAAAGGGTGTGATCAGTTTTATTGCACTTTGGGCATATTGCTCTCCAGAATGATTGGATTAGTTCACAACTCCACCAATAATGCATTAATGTCCCAATCCTTCCACAACCTTTCCAACATTGATTGTTTTCCTTTTGTCATTTCAGTCAATCTGATAGATGTGAGATGGTACCTCATAGTTGTTTTAATTTGCATTTCTCTAATCAATAATGATTTGGAGCATTTTTTCATTTGATTATATATAGTTCTAATCTCTTCATTTGAAAAATGCCTCTTCATATTCTTTGTCCATTTATCAATTGAGGAATGATATGTAACCTTATAAATTTGATTCAATTCTCTATATATTTTAGAAATGAGACTTTTATCAGTACCCCTAGCTTTGAAAATTGTTTCCCAACTTTCTGTTTGTTTTCCTTCTAATCTTGGCAGCATTAGTTTTATTTGGGCGAAAACCTTTTGACTTAATGTAATCAAAATCCCATCTCTTTTTTATAGCATCTGATTGAGTCTTTGACCCATCTGTCTCACAAGTGGGTCGTGCACCACAATCTATCTAAAGTAGTCACCTGGGGCAGCTAGGTGGCGCAGTGGATAAAGCACCTGCCCTGGAGTCAGGAGTACCTGGGTTCAAATCTGGTCTCAGACACTCAATAATTACCTAGCTAGCTGTGTGGCCTTGGGCAAGCCACTTAACCCCATTTGCCTTGCAAAAACCTAAAACAAACAAAAAAAAAGATAACTTGATAAAAGTAAAACTATATCCTTTAAAAAAAATAAAATAAAGTAGTCACCAAAATATTTTGGGGTTACAACAGTTCCAAAGGACGCATGTAAAAATGCTGTCCACCTCTAGAGTGAGAACTGGTAAACTCTGAGTGTAGATCAAAGCATTTCGCTTTATTTTAATTTTTTTGTGCAGTATTTGTGAAAATATGTGTTTCATGAACACATATATATATATATAATAATATATATATAATATATATATATATATAATGGGTATTATATTTCTTGCCTTCCCATTGAGTGGGAAAGGAAGTGGAGAGAGAATTTGGAACTGAAAATAAAAATAATAAAATTAAATTAGATTATTTGATGCTAAAAAGAAAAGTAAATCAGTGTAGCAAACTAGAGAAGCAATAAAAAGAAGCAGTTGAGAATGGTAATCTAGTATTTCATAAATCCAAGAATATAAACTACCTTTTAAAAAATATTCATCAATTACTTATTTTTCCAGTTCTATGTAATGATAATTTTCAACATTCATTTTTGCAAGTTTTCTCCTTCCCATTCTAGGTTACTAAATAATTGGATAGAGGGCATACATGTACACATTTCCATATTATATAAACTTCCCTTTTAACAAGAACTCCTGGGAAAAAATGAAAAGCAGATTATCGGAAATTAAGCTCAGAAATTAGATATCTTACACCACATACAATAAGCTCGATGGATATCCAACTAAATATAAAAGATTATATTATAAAAGGTTATAAAAAATTAGATGAGAACAAAATCAATGTAACTGGCAATTATCTCTTACTAGAACAAGGGGTAGATAGAAGCATAAAAGATAAAATAAATTATAATCACAAAAGACAGAATTTTGTGTCCATTCAGTTAAAGCTATTGTATGAATAAAATCAATGAAAACAACAAAAACAAAACAGTTGAGGAGGGGAAATACTTGCATAAAATATAACTAAGGAAATTCTGTTGCCCAATATATACAAGGAATTGGCATACCATGACAATCCATTCCCTAAGAGGAAACTAATCAAAGGATATGAACAGTTTTCAAAAGATTTGAAAACTATAAATGACTCCATGAAAACATTCTGAGTTACTAAGTAGTAAGATTAAAAAAAATTATTTAATCAAGTTTTAAGCCTTGTCTCCATGCAAGTTGACAGAGATAAGATAGGGAAAAGTCAATGTTGGAAGAACCATAAAAAATTAACATATTGAAATGATTCAGTTGTTCTGGATTTCAGTATGAAATTTCCCTCAAAATGTGACTATACTGTCCATATTCTGGGATTTATTAATCCCACTGTTGCACATATACCTCAAGGAAGTCATAGTCACAAATAAAGGTTTGGTATATATCAAAATATCAACAGCAATAAGTCTCTGATAATGAAGAACTGGAAACAAAGTGAATACTCATTGACTTGGAAATGTCAGAGAAAACTTGTAGGAATATAATGGAATATTATTTTGCAGCAATAATTTGAATTTAGAGAAATGTAGGAAAACTTGTAAGAACCAATGTAGAATGAAATGAGCAAGTCTAAGAGATTAGTCTATACACTGACTATCCAGTGTACATGAAATTTGAATTTATAGTCTCTGACTAATGGGAAAAAAAAAATGGAGTTCCAGAGATGAGATTATGAGGTATGTGCTTCTTTCCTCATGGCAAGGAAGTACACTGAACATTCTACACATTCTCAGTCTTGGTCTCTTTCTATTCTATTTTCATGCAGTTTTTTTTTTCTCTGTTACAAGGAAGAGTTCAGACTGGGGTGGGTAAAACCTGTGATAAAAAGACAAAAGGCAACCATAAAACTTGAGAGAAACTCAGCACCAACAAATGTAGGTTATATTTTTAAAGGTGACTAAGTATTGATGGTTAAGGGCAAATCCATCCCTGAGACTCAAATAGAATGATAATCTCTCTTTTTTTTTTGAAAGATAATCTCTTAATTTTTTCCCCCCACATTCACTTCTCCTCACTTTGGGATCAGTTGGATGAAAATGGATTGTAGCTTTGACCCTGCCACCCACAAAAGCAATGTTTTAATATGGGAACTCTTCCTGGTTATGCATTTGCTTTCTGATATGTTATTGCTTTGTATTAAGTTTAATTTTTCAAGGTCTGTGACAATGAGATTTAAAGTTCCTTAAGGGCCAGGACCTCTTTTATTTTTCTCTTTGTGTCCTTAGCAGCTAGAATAAGTCTCTAATATTCAATTGGTCATTAATAAGTGCTGGTTGAATTGAATTCCAGCCCCAAATCTTTACTAGCTATGTGATTCTGGGCAAGGTATTTAACCCTGTTTGCCTTAGTTTCTTCATCTGTAAAACTCAATGGGAAGGAACAGGTGTCTTTGCCACAAAAACCCCAAATATGGTCATGAAAAGTCAGACACAATGATCAACAACATAACAAGAGTATCTAGGAGAGGGAGACTGAGAAGGCTGCAAGAGAGCAAAATGACCATGGTCATTGTTCTCTTCTTTAGACATATTTGTGACAGTGGATTCCAAATCCTAGACTTGGAATCCTCCAGTGAGTTGAGTGAGAAAAGCTAAATTTACAATTCAGTTCCACAACTTTAAACACCTGCTAAGTGTTGGGTATACTAAGATTAGCAGAACAAAACAGTTCCCGTCCTGAAAAAAGGTTATATACTAGGAGTATACAGCATGATAGGAATTGGAACTGGTTTTTTGATTCCATTGGTCTAGGGAACTCTTAAGTGAGAAAAATCCCTTTACCAGCGCATATCAGCACATTCTTTCCATCTTAAGTCACAGAGGTTAAGTGATTTACCTAGACTCACATAGCAGGTGCTTCTCAGAGTTGAGAACTAATTTTTCCTGGATTGATTCTTTTCTTCATTTAATATGGCATTTTTCTTCATATATATATATATATATATATATACATATATATATGTAAATTTTAAAAATACTTCAAAATAATTTCAAGACAAGGATAAGTAGATGATGCATTGAAAACCTGAAAACTCAGGAAAACCTGAGTTCAAATATGGCCTCTGACACATACTAAGATGTTGGACAAGTCATTTAACCCTGTTTATCTCAGTTTCCTCATCTGTAAAATGATCTGGAAAAGGAAATGGCAAGTCACTCCAATATTTTTGCCAAGAAAAATCACAAATGGAATTTCTGAAAAGACTGAAGAGCAAAAATTTTATGGTGGGGGAATCCATGAAGGAGGGGTCAGAAAGAAAAGAACAAAACCCAAGTTTTGGTCCCTTTGAGATGGAATTTCCTTTGTTTTTCAGTTTTCAGCTCTTTCCTCTCTTCTGTTTTTTTTACTCCCTAGCTGTATCTCATTCTTAGAAATGAATTTTATGCATTGTTAAACCTTATTGAGGCTCGAGGTCTTACACCTCTTCTGACAGTTCATGCTTTCAAAGGTCACGACTTTATTAGGCATTGCCAAGGACTTTCTACTACTTCTTTGTCCCAGATTCTGGGCATAGGCCTTTTTTAATCACTGATCAAGAGAATGGGCTCTTACTTTTTTCCCCCATTTTTTATTCTCATATTTTTTCTGGTTTATGCTTTTAGGTTCTTAACAAAGTAACATTAAAAAACTAAGATTCTTCTCAGATTACAGTTGTGTCATACAGTCATTTTTAGTTATATATTTATATAGGTTTCATTTCAAAAGCTGTGTTTCTTAAAGGCTTGGTCTATATTTTGCTTTTGGGGTGGTTGTAAGGTATTTGGGGGGTTAAGTGACTTGTCCAGGGTCATGTAGTTGGATTTGAACTCAGGTCCTAATAATGCCAGGATTGGTGCTCTATCTACTGAGGCACCTACCTGCCCCCACCCCAGATTTTGAAATAACTCTGAGCCAGACTAGTATACCAATTTGAGTAACTAGAAATTTCACTTTTCCTCACAAAGTCCTTTGTTTTACTATCAATAACAGATAATTGCAGGGTTCAACTTAATTTACCAACAAGGAAGGAGTAAAGGAAGAGGCAATCAAATAACAAAGTAACCAAATTAAACAATATTTCTAATCATACCCTGCATATCAATTATCAACTTTTATCATTAAATTAAATTCAAAATATGTTTTCTTATGATCTTATCACATCTCTATCTAAGTCATCCAAGTGCAAAGCCATTCTCTTTGACTGACTTTGTACACTTTCATCATTCATCACCATCATGGAATCTCTGTTGCTTTGTGTTAAAACTGCCTAAATTTATGGGATTTATTAGATAATCTCCCTATTCCTTTTTTTGGGGGGGGGCTTTTTGCAAGGCAAATGGGGTTAAGTGACTTGCCCAAGGCCACACAGCTAGGTAATTATTAAGTGTCTAAGGCCAGATTTGAACCCAGGTACTCCTGACTCCAGGGCCGGTGCACCACCTAGCTGTCCCTCCCTATTCCCTTTTTCTGCCAATTTATTCAAATGCCTAGGACCCATTCCCCCTGCTGAAACAGCTATCAGGTGGTTGTAGATGGACTTTAACTTAAGGGAGATTAGTTCCAACCAGCTGCACTTGATTGTTTATCAGATTCTTTCTATGATAGTTGACCACTCCCTGGATTGGGGCAGAGGTAATACTTGTCACTTGGAGCCTAGCCGCCGCCCCCCCCCCCCCCTTTGATTCCTTCATTTTCCTCTTTCAGAAAATGAGAGAACAGGATAAAGCTGGGGAGCCCTGTTAACAGTACTGTTTAAAAAAACATTTCTTTCAGTTGTGTCCTTGATATACACTGTTAGTCTCAGTTCAATATTGAGTGCCTTCTGTGTGCATAACATTGTTTTTACTTTCCTGTCTCCAACTTTCCTAATGTACAATCTTTCTATTTCTCCTGTCTTTTTCAATTTTCTCCCTCTTTCTATCCTTTTTAGCTTTCTGTCTTTCCAATGTACATATGAATTTTCTGTCTTGAAAACATCATCATCATCATCACTAGAATTTTAGTGCTTTTAGGTTTTACAAAGGACTTTAAATGTTATCTCATTTAATCCTCACCTTAACTTTGGTAGGTACATGTTATTATTATTATTCCTACTTTGCAGATTAATAATATTAATAGTTACTAGGTATTAATTAGCACTAGCTATATGATCCTGTACAAGTCACATAATTTTTGTTTGCCTGTTTCCAAAACTGTAAAATGGGGATAGCAGCACCTGCAAGACAATGCCCCAGAATCGTTTTAATTTTTATTGGTGAATTGGACCATTTTTTTTCATGGTTGCCATTGCTTTGGTTATAATCTTTTTTAAGTTGCCTGTTCATACACTTCCAATTATATAGTGGGAAATGGCTTATTCTTTTTTTTTTAATAGTTTTTGCAAGGCAATGGGGTTAAGTGGCTTGCCCAAGGCCACACAGCTAAGTAATTATTAAGTGTTTGAGGTCGGATTTGAACTCAGGTACTCCTGACCCCATAACTGGTGCTCTATCCACTGTGCTACCTAGCCGCCCCTCTTATTCTTTATTTTTATAACTGTGTCAGTTTTTTATATATCTTAGATATTATACTCTTTCCAAAGAAATTTACTATGAATATGATTTACAAATTGTTTTCCTCCTGTTTCTAATTGAACTTTATTTTTGCTTTTGCACAAGCCTATCAAGTCTATATAAATCAGAATTGTTTATTTTATCTTTTATCATAAAATGTTAATAATTTCCTCCTTTGATTTTTTTTTTGCAATCTCTTTCCTAATATTTTATTTAATGTTTTTGCAGTAACATTCATTAGAGATTTTGGACTGTAATTTTCTCTCTGCTTTATTTCTCTCATATTTGGTTGTAAGATCTTTGTTTCATTAAAATATAAATTTGGTAAGATCTTATCTTTACTCATTTTTTCTAATAATTCATATAGCATTAGACTTTATTTCTCTTTCTTTTATAGAATTTACTAGTACTTTTTTTGGACTTGGAGGTTTTTTGGGGGGAGAATTCAATTGTTTTTTCTGAGATTGGGTTGTTTATAAGTATTCACCTATTTCTTTTAAAATATTAGCTTTGTTCTCAGTCCTTTTTTTTAGGTTTTTTTTTTTTGCAAGTCAGTGGGATTAAGTGGCTTGCCCAATGCCACACAGCTAGGTAATTATTAAGTGTCTAGGGTAGGATTTGAACTCAGGTACTCCTGACTCCAGGGCCAGTGCTCCATCCACTGCACCACCTAGCTGCCCTAGTTCTCAGTCCTTTTTTTAAAAAATCTAGTTTTTCTCACTTCCTTTTTTTATTTTCAATTTTGTTGATCTGCTTTACTTTCAGAATTTCTATTTTGCGTTTAATTTAGGATTTAAAAAATTAATAGTGATTTTCAAAAAAATTTCATTCTCAGTTTATTCTCCCCTTTTTTTGTTGATGCATGTGTATGGAGATATAAAATTTCCTCTAGGAACTGTTTTGGCTCATACCAAAAATGTTTTGATATGTTGTCTAATTTTTATCCTTTTCTTTGATCTCTTGTTTCAGTAATTAATATATATATATATATAAAATTTAGAGTTGTATTATTTAGTTTCCATTTAAATCTAAATCCTTTATTTATTAAAATTGTTAGTAAAAGGTGTGCTTAATTTCTTTGTTCTGCATTTGTTGATGATTTTTTAATTTCCTGTGATGGATAAAGATAACAATCAACTGAGAAATATGTGTATTCTTTATGATTCCCATTCAGTAGTCATTGAAATCTATCATATCTAACTTTTCTAAAATTCTATCCATATATATATATATATATATATACATACACACACACACACACACACATTTGTATATGTACATCTATATGTGCACACATAACTTTATCTTTTGGTTAGATTTATCTAAATCTGTAAGGAGTGCATTAAGTTTCCCCAATTTATTATTAATTATTATTTTTCTGGTTTTCTCTAGTTCAGTTAATTTTTCCGTTAGATATTTAGATGTTATTTCATTTAGTTCATTCATCTCTGTGTGTCTGTTGTATGTATTCATGTATCTTTGGGTGTATTTATTATTGATATGATTTCATTATCCATGATATTTTTAAGTATTATGTAGCTTCCCTCCTAATCTCCTATGTCTATTTTTATTATTGCCTTATATAAGATCATTATTGTCACCCTTGATTTTTTCTTTAGAGGAGTGACATAATAGTTCTATTTCACCCCCTTAATAAACCTATGTGAATCTCTATGTTTCATGCTTATTTCTCTCCCTCTCTCTCTCTCTTTTTTTTTTTTGCAAGGCAGATGGGGTTAAGTGGCTTGCCCAAGGCCACACAGCTAGGTAATTATTAAGTGTCTGAGACTGGATTTGAACCCAGGTACTCCTGACTCCAAGGCCGGTCGGTGTTTTATCCACTGCGCCACCTAGCCACCCCTCATGCTTATTTCTTATAAACAATATATGTTTTGAATTATACTTTCTGATCCATTTTGCCACTCTCCTTTATTTTATGGATGTGTTTATTCCATTCTCATTCATGATCATAATTGTTAGGTGTGTTCTTTCCACCATATCCTATTATCACTTTTTTCTCCTTTTGTCAACATTAATTATCTAAAATTATATTGGTCTTAGCTTAGTTCTTTATCCTTCCTTAGATTGAGGTCAAATTCAGACCTCATTTTCTGAGTTTTACCATTCTTTTCTCTTTTAAAGTTAGTTCCTCTTCTATTACTGAAGTATGTTTTGTCTTTATCTGTAGATGTGTGTTTATTCTTCTACTTCAAATAAGGGTGATGCTCATGAAAATCTCTGGTCCCAACATGATACCTATATAGTCTTTTTTTTTTCCCCAATTACATGCAAAAATAATTTTCAACATTTATCCTTTTGTAAGCTTTTGAGTTCCACATTTTTCTACAATTCTCCCTTCCTTCCCCCCTCCCCATAGCAGTGAGCATTCTGATATAGGTTCAACATGTATAATCATATTTAACATATTTCCATATTAGTGATGTTTTGAAAGCAGAATTAGAACTAAGGGAGGAAAAATCATGAGAAAGAAAGAAAATGTATAAAGCAAGTTGTAAAAAGTGAACATATATGCTTTGTTTTGCATTCAGACACCATAGTTTTTTTCTCTGGATGTAAATAGTATTTTCTATAACAGGTCTCTGATGCCTTATATAGTCTTCTGACATGTCTCAGTAATAAGAAAAAATAAATTCCTTCTCCATCATTTTTTTCCCTAGTAGATTCCTGTTCCCTCCCTTTCCGTTACTCTTTTTTAAAACATTTTTACTTTTTTAAAAATTAAAAAATTTTCCCCCCTTTTTTCCCCTTTACTCTTAAATCAACAAAATAGCATACAATTCCACCAAGTCCAACCTTTTTTTTCTTTGCTATATCTTTGACTCTTGAAAATTGTTAGATTTTGAAGGGACAGTGGTCTCTTCCCCTAAATTAAGATGTAATCTCTTATCTTTATTTTAGCTACTTCAAGTCATTAAAATAACTACTTTTCTAGGCTCCCCTTGTGTCCTATGTTTGTTTAAAGATTCCTTCCATCTCTTATTTCCTCAACTGGAATGTTTTTTCTCCTGAAAATCCATATATTTTCCCCTATAGAATTATTCTCGATTTTGCAACTATTGTCTTCTGGTGCTTTTTCCCAAAAAAAGCACCTGTTCTTTTCAGTCAAATCAGTAAGCATTTATTTATTTTTTATTTTTTTAGGTTTTTTTCCAAGGCGAATGGGGTTAAGTGGCTTGCCCCAGGCCACACAGCTAGGTGATTATTAAGTGTCTGAGGTCGGATTTGAACCCAGGTACTCCTGACTCCAGGGCTGGTGCTTTATCCACTACACCACATAGCTGCCCTGAGTAAGCATTTATTAAGCGCCACAGAGCCCTGTGGTTGGGGAGGGGATGGGGAAACAAAAAAAGGCAAAAACCAGTTTCTACTCTTTAATTCTACTCTAATTGGTCTAAAGCTACAGATAACAGAAATTGAAAATAATTAACAGATGGAAGGCACTAGAATTAAGGCACTTGTAGAAGATTGATTTATCTACTAGACATTTAAGGTTTATAGTTCTTGGTCCTGGAGCAGCTTGACTTTGGACCATACTGCTTTCAGGCGGGATTTTTTTCAGGCCCCTCAATAATCTGCCCTCTGCCTATTTCCTTATGCTATCACCTGCCTAGAGGTCCAAACTTCAGGGTTCAACTCCTGGATAACACCGCCTTCTGGCTAGTCTCCTGAAATATCTCTAAATCTTGTCCTGGTTTCCATGTTCTCATGTATCAGGAGGCCTCAGCCCCTAGACTGGCCCTTGCTTTTGATCCTGTCTCCCCATGCTCTTTGGGAGATGGGGAGGGGCGGCTAGGTGGATAAAGCACCAGCCCTGGAGTCAGGAGTACCTGGGTTCAAATCCGGTCTCAGACACTTAATAATCACCTAGCTGTGTGGCCTGGAGCAAGCCACTTAAGCCTGTTTGCCTTGCAAAAAAACTTTAAAAAAAAAGTCTTTAGGAGATGAGGGTGCTCACAGCTGTTTTCCTTTGGGTTATTTTTTTCACATGGTTCTCTTCATTGCTAATGGTGTTCCTCAGGGGAGTTATGTTTGCCTAGAAATTTTCATATAACCGTTTTAACTGGAAGTCTTCCAATCCCTTTTCTGGTCTTCCCTTACTACCCACATAGTCATCCTTGCCCCTAAAATAGCTTAGCTCATATGGAAACTGGGAGGATATCTTGGCCAGCCACAGCAAAGCTGGCAGTCAGAGGGAAGAAGGATGTTGGAATAATATAATAACCTAGCAAAAAGACACAAGGAAGTAAATCAGATCCAATCTTTAGCATCCCATTGTAGGAGAAAGCAACTTCTTACCACATACTTAAAATGATCCAGAAAGGGGTGGGATTTCAGAGAACTATCTAGTCCCATTCTTTCATTTCATGAAGACACTTGAAGCCCAGAGAGAAGTATTTTGCACAGAATTACATAGTAAGTCATTTGAAAAGCCAGGCCTAGAATACTATGGTTGGCATTTTGGCCACTGGTCCTGGCTGCCTATAAGCAACACCATACTGGTTTATGAACCACAGTTGATAGAAGGAAAAACTATTCCATACTGGTTCATAAACTACTGCTGATAAAAGGAAAAGCTGTCATGGAGAGGGTTAACGAAAGAGGACAGGAAAAATGAACAATGAGCAAAAAGCTCAAGATGTAAGATCTTGACAGGTTAAAGGTTTCACTTCTCAGGGTGGGTTCTTCAGAGGACATTTCTGTGTTTCCTGGCACAAGGCCTGAAATTCTGGAACCTTTTACTATGGAATAGGGGGTGGGTGACTTAAGGCATGGTAATAACTCACACTTTAAAAATTATTTTTCCTTCACAACAGCGCAGGACTCCATTTTACAAATGTAGAAACAGGCTCAGAAATTAAAAGACATAGCCTTAGTCACACTAGAAACCAGGATTTCAATCTATCCTGATTTTTTTTTCTTAAAAAAAATTACAGCTTTTTAAAAAATCACTATCATTTCCTAATTAATATTCCATGATCCAGTAAAAAATTTCCATAATAATAAATGTTTATAGTCAAGCAAAACTCCCCAGTACATTGACCTCATCTGAAAATGTCCTTTTTGAAATTGACCTCATTTGAAAATGTCCTCCCACTCTGTCACCTGTGGGACAGGAGTTTGGATTTCCTTCAAAAATGAATAACAAAAAAAGAACAGATTCCTACATGCCACAGAAACTGACATATTTGACTTTCTTATTTAAAGAAAGTAGAATGACTGCCCATTTGAGCCCCTTTATTGCTGCAATCAGATCACAGTATATTTGTTGAAATTCAATGACAGGGTCTACCATAGGACCTAGTCAGAAGGGGCAGAAAGTTTCAGACAATACAGCTAACTGGGTAGCAGAGAAAATTAAGCTAAAGATCATTCAGTCTTGGAAAAAGGGATGTTTTTTTTTAAGGATAACGCATAATTTTATTAGGCAATGGAAGCTTATTGGTTGTTGTCCAAATTTGTGATCTTAGAATCATATGATTTACGAGTTATAATGGGAAGGGAACAGGCATTATGTTAAATATTTTAGAATATATCTCATTTGATCCTTACGACAATTGTGGGAGGTAGGATTTAGCGCCTCCTTTTATAGTTGGGGAAACTGAGGCAGGCAGAGATTAAGTGGCCACTCAGTCTGAGGCTAGGTTTGAATTTAGATTTTCCTGATTCCATGTCCTTAGCTGCAATCTGTTGGGCCACTTAGCCATAAGGGAACTTAGAATTCATTTAGACTGCTCTCTTCTTCGTATAGAGAAGGAAACAGGCTCAGAGGAGAGAGAGGTTATATAGTGAGCAATCACACTAGGCTTATAGAACCCAAAGTTCTTCATTTTCAGTTTTCTATTTTTTCCATTATGTTGAAGAGACTGTAGAGATCTCACTTTGCAGATAGAGAAACTGAGATTCAGAGAGACCAAGGCCACAAAGATAGGGAGGGCCTCTCTTCATCTATAGCCAGAAGAATGTTAAGTACCATGGCTTAGCATACCAAAGTTTTTGCTCGTTTCCTTGTGCCATCTTGTTGAATGCAGACTATAGAGTATCAATATGGTAGGACATAAAGAAATTCTCTTTAGGTTAGCAACTGACAAATGGTAGGAAGAGAATTCCAGTTCTGGCAATGTCACCATACCATTAAAAATGACCTGTCAACAATTTTGTTGTGTAGCCAACTAAGCATGCCAATATGGTGGCTCCACTGTAGCCACAGAAGTCCAATGATGAATGAGTTACCTATAAAGGAGATGAGAGACACATTGGCAATGAGGTGAGTGAGTTCCCATGATTAGAGTTTGATGTGGAGGCTGAGCAGAGTTCAAACCCCACGAGTTTTACTATATTCTGTGTTCCTCAACTCCAGTGAAAATGCCTTGGATTCTATTGACCACAATGGGTGAGAGAGTGTAGATGAATCAGTGCAAACATATTCTTAATTCTGGACGAATGACTCAAAATGACCTACAAGTGAACAATAAAGTGTCCATAAATAAAAGACCAGAATGATGGTTTTGCTATTTAATAGCTGTGTGACTTTGGGTTAGTGAATTAACTGCTCTCTCAACTTCAGTTTCTTCAACTGCAAAACGGGAATAATTAACAACATTGTAAATCCTACTGTATGTCACCCAGAAAACTTTGTAAACACTTTGCCAAATATAATCTTTGATTGTAATTATTTCCTCACTTTTGTATCATACCTTGTTCTTATCTAAGTGTTTTTACATCTATCGTCCATATGATTATGGTGGCAGAGCGCCACCATAGACTTGTAGCTGAAGCTCCTTAACTCAATTTCCATGTTGCCAATAATACTTGACTACCTATCTCCCAGGTATGTTATGAAGATACAAGGAGAAAATGCATTTAAAAGTGTTTCATAACTGTAAAGGATCACTTAAGTGTTAGTCCTTTAACAGATGTGTGAGCATCATGATTTGGGGTAGGGGGGTAGGGCAGGACATTTCTTTCTATTTCATTAGATAATCACAATATCCCTGCATGGGAGCAGTTGAGAGATTTCTCTGCTTTTTGACAGATGAGAACTCAAGATTTACTCAAAAACTTGTTTTCTGCCACCTGTACCATATAATGTCTTGAGATCTTTTTTGTCGTCTAACAGAAGGAGGGAAGGGGGCAGGGTTTCCAAGATGGGAAACATGTAGTTTCACTTTTTGAGGAATATTTTTAAAGCTTGTGTTTTAACTAAAGAGGGGGAAGGGCACCCTTAAGAAAAGGAGAAAGTGATTTTGCCAGTAAAAAAGTCGAAGACTCAGAAGAGTGGGGAGTGAATGGAAGATGTCACATGTCAAGAACAAGGTGAATGCAGCCAAACCAAATAGGGTTTCCAAACCTTTTCCCCAGGGTATCTATTTAACCTCTTAGATTCCTTTCTAGACCTGAAATTTAACAGTCTTATGGAAGCAAAACTTGAAAGAAAAAGGACATTTTAGGAATAGAAAAATAAATCCATGCTTTTTTTTGCAATTGGTCCCCCATAGGTGAAATATTTTCTTTCCTTTCTTGCCAGTATCCATCAAAACCTGACTCAGATGGCACCTCTTTCAAGAGCCTTTTCTTGACTGATTCAGTCAGTTTTTCTCTCATCCTCTTGATATTACTTTGTATAACTTTGTTTATATATTTACTTACTTGTATACTCATAGGCTGTAATATAGGCCCCTTTGGGCAGGACTATTTGCTTTGCTCAGCAAATAATAGATGCTTAAGGAAGCAAGCATTCATTATGCACCTAAGACTATGCTAAGTACTTATCTCATTTGGTTCTCAACAACAACCAGAGTAGGTAAGTACTATTATGACCCCCATTTTGTGGATCATACAGCTCAGAAGTATCTTGAGTCTGGACTTGGACTCAGGTCTTTTTGATTATAGACTCAGCACTCTTTCCACTGTTCCACTGACAAGCTTAATAATTGTGTGTTGAACTGAATTAAACAGTCATATAATCAAGATGAGCGCTATATTACCACATCCAGAAATCAAATCAGTAAGAAGACTTATAGGGGAGTTAGGTGGTGCTGTGTTAGGAGAACCTGAGTTTAAATCTGGCTTCAGACACTTAATACTTACCTAGCTATGTGACTTTGGTCAAGTCACTTAACCCCGACTACCTTGCAAAAACCAAAAATAAAATGAAAGGTAATTTAAAAAAAAAAGACTTAAATTTTCATAAACCTAGGCAATGGATAAGTAATGCTTTCTGACTCATCAAAAGACCTGTTTCCATTAAAAAACTTTTAGATTTCTTAAGTTTGTAAGGACCAAAGAGAGATGGCTTTAGGAAAAAAGGTTTTGTTAGAAAGAGAATATTTTAGAAACATGATGTTTTGTACCAGCAACTTTTAATTAGCTGGCAGTAAGGACCAAATATCAAAGTGAAACCAGTCAAGTAAAGGAAAAATGACCTTTCAACCACAGAAAATGGAAATTAGAGAAACAAACCCAAGGAATTGGGACAGGAAAATTTATCTTCCCAGTTCTTAAGTTATGATGCCACTATAATACTACATTGTTTTGGGAAAAGCAAAACAAAACTAGGTAATCCTTTAAAATAGAATAATGTTACAGGAAAACAAATTATAGTAATCCCTTCTACATTGAGGAGACTAGGGGTACCAGCAGCTCTGCAGTCTGGAAAATCTGCATAAAATTTTTGGTCCTCCCTATATAACAGAGAAGTCTGAATTATCATGGCATTAAAAGATAAAATATGTTGATATTATACTATATTCCACTTGTACTTCATGCATTTCTAAATCTTTTTAGTGCTGTCTGCTAGCCTTCCTGGGTCATCTGCAGCTTATGTAAAACTCCCCCCCCCCCCCAAATTCCCATTTAATTTCTTATGCTAATCCTTGATATATCAAAACCATAGTGGGGAAAGTTGAGATGTGGAAGGGCTAACTATGGTTTTAATGATTTAAAAAATTTATGGAGGATAAAATGTCCTTAGCTCTAACAAGTAGGTGAAAGAGAAAATACTTCAGGTATCTATGTGATCTTAATGTAGAGCTCCTATTTTACCTCTGAATGGGTAACTGTATGGTTTTGAAGGTCTTCGGATGGCTTCTCAGATTCTCCCAAAGCCTTTTTCCCTTTGCTGAGGCTAGATATTTCACCATTAGAAATCTCTACCTTTAACACAAGACTGCTTCTGTTTCAGGTGAGGTGAAAAGACCACAGGTCTTTAAAGATACCTTAAAGTTATATCACTGTGGGCAAGTCATTTTTAGCTATTTCTGTTAGTTTCCTCATCCTTGAAAGGGGTATGATGATGAGGAAGATGATGATGATATTTGTATACTCTGTCAATAAAACTGTGAAGTTCAAATGAGATAATTGAGAAAGAAGATTTGTAATTTTAAAAAAGATGAGATTTTTTTTTTTTTTGGTTACAGACCTGTTATTTTATTGATTAACAGAATTGCTGTGGATTCCTTCTTCCTTGGCAGATCAGTGATTTTCTTTTAATTTACTGTTAAAAAAAAGACCTGTGAGTACGGAGAAATTAAATGACTTCCACAGAGTCATACATTTAGCATGTGTCTGTGAGAGGGAGTCCTACAACTCTAGTAATCCACACTGCCTCTTAATTATTGTTAGCAGTTATTTATTCCTTAATGAGTCAGTTGATCTGAATTCTTTACTAAGGGACAGTTTGGATTGGGAGAAGAGCTTCTGAGAGCACAGAAAGTAATATGAGAAAGGTAAAGACAAACTTCATACTTTGGTATGGAAAAAACTAGGGCTGTCCATTGAAAGGGACTCTTCCCCATCTTCCAAATAGAAGATTATAGGAGATGGCAAAACAGATTCCAGACTCTCCCTTGGATTCCCTGGCAAGTCTCCCCACTTTCAGAAGGGTGACTTGTCCATGTGGTTTTTCAGGACCAGTATTGGATTAAAGGGGAATAGTTGGCTTAGTAGAAATGAAAGGAATAATAGGATTATAGATTTAGCCCCAGAAGGGGCATGAGGTCACCTAGTTCAGTCCCCTCATTTTAAGGTCCCTTTGGATAGTAATGAGAGAAACATTGAACCCAGTTCCCCTGACTCTAAATCCAAAACTTTTCCTACTGTACATTGCTGGAATAAAGCTCTAATTTTTTCCTAGACCTCAAGTTGAGATTGTCCCTTCTCCCCAAACCAAGATCTCATTTCCAAGAAGATCAGGGAACTAAATTCATTTCCTCAGTATCAGAGTGACAGTCATGGAATGTTGGAATTAGAATGAAAATCAAAGATAATCCATACCAGGGTTGCTTAAAACTTTTTTGGGGAATGGGGTAATGGTTCTTTGGTGAAGTCAATGGCCCCTTTCTTAGAATAATGTCTTTAAATAACTGAAGGAAATGCTGGCTGTCAGAGGTTAGTGAAAATAAAAATGTAATTTCTTCTCAATTCGATTTCAAGTTGCTCACTGAAATCTATGAATTTCATGGACCATTTGAGACTCTGTGGATGGATCCCTGGATTCCCCAGGGAAGGGAACAAGCATTTATTAGGCACCAAGTGCTTTATAAATATTATTTCATTTGATGCAACAATTCTGTGAGGTATGTGCCATTTTAAAGTTGAGGAAGCCAAGGCAGACAGAGGTTAAGTGACTTGTCCAGAGTTATACAATTATTGCTGAAACTAGATTTGAATGAAGATCTTCCTGAGGCTGGATCCAGTGCTCTTCTCTATCTATTGTGCTAGCTGACTCCCCTCCCTCTAATCTTTATTAATCCCATCCTTTTAGAGGAAAAGGAAACTGAGTCCCACTAACTGCCACTCCCCTGATCAAGCAGCTTCCTTGCCTTCATTTTGATATTAAAATTGTCAACTGGACAGGAACCAGCTTCTAACCTGGGACTGACTGGGGTGGAAACATAGCGGACTAGAGCCAGGAGAGTTAGGATACAAACAAAAGTTTAATTAATTTCAGAGTGAGGAAAATGATGACCAGGAGAAGGAAACCCCTTGCTCCAGAGAAGGAGGGGTCATTTAAATGCATGAAAGAGCTTGGTCCACATCACAGTCATTCTTAAATCTTGAGAGATGTCTCAAGTCTTGGGGGGGTCTTGGTCACCCTGTGGGGCACAGAACCAGAGTTCTGTGACAGGAACAGGAGAGCAGTACCTACCCATGACAAGGAACAGAGATTGTGAAGGTGTGATGAATGATGCTGGGAAATAAAGGGAGATAAATTCATTAGTGAACATCTGATCCTGATCTAAGCAATATACTTTGCCAGAGTGAGGTTATTCTAGGGTGCAAAGGATTGGTTATGCCAAATTCAGAGCATAACCTGCTGAATAGGGTCTTAGAAAACAGGATATCTCCAAGATATTTTGACAGAATAGATTAGCAACCTGTTAGTTTGGGATTTGAAGCCCTTCTTCACAAGCTGACTCTTATCAACTTTACATGATTTATGCTTTCCCCTCAGTAGAATGTAAATAGCTAACGTTTATGTCGTGTTTTAAAAGTTTACAAAGGGTTTGACTTGTCTCAATAGATCCCCACATCAATCCTGTCTGGTACTGTGCTTTAATTATTCCCCATTTTAAAGATGGGGAAATGGAGGCTGAAGGAGAGGAGGGAATGATTTAACCAGGGTCTCATTGCTGAAAGGTGCCTAAAAGCAGGTTCAGACTGTAGCCCTTCAAGTGTAACAAATTGTGCCACCTAGCTGTCCAAATGAGTTTCTGAACATTAAAGACTTTGTCTTTGGTCTCTAACATGTAGAAGGCCTTCTTCATAAATGCTGCTTGGATTGAATTGCATTCTTCAAGGTCTCACACAACTAGGAAGAGCAAAGATTCCTGACTCCCAAATCTGTCTTCTTGCCCCTGGACTAAACACTTTTAACTATTTCCTTATAGAATGAGATTTGGGAGAGTTGGGGTGAGAATGGGTGGGTGAGGTGGGGAATTGGTACTGAGGAATGGCCAGCTCCAAAAATATTTTCTAACTCCCCCATTCTCACCCCCAACCTGCTTTTGACCACTGAAATTCTGACATTATAAGAGGCTTATTTCTTCAATTTAAACTTTTGCTGTCTCCTGATTGGTCCTTTCTTAAAATGTAAACAACCCCAAGAGACCACAGATTCACTGGGAGTGTCTAACCTTTATTTCATATTTTAGTGATCATACTGTAAAGTTCGGTTCAGTCCAACTCAACAAATGTTTATAAGATTTATACAGAAACACACAGGCCCAGGGAGCTAACATCCTGGAGTGCTAGTGAGAGGTTGTATATAGATACATATTTATGAAATCAAAGATCTCATGTGCATAGATTAAAAGATAACTTGTGTAAGGAGAGTGAATCAACAACTGGAGGGAGCTAGAAGGAATTGGTTGTTCTTGGAGGAAGAAGTATCTGGCCCTAAACCTGATTAGATAGAGCATTGGACCTACAGAGTCAGGAAGATTTGAGTTCAATTGTGGTCTCAGATGTGTTTTATCTTTGTAACTGTCTGCCTCACTTTTCTCAGCTGTAAAATGAGGATTCATAAAAGCACCTAAAATGAGGATCCAGCACATTAAATACTTACAAATAAATGATGAGAAGAAGTATATTCCCAGGGATGGAGGAAGGCTTGCCCAAAGGCAGGAGATAGTTAAAAATTTACTGAAGCATTTACTTTTAAAATTCTAAACTCAAATTCCAAGAAAAAAACATTTCCATACACATAGCCCAGCACAAAACTGAAGATTCTATATGAAACTGGGTTTCCATTTCATTCCCTTTGCTTTTTAAGAGTTTATAATAGGGGTGGTTGGGTGGCACAGTAGGTAAAGCACCAGCCCTGGAGTCAGGAGGACCTGAGTTAAAATTTGATCTCAGACACTTAATGATTACCCAGCTGTGTCACCTTGGGCAAGTCACTTAACTCCACTAACTTACAAAAACAAAAAAGTATATAATAAATTCTAGGAGTTACTTTCAAAACTACTCGTCTGTTTCCTTCTAGGGAATTAGATAATATTCTACTTTGACTGGAACATGGGGTATGGTGGGGAATAATATTAACTTAAAACTGGGAAAGGCCTGTTGGCAGTAGCTACATGCTAGCTGAAGAGTTTTCATTTTAAGGACAGGGAGTGGATAATGGTTTTGGGGAGAAATTGTAATTCTTCCATTCTTTTAATACTATACAATCCTTGAAAACCCATGGGTGTCCTCCAGTGACACTACTCAGTATAATAGAGGCCATATTTGATATTAAGTTGGTATCAGTGTAGCCCCTCAGTCTGTCCATCTGTTTTCCCTTAGTTGCATCATGATTGGCTCATTTCCTTTCCCATTTTAGTTTTCCTGGATGGGAAATGGGATCTGATAAAATAGGTCTTTAAAAGAAGCTGACTTTGCCAGTCTCTTAACCTGAACTTGGTGCCTTAGTTTACACAGTTGCAAAATGGAAGAGATTATCACAGCACTTTTTTTTAGGTTGTTTTTTTTTTTTGCAAGGCAGTGGGGTTAAGTGGCTTGCCCAAGGCCAGGCAGCTAGGTAATTTAAGTGTCTGAGGGTGGATTTGAACTCAGGTCTTCCTGCCTCCAGGGCTGGTGCTCTATCCACTCTGACACCTAGCTGCCCCAGAACTTTTTTTTAAAATCCACCTAGTAGTGAGTATAATTGGTGAAGTAACCTGATAAAGTCTGCAAATTACTTTGCATACAGTATCTCATTTGAATCCCTCTAGGCCATTCTAAAAGCTCAGCATACACCTGGTCATGGTTTTCCTCTTTTTACTGTTAGGAAAGTTCTAACGGACTTGTTAGAGCCCAAGGGACTTTACCGGCAGATATTATTGGCTAGGTGATGTTTGAACTCAGAACCGCACTCTTTCCATTACTTTTTGGTGCCCTTCTAATTCAATTCAACAATAATTTATTATGTGCACACTCTGGACAAGACACTGTGATTTAGGTAATAAACAGTATGTAAGGCTCAGCATAAATCCCTGTTTTATTCTTACCTAACTGGGAAGGGAAATTAGAATGAGCAAGCATCCCCTTCTGGAAGAAATCAATCTGGGTGATACAAAAAGAGGCAAACACTCTGTGCCCTCAAGGAACTTGCAGTCTAATGGAGGAGACAACTGGCAAACTACCAGATGGATCATATTTACTAAATATTAAAAATAAAAACTATCAATAGGGGATAATTAACTGAGGGAAGTCACTAGAAATAAGCGGGGTTGGAGAAGGCTTTAGATGGAAAATGGGGTTTTAGCTGGGACTTCAGGGAAGCTTTGATCTGGGAGGTCGAGAGGCCCGGGAGCCAAACTGCAGTTCATGCCTTTGTGATCTCAGTTCCCTAAGCCTCAGTTTCTTCATCTGTAACTCCCTACTCTAAAGCCTTATTAGGTCTTCAGAATCAAATTTAGATCCATGAGTTAATATTGGTAAAAGGCCCAGTGAGGGCCATATAGAATTCATTCCCCTTCTCCCCCAAGAAATGATTATTTTCTAATTATTATAGCGTTCCCCGAGGTCCGAGGCACGGCCTAATCTCTAGCCCGCAATTTTGTTCCTCTTTAAAATTAAAGGGATTATTTAAAAATGTTTTTATCTGTAGAAGGGACGGACAAGCTCCCTTCCATCCCCAGCCCGTGGTGGAGCCCGGGATGGATGGGCCGCACGGCCGGGCCGCGCCCCCTGCGCCGGGCGCTCGCGGTGCCTCAGTTTCCTCGCCCGCAGAATGGGGGTGTTCCTTGGAAAGCGCCTTGCGGACTGCCCAGCGCTTTCGGAGGTCGATGGCAGCAGTACGTGGCGATGGCCCCTCGGGGGGCCCGGCCCCGCGGGCGGTGGGCACGCGGCTGGCGGCTGGGGGCTGTCTGCACGTGGGAGCCCGCCGGTGACCGGGAGTAACCCGGGCCCGCCCCCCGCCCGCCGGGGCGGGGGCGGGGGCGGAACGCCCGCGAGTAACCCCGGCCCATTCACCTCCGCCGAGGAAGTTGCCGGGGGAGCTCCGCGGCCTCGGGGCGGGGCGGGGCCGGGAGGCGCGGCCGCTGATTGGCGGAGGGGGATCACCTCATGCTCCCGTCCTGATTCACAATTCCAGGGTTCACTTCCTCCCGGAGGGAGCGAGAGAGCGGAGGGGGAGGGGAGGGGCGGGGCTCCGGGCGGGGCGTGTCCCCCCAGGGGGGGGGGGGGGGGGGGGGGGGAAGTGCCTTCAAAATCCCGAGGCGGTGACAGCCCGGCTCGGAGGCTGATCCGTGAGGGGCGTGCGCGCCGCCGTGCCGAGACCCCCGCCAGGACGCGGGCACGTGGGCAGGCGGGAGGGGGGCCGGCGCCATGGACTGCACCTTCGAAGGTATCTCCCTTCTCCCCCGCCCCCCTCCGGGGCCCGCCGGGCTTTGCGAGGGGAGGGGGCGGCGGCGCCGCAGCGTCTGCACCGGCCCGCGGTAGCCGCAGCCGCCCCCGCCGCCCTGGGACTTGGGGGGTGTTCGGGGTTTGGGGTGCGCGTGTCGCACCCCGAGCGAGTGGGCCTGTGCGCTTCCGCGGGGCGCGGGCCGCCGTGATCCCCCAGCCCTGTGGGGGGCCGGGGCGCAGGCCTCGGTTTCCCGAGGCACCTGGGGAGCCCGCGGGCATTGTTTCCCCCACTTTCTGCAGGTGAGACCCACGAGGAAAGGGGAGCCTCGTGGGAAGGGCCGGGTTTGTGACACTGGAGGGTTTGCTTGCCAGAATTTTCCCTCTTGACTCCAGAAGAGGCCTCGAGAGCCCGGGGCCCTCCAGAACTGGTCCGGCAAGGATGCCAATAAGTATTTCCAGGCTTCGGAACTTTATAACCAACCCGACCCCATCTGGGCCTAACCAGGATTAAAAAAAAAATTCCTTCCCAGTTTCAAATAAATCTGTTAAACATCATTCACGAAGTTCATGTCCGTGCAGAAGTTGTCGCCACTGACCCGAGGGGGTGGTACTGGGGGAGGCAGGATAGGCTGCAAGGAGGACCTAACCGGGCCGAGTTTCAGACCCACAAATACTTTTTGCCTAGTAAGTAAGAAGTCTCCGTGGAGAATTAGGGTAGAGCCTTGGCCCAGCTGGCAGAAGGAAGCCTGGGCTGCAGAGCAGGGTACAGTTGTGCCAGAGGCTCCTGTTGCACAAATGAAGTATTTTCAGCCAGCTGAGAGAGATGTCCTTTCCTTCAACCTTGATCATACACGGGGAGAAAGGGCAGGCAAGCAGTTGGGTCTTGGATTTATGAAATGGCCAGGGGAGAAGAAAGAGAGCAAATAACATATCAGGGGAAGGAATAAAGAGAAGGATGTAGGTCTTTCCCAGTCATTGAGTTTTAAATGCTCTCCAGAGGATGCTCCCTCCTGTTCACTGATTTTTCCCCTCTTGAGCTGAGAGTCAGGAGACCTCGATTCTAATCTTGCCACTCATTAGTTTTGTGTTCTTGAGCGCGTCCCTCATCAGCTTCTGTTCCTCTTTTGTAAAATGGCAATACCAGTCTCACAGTGCTGTTGTGAGAATCAGATAAGTTAGTGAATACAAAAATTCATGTGCAGGGAAAAGATACAATATAGCAAGCAGAGCTTATTTGTTTTGAATTAACTCAAGCTGAAAAGGGTTCCAGACCGGGTTGCAGCTAGAAGGACCAGCCTATTTAAGTGTGGGTGCCCATATCTACCCAGTAGGGCCTTTAAACATAGCCCATTTGCCAACATGAAAGCTGTACCAGGGTTGACCCTTCTCTTACATTTGTCACTTGGCTTTACTGGCCCTATTCCCTAAAGAAACTGCCCTTAACCTGAGCTGAAAGTGCTACCTGGAAAGACAGGGTGTATAGATGAATTGAAGGATAGTAGAGGTTGAGGAAGACTCACACTTGAAGTACCCAGAGCAAATTGTTCATCTGCCTTTGGGCTAACATAACTTTCCAAATCTCAGAGGCTTAATCTTCCATGCAAGTTATTTCCCTCCTCCCCTCCACCACTCCCAAGTCTTTTAAATAATAAAAATACCTTATTCTCTGTAGACTTTGGAAACTAAAAGTGCTTTCACAACATTTTATTCTTCTTGAAGTAGTTGGAAAAGCTAGGTAGGGAAAGTACATTTTATAGAGAGGCAAATAATCAGGTTTAGCATTATTTCGAAGATCATACAGCAAGGAAGTGGCAGGGCTGGGAATTTGAAGACCTTCTGTTCTACTATTCTACCACCAGAAACAGAGATGTGATATTTATTCCCCACTCCTGGGTTGTCTCCATAACACCCAGCAGGGGTTGAATGATTTGCATCCCAGCTGCAGACCCCTAGTCCTGGAATTAAACTGAGAGTGCTTTGTGTTTGCAAAGTTTTGCATCAAATAATAACTAAGGGAAGGACACCCAAGAATCAAGGATGTGTCCTTTTCCAGGTAGAAGTTGTCTGCCCAGGGTAGACAGCCCATATTATATATATTCAAAGACTCAGGGGTGATTTCTGAGAGCTATCCTGGGCAAGGTCAGAACCCCAAAAGGTTGAGAAGCACATAGAGGCATAGTAGAAGAACCAGGAGAGCCCATGACCTCTGTCTGAATCCAGTTTGAAATCTAAAGGGGAAGGGAATATCAAGAAGATGAATTTTGCCATTGTCTGCTAATCTAAGCCAAGTGAATTTTCTTCTTTGCAAATATGAAATTTCACAGCCAAAGTTTGTTACATACCAAGCACAATTTTTTTTTCCCCGTTTTGAAGACAACTAGGGTTATAGCTTGATTAGGATCACAGTGTCTGAGGCCAGATTTGAATTCTGATCCTGACTCCAAGGCCAGTGGTCTATCCAACTGCTTCGAAGTTAAGCAAGCTCTAAGCTGCACTGCCAAAGGGCATTTAGAGTTACTCAGCTTGTTGCTGGGTTGACCACATTCAAATGATTAGATCTTTAAGGGAGTCAGCAGGAATTAGCTCACTGGATCTGGTTTCTGGACCTGTCTCTTTCACTAAGTAAACTGTAGTCTTGGTCAGGCCTCCTAATCTTTCTGTGCCTCGGTTTCCTCTTCTGTAAAACGGCTTTTATTTCGTGACTCTAAGTAAATGTGTAAGAAAGTATACTAGATGGGAGAACGGAGGATAAACATTTCTAGAATAAAGAAAACAATCTTTACCTTCTAACCAAAAAGAAAGATAGCTTCAGAGATAGATAGTGGAGGATGTTAGAGCTGGGGGGGAAACAATCATTTATTAAATACCTACTGTGTGAGAGATACTGTGCAAATATTATATCATTTGATCCTCATAACATCCCTGGGAGATTAGTGCTATTATGATTTCCCATTTTTATGGAAGGGGAAACTGAGGCAGGCAGTTGTTAAGTGATCTAGACATCATCACACAGCTAAGTGAAGCAGAATTTGAATCCATATCTTCCTGTCTCCAAGTCCAGAACTCTTTAACTACTTATGCTACCTACAGGCTGTCTTGGGGGGTGTGGAACGGGGACATAGAGACAGACATAGGCACTAGAGAAATCTGATGAAGAAACTAAATGTCAGTCTTCATTGTGTTCTGCCATTGAAGAGTTGTCTTAGTCATTGATGGGTTAGTTAGTGGATTTGTCCTGGGTCTCCAAGCCAGCTGAACCAGAAGTGAAACTTATAGCCTCTGAGATCAGGATCTCTGTCCCCTCTTGAAGTCTGTTTCTCAGGGATGTAAATAGATCTAGTTAAAATGACTCCCTGGTTAATGAAGCAGCACTCTATTGGCTGAAGGAGAGACAGAAGACTTTCCCTGAGGTTAGGATTTGGCTTCAAAGGAGATGAGATTTCATTCCTCCAACTAAAGGAAAGGCTGACGATTGGAAGTGAAGGTTCAAGTAGACTATTGGTGGGGAGAGGGTCTGAGAAACTAGGCTGTTTCGGGCAGGAGTTGTAGGGGTTTGTTTGTTTTTATTGGACTTGTAGTTTTTTACCAGAGCCCTGAGGCTCTCCCTGGCTTCTTCCTCCCACCCTGTGAGATGGAAGGGAAAGTATCTGAATTTTCCTATTCTCTGCCAGTTGGCAAAACCTACCAGACTACACCCCACCCCTTTTTCTTTCCCTGAGGGAAAAGGAAGCCTATTTAGCACCTCCTAAGGGAGGCTCTAGAGGAAGGGGGGAAAAAAAACAAATTAGAAGACAGTTCCTAGTTCCAGTGCTGCCATTGAGCTTTCTGATTTTGGTCAAACCAATTCACCTCCATGAGTTTCTTTTAATTCATGTGTAAAATAATAGTGGATTGCAAATGAGTCATTTCTAAGGTCCCTTTTAGACTTTCTCAAATTGTATGTAAGCAACCAAGAAGAGCCTCACTTGGCTTTTTTTGATGGTTGTCATGGCTTCCGTCCTCTATGATTCTGTTTATATTTCTCTCCCCTTTTCTTGATTTCTGTCTCTGTCTTTCTATTTCTCCCCCTCTCAATCCCTACCTATCTTGGTTTCTCTGTCTATCTATCTCCTAATTTTACTCTTCTCAGTCTCTCCTCTCTTCTATCTGCACCCTTCCCTCCCTCCTCTCTCCCTCCCTCTGAATGTCATACTGTCTCTATCTCTGTTTCTCCATCTTTGCATCTGTTATTTCTCGTCTCTCTTCCTCTGTTTCTCCCTGTTCCTCTTTCCTCTTCTCCTTTGTTTGACTTCTCTCTTTTCCCCTCTTCTGTGCTCTATTCTTCTCTTCTGTCCTGTTCTCCCCGCCCCCACTCCCTTCTCTTAATTTGTAATATAGTAGAAAATAAAGAAACTTGAGACCTGGCTTCACCTCTGTCACAATCTCCATCTGTGACCTTGGGCAAATTTCTTTGCCTATTTCATCATACTGCGGAAGAAGAGATCAGCTAAATCTTTTGTATTATTTCTTCCTGCTCAGTGTGCTTCCCATAAACCATCACCTTTTCTATCCCACCTTCCATTTTCCCTTCTGTCTCACTTTCTCCATCTCTCTTTTCTTTCACCCTCTCTACCTCTCTTTTTCCAACATCTACCTTTCTTCTGTTTTTTTGGGTTTTTGTTTTTTTTTTGCTCTTCTCTCTTTCCTGCCAAGACTAACCAGTATCCACTGAAAATGCAGCTTCTCCTGCTGGTAATACTTAGAGCTGCTGGCTTTAGGCCAGGTTAGAGCTCTTTTCTTCTCACTTAAGGTCAGTGTTTGAAAAGTGGGCTTTTTGAAGCCTAAGTGTTCCTGAAATTTGACTCATTCTTTCCACCTCTTACCTTGCCTCCTTGGGAGCCTCTCTCCAGGTCAGCCCTGAGTCCCTGGGGCCCTGCTCTGGGTGAGAGAACAGAACTGACCCAGATGTTTGATGGCCTAAAGAAGTATAGATTCAGGTGTTCTCAACTGGATATGTATTCATGTGACTAATTCATTTACCAAATATCTACTTAAACCTTATTATTACTTAATATTGTGGGTGCTAAGTGTTGTAAAGGGGGGGTGTCCCCAAAGTCCTAGCTTTAATGACTTAAAATGGCACCAAGACTTTTGGAATACACCCCTCTATAAGACATTTTCCCTGCCCATAGGAATCTTACAAATCAGTCGGTGGATAAGAAAACTTATAATTCAACTTCTTAAAGTGTTGGGGCAGCTAGGTGGCACAATGGATAGAACACTGATCCTGGATTCAGGAGGACCTGAATTCAAATTCACCTCAGACACTTAATAGTTGCTTAGCTATAAGTCATTAAACCCCAATGCCTTGCAAAAAATCCAAACCCCCCCACCAAAACCCCAAAACCAAGGTGGAATGTATAAAGTATTGTTAGAGAAGAAAAGAATCGCTATTGATTGGGGAAGACTTCATAGAAGATTTGAACTACTATTTGATCTTTTGAAAGTTTATTCCCCTTTTCAGAGCCCTAAGTTCCTTCACTGCAAAATTAAGAGTCTGGCCTAAATGAGTTCTAAAATTCCTTTCAGATCTGGATCCAAATGATTTCAAGAGAAGAGGAAACATTTGAGCTAGGTCTTGAAGGATTAGCATTAAATTAGAATGGGAGGGAGGAGCATGACTGAAGTGTGAAAGTGTAGAGTTATGACGCATTAGAGTTGAAGTTCTGTATATAAGCAGGGAAATAGTAAGTGAGGAGATTGGGGAGGAAAAGGAACCCTCCTGTTTTTGGAAGACTATCTTGATCCAAGTGTCTATGGGAATAGGACCAGTGATATCAAAGGTTTAGGTCTCCAGACCCTCTCTGTAATGTACTGAATGAGCTAACATGCTGGTTGACTCAGTGACTTCACCCAGCATATAACTGAGACAGGACTTGGATCCAGTTCTCTCTGGTTTCAAAGTGGTATCTCTTGCCACCATATCATCTGTAAATGCTTTCTGAGGACTAATTAGAAAAGTTTTGTTTGAGTGCACATGGGTAACCTGTATTAAACTGTTTACTGTCTCAGGGTGAGGGAAGGGAGGGAAAGAATTTAGAACTCAATTTTTTTTAAAATGAAGATAAAAAAAATCTTTCCATGTAATTAGGGAATATATATATACACACACATATATATATATATATATATATATATATATATATATATATATATATATATAAATTAGGTTTTTTTTTGCAAGGCAAATGGGGTTAAGTGGCTTGCCCAAGGCCACACAGCTAGGTAATTATTAAGTGTCTGAGTCTGGATTTGAACCCAGGTCCTCCTGACTCCAGGGCTGGTGCTTTATCCACTGTGCCACCTAGCTGCCCTGGGAATATATTAAAAAATAAATGCTTGTTGTAATTGTTGTTCATAGGGTTTCTGGGTTTGTTTTGGCAGGTAGATTCATAAGTATTTTATGTTATCTACAGTTTAAGTGGAATTTTTCTTTCTATCTCTTGTGCAGGGCTTTGTTAGTAATACACAGGAAAACTGATGATTTAAAATAAATGCTTGTTGATAGAGGAAATTTAGAATTATAATAATAGCTAGCATTCATGTAGCAATTTAAGTTTTGCAAAGCACTCTACAAATATTATCTCATTTTATCTTCACAACAATCTTGTGAAGTAGATGCTATTATCATCTCTTTTTTTTTTACAGATGAGAAAACTGAGGGAGATAGGTTAAGTGACTTGCCCAGGGTCATACATAGTCTGAGACAGGATTAGAACTCAAGTCTTCCTAACAGGTCCAGTGGTCTATCCTTTGTACCACTTAGCTCCTTCAAAAGATCAGTCAAGACTAAGAAGAGACAGAAAAGGAAAGATTTGGGTCTCAAAAACAGACTAGAAGGACTGGTTATGTGTGAAAGGTATTGAAAAAGGAGAGGTCAAAGGTGGCATTGAAGTTTTGGCTCTGGGAGACTGCCAGGATGGGAGAGCCATTGACAAATTGGGAAGAGAACATTTTTCTTGGGAGAGGATAAATTGGGGTGCCATCATGTTATATTTGAAGTGTTCAGGTAGAAATATTCAGGTGGAGATATCCAATGAACAAATTCAAATGTGAGTCAAAAGACATGGTACTATGTCAGTTATATTTGTATGTTTATACACTTACATTGACATGTGACAGTATATATGTCTTAAGTGAACATGCCCCATGATTATACATGTGTGTGTTCCATGATGTAAAGTATGGAAACTGTTTTTGTGGCAGGAAATGCTTAGGTTCTATTTTTCCTCCCTCATTTATTCAGATACAATCTTCCAGAGTGGAGAGGAAGGTGGAAGGGTGGAAATTGCTATTGTCCTTGACCCCTCTTTGGCCTTCTCTTTGCTTCCAGATATGCTTCAGTTGATCAACAACCAAGACAGTGACTTCCCTAGTCTCTTTGACTCCAACTATGGTGGGTCTGCACCCACCTTCCAAGATGTTGGCTCTTCTGGGAGTCTGTCCCCACCCCCCAGCTCTCTCAGCTCCACCCTTGATAACTTCTTGGGGAGCACCAAGGTGCCAACACATGTGAAGTCGTACCAGCCCCCACCTCCTCCCCCTCCTCCAATGACTAGCTTCCAGCCCCCGCAACTGATGGCAGGGCCTGACCTGAACCAAGCCCCATCTGGCATCAAGGAGGAGCCCATGCCATTGTCCATCCTTCAGCCTCCTCCCCCTCAGCTGCTTCCCCAGCCAGGGCTGCCATCCCCAATGGTACCACCACCCCCGCCAGCATCCCAGCCCCATCTACAGTCTCAGCAGCCATCCCAACCCCAGCCTCAGCCCCCATCTCAGCTGCCACCACAGCAAACGCAGCCACCACAGCCACAGCCACAACCACAACCACAAGCACAGCCACAAGAGTTACAGTCATCAGGAGTCATGGTGCCCCAGAGTTTTGCTTCTCCTTCCCAGCCTCAGTTTACCTCTTCATCTCTACTTGACTACCAAGGCCAGGGCAGTTTCCCAGCAGGTGAGTAGTGGGGTGGGAGGGTTTGGGGTGGTGGTACTAAATACAAAGGATGATATGGGGTCTGTTTACCTCACAGTGGAAGTTAGGGGTATTCCAGAATATGGGGATTTATTAGGGGCAAGGGTTGATGGAGCAAAGAGGAATAAGGAAGGTAGATTGGAAAGGAAGCAGTTATCCTTAGCTGTGAGGGCAGTGGTATAAGTTTCTCCTGAGAAGACTCCCTTTTCAGAAATATCTCCTTTACTGGTATCTAAAAATTTCACCATTTGCTCTTCATTCCTTCCAACTAAGCATTAATCTTTCCTGCTCTTCCAAGATTATAAATACAAACTGGGGGAGGGATAATGCCTCAGTGAGAATGAAGTCATTAGGTCCTCTCCTCATCCAGGATAAGTTCAGGGGAGAGGGACAGAGAGTAGTCCCTGAAATGAGGGGGAAACAGAAACATGATTTGAGAGGGGGGGGGGGTTGTTACAGTCCTAATGCCTCTGATGGTTACCATTTCCTCTCTCCCTCCTTTCAGCTGTTCCTCCTGGTAGTGTCCAGCAACCCCTGACCAACCAGCCCCTGTCTCCTCAGGGGCCACTGCCAGTGACCATTCAAACCCAGGTTCAGAATATCTGTCCACAGCAGTTGCTGACAGCACCTGCCCAGGTGGTCTCCTCCCAGATTCAGCAGGTCCCAGTAAGTTTGATTCTCATTCTCTCTCTCTCTCTCTCTCTCTCTCTCTCTCTCTCTCTCTCTCTCTCTCTCTCTCTCTCTCTCTCTCTCTCTCTCATATTCCCTCCTATTGTACAAGTATAGACAGAAAGGGAGAAGCTGGCCTCATTTCTAACCTTGGGGGTGGGGGGGGAGCTTTCCTTGAAGTGAGACCTGAGATCCAGGGAGATCAGAACCAAAATAAACTAGCCAGGCCTGAGGCAGCCCTAGGGAGCGGTTATTTAAGGAATGAGAAGGGATTGCCTTGACCCTGTGTCAGTAAAACTGGGAGAAACTGACTCTTGGATTCCAAAATTTGATCTTCTACCTCTTGCTCCCCTTCTGTGAAGCTGCCCTGTTCCCTTCCTCCACCCCTCCCCACTCAACCCAACTCCTCCCAACAAATGTGAGACTGCAAAAAAATATGTATCCTTATTAGAATTAGTCTGGAGATTCTCTAAAGGCCACATCATAGTCAATAAATATTTATTAAATGCCTTCTGTGTACTATATCTACTATGTAGATAGATTGTGGGTTTGGGAGCTAGAAGACTAGTTTTGTTTAGTGCTTAATAACCAACTGACCTCTTAATGCCTCAGTTTCCTCATCTGTAAAATGGGCATAATTGTAACACCTACTTGGATTTATTGTGGCTTGACTGAGATAATGTAAAGAGCTTTGAAAGTTTAAAGGGTTATAGAAACATCAAGTATTAATATAAATGAGGTCTGTCCATCTTGGAATCTTCTTACAGAAGCACTGAGCTGTTATTACTTGCACATCCCTAAGTTGCCATTGGTTTCTAAAATTCATAGAACTCTTGAATTTCAACGTATTTTAGAGAGACTACCTTATTCAACCCATTAATTTTACAAAGTAGGAAACTGAAATTACATTTCATTTTATATCTGAAAATTATATCTTTTAAATTTCCAGGGGGAGCCTTGATAGATAGATAGATAGATAGATGGATGGATGGATAGTTTGTTTTTATTTTCCAGAGACCATGCCTTTATTTCCCCACCCTGCATTTTATAGGCTGTGCTAAAGCCTCTCTCATCAAAGGTTCTTCTAAACCAAGACTATTACACCACAATATGTTTGGAGAGTATTGCCTCAGTTGAGGATCCTTGGGCCCCAGCCTTGATTGAGTTCATCTGCCCTAGATGTGGAGGGTGTGTTTTAATAGACAGACTCTGGATTTGGGAGTGTCTTCTGTTCTGGGGCCCTTTCCCCCTAAGGCCTGTATTGCTTTTTTTATCTTCAGACTCCTACCTTCGACTTTATTTTGATTCAGAATCCAGAGTGGCCACATCTTCAGTTGGCTGCCTTAGCCATCCATCAACATCAGGCTAGGCAGGAAAGGTGTAAAACAACCAATGATGTCACTTGTTGATTGTCAAAACGCAGTCAGCTGATGGATGACATTGGTGGAAAGTGATCGAGGGATGGATGGCACCCTCCCCTTCTGTTGGGTCTCCTCCCTCTCTGATCCACCTCCAAATGAATCATCCCTGCTCTTCTCTCCCTCTGAGTCCTAATAATCTCTCTTCATCAGGGAGTGAAAGTACCTCCTGGCCCTCCTACCACTGGTGCTACCTCTCCACCATCATGTGCCTTCTTATTATTTCCAGGACTCCATAGAACAAACTGTCTATAGGAAGATCTGCTTTAAACTAAGGACTTTGATGTATTAGTCTGTCCCTACATAGACAACTCTTCCATCTGCCATATCATTTTACTTGGTCATTTTGTCTGGGCTCTCTCTAGTTCTTTCTCAGAAGGCAGAGATCCCAATTGCTCAGCCAACAGAGGGAATGATGAAACCTAGAATCTTAAGAAAATCAACATTCTTCTTGTTGTCACAGGAGAGAAATATTTTTAAGACAAGGTCTTTCCCTCAGGCAGCCCAGCCTAGGATACAGGAGGGGGCTTCTCTTTGAGAAGTGGGCAGCATCATTTCTCTGGCCAGTCAGGAAAGATGCCAGAAACAGATTGCTGCCCTTTACCCATATCACTCTCAGAGAGTTTGGTGTGTTTTTTCTTTTCTTTTTGTAAAATTCTAAACTTAAACCAAACCAAACCCCAAAATAACCCCAATGAGCATTTCTACATTCACAGCAGAACACTTTTTTATTATCTCTTTTTTATGCTTCCTTTCCTTTTTTTAATGTGTATAATAAACTCCAGAGAGCTTTCTCTCCAGCTGACGTTGGCCTTAGTGTAGTGGTTGGCAGGGAGGGAAAGTGTACCAGGCACTGTAGGAAGAGATTTACGATTATTATTTCATTTAATCCTAACAACAACCCTGGGAGGTAGGTGCAGTTATTCTACTGCAGAGGAAGAAGTAGACCAAAGTTGAAGGGCCTTGCTCTGGGAGGAGTAAGTGACTGAAACTGGATTTGAACTTAGGTCTTCCTGATGCCAGGCCTAGCCCTCCACCCACTGCGCCACCTAGCGGTTTCTGGGGGCACAGGATAGATAATTTCTTGAGTTCTTTCAATGCCAACCTTGCATAAATATTCAATGTGACAGAGAAGCCAGGAGGGATATTGGGGGAGGCTGTTCCCTAGCTGAGGCTTTTCCATAAATGTATCTAACACCTTTACCTAGCACTTACCATGAAAAAACAGGACCTTTTCAGATTCTGTGAATCTTGTTTAAACTCTCTTGGGAGTAGAAGAGTGCCTACCTCTGTGAGATGTCTCTGGTTTATGGGAGGATCCTAGCTCATTTGAGTTCGATGTTAACAGAGATGAGTGTTTCTTAAAATTAGATCAAGTTCTTTTCAACTAACAAAAATTTGTTTTCACCCCCTCCCAACCATTTAAAGTAGAAAAACAAAAACAAAATCCTTGACCCAGCAAAACAAATTCTTGTTTTGACCATGTCCAGAAAAAATGCCTCATTCTTTTCCCTGCATCCATTACTTCTCTGGCAGGAATTGAATGGCATGATTGACTATCTGTTCTCTGAAATGGTGACTGGACCTTATATTGATCAGAATTCTTAAATCTTTCAAAGATGTTTGTTTAACAGCATCAACATGTATGAAGCACTCTGGTAAGGGGTTAGGGAAACAAAGAAAAGCAAAACAAATGATTTAGAAAAGAAGACTAGGAAGGAAGAAGGAGGGGCTTCAGAAGGACCTGGGGGACACTGACATTTCTCCCATCCCTTTTGCTAAGGTTCTGCTCCAGCCTCACTTCATCAAGGCTGATTCATTGGTCCTGACGGCTGTGAAGACTGATGTGGGCACTGGAGTAAAGACCTCGGGGATCAACTCTTTGGCCACCACTACAGCAGTGCAGTCTGCCCCTCTGCAGGTCCCGGTATGATGGCCAGGCCAATAAAGGTGGAATTTGTAAGGGCAGGGTGAGATAAAGACATTAGATAGGGTGGTAGAGTCATTGAAGGAAGATCAAAGTCGACCTAAGATCATAACCTCCCAAACGTTGGAATTCCTACTTATTTCTAATGCAGTAGTTACTTTTGTGAATGTGTGTATGTAAGTGGATGAATGGTTGGATATTTCTGGATACCTATGTGAGTTTGAGTGTGTGTGTGTGTGTGTGTGTGTGTGTGTGTGTGTGTGTAGACAGAAAGAAAGGTGGATGGACATAGAGATTTCTAATACAACTGTGAATGGCTTTCTGTGTGTGTGTGTGTATGTGTGTGTGTGTGTGTGTAGATAGAAAGTTGGATGGATAGATAGTTCTAATACAATGAATATGTGAATGTGTATTTGTATGTGGAGATAGATGAATGGGTGGATTTTTTTTTGGCAAGGTAATGGGGTTAAGTGACTTGACCAAGGCCACACAGCTAGGTAATTATTAAGTGTCTGAGGCCGGATTTGAACTCAGGTACTCCTGACTCCAGGGACAGTGCTCTATCCACTGTGCCACCTAGATGCCCCAAATGGATGGATTTTCCTAATACAATGAGTAACTTTGTGACTATATACATATAATATGTAGATAGAAAGATGGATAGGATAGGTAGACAGCTATTTCTAATATAATGGGTACCTTTGAGAAAATGTGTTTATCTATCTGTCTAAATTCTGGGTGGGAATAACCCTTAAATCTTGGGTTACCTCTTCCTACAGACCATCTGACCTCCATGATTGCCTTCTTTCCATGCTGTTTGGCCTTTCTTAGTCATTTTTCTTTGAATCTTTCCTTCTTTCTACTCTTCCCTAGCTCTGAAACCCTCTGTTCCTCTTCCCCATTACACACTGCCCTGGCTTTGAGTTAATTACATCTCTCTTACCTTAAATAGACCCTGGTGAGTGGAGGTACTATTTTAGCCACTGTGCCCCTGGTGGTAGATGCTGACAAACTGCCCATCAATCGTCTTGCTGCTTCAGGCAAGACCCCCAGCTCTCAGAGCAAAGGGGAGAAGAGAACAGCTCACAATGCTATTGAGAAGCGTTATCGATCTTCTATTAATGACAAGATTGTGGAACTCAAAGACCTGGTGGTGGGAACTGAAGCCAAGGTATGGGATAGAGAAGGAAAGGAGAGGAATTGCAGAGGGGGAAGGGAGCAGAAATCAGAGAGGAAGATTAAGACAAGTGGAAAGGGGGACACTTTCAGAAATCCAGGGAAAGATGAAAGAGAACTGGAAAGCCAGGACTGAGGAAATATCTTAGACCTGGAGCCAGAAACAGCCTCAGAAGCCATCTGTTCAATCCCCAAAGAGAAAACTCAAGAATGAGGGAGACATGAGAGCCCTGCTTTCCTTACTTAAGCATCTCAAAGGGTTCTTAACCTTTATGTGTGTTCTGGACCCCTCTGGTGGACTAGTGAAATCTATGTTTAAGTTTATAATATATGTAGGATTATAAAAGAAACCAGTTATAATGAAGCACAATTAAAAAAACCAAGTTTGTGAGCCCCAGGCTAGCAACCCTTGAGCTAATAAATATGCAGTATTCCTCCATCAGTATCTTCCCTGTCATCCCTGCTTCATCTGAGGGAAAAATCTGGGACTTAATATCCAGAGCCAGCTCCAGGAATGCTTTAGCGTGATGAAGGATGCTGGGGGGATAAGAGTGACCAGGTCTCAGATGACAGGACCTCAATCATTCCATTCCAGCTGAACAAATCAGCCATCCTGAGGAAGGCCATCGACTACATCCGATTCCTGCAGCAGACCAATCAGAAGCTAAAGCAAGAGAACGTGACTCTCAGGATGGCTATGCAGAAGAATAGTGAGTTTTTCCTAAGGGTTTCCCCATAACCCAAGCCAATGGGACTTGGGGGCAATGTCAAGCGTGGAGAGTTGACTTATTGTTGACTTATTGTCTGAACTGGGAAACTCCCTATTCCTAGAATACCATGTTGTCAACCAAGGGAGGGACGATGCTATTACTGCTATCTCCAATGGGCTCCTTTCCAACTCCTACCTTTGGTACAAGTCTAGCTTGAGAGTTGGGTAAGGAAGAAATTCCCAGATTGAGTCAAGTGAAGTCCTTATACAAACAGAAATACAAGCAAAAAAATATTGAGTCCCTTCCTTTAGGGAAGGTTGACTGTCCCAGATCCTTCCTTAAAATGGAGCTTCTTAGAAAGGCTCACTAATGGGAGAAGGGGGACTTTTGGGACTCCAGGGTAAGAAGTCAGCTGAAGTATGACAGAGAATGAAGGAAAGCTGGCCAGGGACTTTTTTTGTGCTCAAGTAGGGACTATGGACCCTTCCTCTTATCCTTGCTTTTTCTCTATTCTGCACCAAATTCCAGAATCCCTGAAAGACCTGGTGACATCATCATGCAGTAGTGGGAGCATGGACATACCAATGGAGATCATCAAGCCAGAGATGGTGGATGCACTGACTCCGCCACCCTCTGATGCTGGTTCCCCCTCCCACAGCAGCCCCCTGTCCCTGGGTAGTGGTGGCAGTGGCAACAGCAGTGACTCAGAACCTGACAGCCCGATGTTTGAAGATCCCAAGGTACCCGATTGGGGTGGGAGAGTATACCACTTTGGGGTTTCTATGAAACTTCCTCCTTATCCTACTTCATTACTCTTCTCTTCCACTGTCGCACCTAAAGACCCCAAAATCCCTTCTGTTTTTGGTTTTTGACTGGGGCACCTTTGTAGTAGGTCAGGCAATGGATAGATTATTTTTTTGCCACTGAAGGAACTTGAATATTTTCCTCTGTAGAATGAGTGGAAATGGATAGTCTTTAAGTTCCCTGCCATCTCAAAATATTCTAAATTTTTATGATTCTGTGATGTAGATCTCAAAGTTTTGAGGCTTCACTCCAAATTTTCCTTAATAATTTAGGGTATATCTTCTCATCATTTTATGTGAATATTTTCAGCATGGGGTTCAGAGGATGATTGATTTAATGATATAACCTAGCCATTTTAAATACTGAAAGGTATTTTATATTTGTTATTTCATTTAATCCTCAAAGATGAGCACATGGAGAAGTTAACAGAGAAGTTAAGTGACTTGCCCAGAGTCATCCAATTAACAAGTGTCTGAGACAGGATTCAAATTCAGCTCTTTCTGGTTTCAAGTCCCAACACTACTCATTGAACCCTTTGACCCTTTGGAAACCCTATAGCCCAGGACCCTTATTTTATTTTGTTTTTTTTTTTTTGTACTTTTTTCTCAATTACATGTAAAAACAATTTTTGACATTTGTTTTTTAAATTTTTGAGTTCAAAATTCTTCCCTTCCCCCTTGAGGAAGCAAGCCATTTGATATAGTTTATTCATGTGCAGTTATGCAAAACTTATTTCCACATTAGCCACATTGCAAAAGAAAACACAGGCTTAAAAAACCCCAAGAAAAATAAAGTTAAAAGAAGTATGCTTCAATCTGCATTCAGACTCCCAACAGTTTTTTCTCTGGAAGTAGATAACATTTTTCATCATAAATCCTTCAGAATTGTCCTGGATCACTGTATTGCTGAGAATAGCTAAGTTATTCACATTTGATATTTCATATAATATTGTTGCTTTGTGTACAACATTTTCCTAGTACTGTTCATTTCACTTTATATCAGATCGTGTAAGTTCTTCCAGGTTTTTCTGAAAGCATCATTTCCTTTTTTTTCTTTCAAACTTTTTAAAAATTTTTTTGAGTTTTGAGTTTTACAAGTTTTCTCCCAATCTTACTCCCCACCCCCACCCCATGGAAAGCAATCTTCCAGTCTTTATTTTGTTTACATGTTGTACATTGATCCAAATTGAGTGTGATGAGAGAGAAATCACATCCTTAAGGAAGAAACAAAAAAGTATAAGAGATAACAAGATCAGACAATAAGATGTGTTTTCTTTTTCTAAATTAAAAGGAATAGTCCTTGAAATTTGTTCAAACTCCACGGCTTTTTATCTGGATACAGATGGTATTCTCCACTGCAGACAGCCCAAAATTGTCCCTGATTGTTGCACTGATGGAATGAGCAAGTCCTTCAAGGTTGATCATCACCCCCATGCTGTTGATAGGGTGTACAGTGTTTTTCTGGTTCTGCTCATCTCACTCAGCATCAGTTCATGCAAATCCCTCCAGGCTTCCCTGAATTCCATCCCTCCTGGTTTCTAATAGAACAATAGTGTTCCATGGCATACATATACCACAGTTTGCTAAGCCATTCCCCAATTGAAGGACATTTACTTGATTTCCAATTCTTTGCCACCACAAACAAGGCTGCTATGAATATTTTTGTACAAGTGATGTTTTTAACCTTTTTATCATCTCTTCATGGTATAGACCCAGTAGTAGTATTACTGGATCAAAGGGTATGCTCATTTTTGTTGCCCTTTGGGCATAGTTCCAAATTTCTCTCCAGAAAGGTTGGATGAGTTCACAGCTCCACCAACAGTGTAATAGTGCCCCAGATTTCCGACAACCCTTCCAACAATGATCATTATCCTTTCTTGGTCATTTTGGCCAGTCTGAGAGGTGTGAGGTGGTACCTCAGAGAAGCTTTAATTTACATTTCTCTAATAATTAATGATTTAGAGCAATTTTTCATTATGGCTATGGATTGCTTTGATCTCCTCATCTGTAAATTGCCTTTGCATATCCTTTGACCATTTGTCAATTGGGGAATGAAAGCATCATTTCTTGTAGCACAATAGTATTCCATCACAGTCATATACCACAGCTTGTTCAGCCATTCTCCAAAGGTTGAGCATGCCATCAATTTCCAGTTCTTTGTCACTACAAAAAGAATTGCTATTAATATTTTTTAACTTATGTAAAGTTGGCTTCCATGTAAAGTCACAGCATTTTATTTGTTCTAAAATTTTCTGCTTTCTCCTCTGAGGGCTTTTCTAGTCTTAGTGTCTGAAGTTGAATGACCAGGTCTGGGTTCTCCTTTCTTACTTAGTTTGTAAATTTAAAGATTTTGGCCATATAACCTCCTCTGAGGGCTTTTAAATATTATGTTCATAGTGTTAGAAGGGACCTTTAAGAGTATTCATTCAACCCCATTTTACAGATAAAGATGTTGAGGCACCAAGGTGGAAAGCTAGTTTCCCAAGGTCACAAGAGGAGGTAGTAACTGAACTGACACTAGAATCTAGGGCTCCTAACTCCCACTCTGTTGATCTTTTCAGTTTGTTTGAACAGCTGCTTTCTTTTGGGCAGCTCCCTCAGGTCTAAGTAAACCCTGCTGCAGGGCTGAGAGGTCATTAAGAGTTGTTAGGCAGTCATGTGTCTTGCTTACATCATTGCCCCTTGTTTCCTAACCATCACTTTAGAATTGTGTTAAGAAAAATAAAAAATATTTCTTTCAGAAAGAAATATTGAGAAAGGTTAGAGGTCATTGATTCTAATGCCTCAAATTTATTTTTAAAATGTAATTTAAGTCCTGGTAAGGTTTATTTTTTTTCTCCTACCTCTTCCCCATTGGGTTGAGAAACAAAAACAAAGGCCCTTGTCACAAGTGTTCGTAGGAAAGCAAAATAAATGTCCACATTGATCATGTCCAAAAATACATGTTTTCTTTTGCATATTTAGTTCATTATCTCTCTAGGGAGGTGGGCAGCATATTTCATCATGAGGCCTCTGGAATCAAGTTTGATCATTGCATTGATCAGAATTCTTAAATCTTTCAAGCTAACCTCATTTTACAGAGGAGGAGCTTGAAGTCTATAGAATTCCAGAGAATCCATTTGGTATAGGTTTCATGGGCAGGAAATGGTAGACCCGGAATTTCCATAACTTCTTTTTCCTAGCCTTGAACTCCAGCATTCTTTCCTGAATACTGTCTGATGTCCTCTCTCCAGCTAGTAGGAAGCTGGGGCTTCACCAGGGATTTCCTTGTGTTTCAGGTTAAACAGGAACAGCTCCCCTCCCCCAGCAGCCTGGGTATGCTGGATCGATCCCGCTTGGCCTTGTGTGCCTTTGTCTTCCTCTGTCTTTCCTGCAACCCGTTGGCCTCCCTTCTAGGCAGGAACAGTGGCCAGAGCCAGGCAGATACTACCACCACCTACCATGGACGTAGCATGCTAGGAACAGAGAACAAAGGTAAGACTGGCCAGGCATGCCACCAGACCCTGAGGGTGCAGGATCAAGAAGGACCTGAAAACTATCCCAGGCTGGTCTCCTGAGGAGGGGATGGGTCTTGGTTGTACTGCAGGGACCAGCAGAAGCTTGGTTGGTTAAACCTGTTTTTCAAGATAAATGGGGAAACGGGATAGATTTAATTCGATTCAACAAATATTTACAGCAGACACTGGTGGATAGACTTAAGTTTTGTATTTTTTTTATATTTGGGTATTTTGTAAGGCAGTGGGGTTAGTGACTTGTCCAAGATCACACAGCTAGTATCAAGTGTCTGAGATCAGATTTGAACTCTGGTCCTCCTGACTTCAGGACTGGTGCTCTATCCACAGCACCACCTAATTGCCCTAACAAAGTTTTAAAAAGATGCTGTCCTTACCCTCATGGAGCTTATATTCTAGTGACGGCATGACAAGTATAAATAATAAATATATAATAAACATAATCTGTTAAGTATATTATAGAGGCACAGACTGTAAGAATGGCAGCTAGCCTTTCTAGAGCTCTTAAAGATTTACAAAGCACTTTAGATATATTACTTATCTCCATTTTATAGATAAGGCAACAAGGTTGAACAAGATTGAGTGACTTTTCCAAAGTCACACAGCTAGTAAGTGTTGAGGTATGATTAGGACTTGGGGGTTCCTGATTCCAGGTCTAACACTATTCCAGATCCCTCTCCAATCACTTAGTAAAAAATGTTTAAGGGGAGAAAGACCTTGACTGAGAAGAGCAGGGCAGGGTTCATGGAGGATGTGCATTTGGGAATCACAGACATAGAACTGGAAAGAACACCTAGACCAGTTTTTTGAGCTTTCAGATGAGGAAAATGAGGTCCTTTGAGAGGGGGGTTGAGGATTTTGCCCAGGGTCACAGGTGTAGTAAAATAGCAGATTTGAGGCTTGGTTCTAAAGCCTTCCCTTGCAACATCATTTGAGTTATGTTTTTTTTTTTTGGTTTGTTTTTTCAAGGCAATGGGGTTAAGTGACTTGCCCAAGGTCACATAGCTAGGCTATTATTAAGTGTCTGAGGCCGGATTTGAACTCAGGCTCTCCTGACTCCAAGACCGGTGCTCTATCCACTGCACCACCTAGCTGCCCTTGAGTTGTGCTTTAAAAGATAAGTAAAAGAGGCGGCTAGGTGGCACAATGGATAGAGCACCGGTCTTGGAGTCAAGAGTGCCTGAGTTGAGATCCAGCCTCAGACACTTGGTGATTGCCTAGCTGTGTGGCCTTGGGCAAGTCACTTAACCCCATTTGCCGTGCCAAAAAAAAAAAAAGATGAGTAAGAATCTGGTAGATCGTGGGACAGGGTGGCATTCTAGGAATAGGATGGTGAGTGAGTGGTACAATTTGGAGTATAGGATCATAGGCTCAGCTCCATTGGAATTTCCACATTATCTAGTCTGACTCATTTTTACAGATGAGGAAATCCAGACTACAGAGGTTAAGTGAGTTTTCCAAGGCTACACTGGTAGTTAGTGGTAGGACATTCCCTGACTTCAAGGTTAGATGGTGCCAGCATGCAGAGAGCCTAGAATGCCAATCAGCAATGAACTCTAAATTAGGTAATGGGAAGTTACTGAAGGGTTTTGAATAGAGAGGGAATGGTTTGCAGTGGAGTAGAGGCAGGAAATGAAATACTAGTGCAGTGCTCCAGACACAGGATCTGTATGATTGAAAGAACTTCTGGATCTAGCGCTGATAGGATCCAGTAAGTAATTGTATTTACTGAGGAAGAGGGGAGCAGAAAGAATCAGGCCTAAGATATAGACTAAATGAGTGATAGTGTCACAAGGAGGGAAATAATGAAGTCTGAAGGAGGAGCAAGTTTTTGAGGAAACGGGGACCAGTCTTGTGTACCCACCTATCTTCATCTTCTTTGGCTTCAGGGGACTTGTGGGGAAGGGATCTTTCCTGTAGAACCATGACCCAGCCACCCTCTTCCCTCCCCTCCCCCCCCCCAGAAGTCAGCATGGCCAGCTTTACCTAGGTAGAGTGGGATGATTTCAGGGAGCTGGGAAGATCTTTCCCATCCCCCAAATTCATTTAACAGAGATAGAACTTTTCACTCCACACTCAGAGATAAAAATTGAAATGTCCATCTCAGAGAGAAGGGCTCTGTTGTTTTAAATTCACACAAAAGTGGTAACAACTAATAACAAGATAGTATGGGACAGAGAAGGATGGAGGAAGGGAAGTGTGGAATTTGGGCTCTTGCCATATTGGACCAGGAGGCCTTGGATTCTAACCTTGTCTAATCATCTCCCCTTACCAGGTAGTCCCAGTTGGTCTCAGTGGCTACTGCCCACTTTGTTTTTCTGGATGCTCAATCTGTTGGTGGTCCTGGCGGCCTTCATCCGCCTCTTCATCTATGGTGAACCCATCACCAGGCCCCACTCGGGACCCTCGGTCTTGTTTTGGAGACATCGAAAACAGGCTGATTTGGATCTGGCCCGGGTAAGAGGGTGGGCCTGAGGGAGGTAAAGAAGTAGAGGCTGGAGCTCCATGGGGAGGAAAGCATTAGCCTGGCAGGGGGAGGTTAAAGTTAATCTTGGTTGATAATTCTGCCCATTCCTACTCTATTGTGTGCATGAGTAGGAGGAAGAGGTGGTGGTGGTGGTGCTGGTGCTGGTGCTGGTGGTGGTGAAATGGGGTCAGGAAACAGTCTTTTTCCCATGATCTTCTATAAATCTTCCTGCTTCTTGATCTGTCTGACCATTTGACTCAGGTGACTACTTTTTTCTGAGTTTTCTCTCCCTTTTCTTGACATTATTTTCTCCTGGTCTTGTCCTTACCTACTGGACCTATCTTTCTCAGATTTCTCATTGTTCTGTCAATCAGCAAGCCTTTATTAGGTTCTTACTATGTACAAAACCAAGGTTCCTGCCCTGGGAAACTTGTAGTTCTAATGAGGGATACAACCTTCAAGTGACCATATTAGGGGCCCGATTAGATATATTGTTAGCCCTTCCCTTTCATGGATATTAAGGGGCATAGCACATATGTAAACAGGAAAATGCATGGAAAAATTTTTTAGTCTCTGCTTCATACTAGAGAAATCTGAATTTTTTTTTCTTTTATAGGATCTTTACAAGTCCCTTGTAAAATTTGGGGTGATATTATGTAATACTATACATATATTTTAAGCACTTAGGAATTTCAAAACTTTTTGTGTATTGTCTATGACTTCTGCAAAACTCTCCTAAAATTCCCATTTCATTTTTTATGCCAGCCTGTGATGTAAGGTGTAGAAGGGATGAAGGGAGGTGGTTGGGGCAGCCTGGAAAGAGCTCATACAGTAAGAGAAACTTGAGATGAGGCTGGAGGAAGAATGTCATGTGTGAGGAGCAACCACTGAGGCCAAGGTTGCTACATTGCAGATTGTGCAGAAATAAATAGATTATAAGAAGCCTGGAAAAAGTAAGCAAAAGGCTTTAAAAGAGAATAGAGATAAGTCACTGTAGTTGAATGAGGAGGAGGCAGAATGGTCAGACTTGGACTCTAGGAAAATCACTTTTGTAGTTGAGTGGAGGATAGTTTGAAGTGGGAAGAGACATGAAAGAAGGAGACCACTAGGGGCAGCTAGGTGGTGCAGTGGATAAAGCAGTGGCTTTGGAGTCAGGAGTACCTGGGTTCAAATCTGTTTTTAGATACTTAATAAGGCTGTGTGGCCTTGGGCAAGCCACTTAACCCCATTTGTCTTGCAAAAACCTAAAAAAATAAAAAAAAGGAGACCACTTTTTTCTTTTCTTTTTTAAATTAATTTATTTTGAATTTTACAATTTATTCCCTAATCTCGCTTCCCTCCCCCCCACCCCCCACAGAAGGCAATCTGTTAGTCTTTACATTATAATCCACTCTGCTATTCCTTTACTTTTTAAGGGAGAGTTCATCCCATTCATATTCAGAGTTATAATTACTAACTCTTTATTGCCCTCCATGCTGTCTTCCCTCTGTTTGTATTTCCTCCTTTTTTTCACTTTATCCATATTCCCCAGTATTTTCAGAAGAGACCACTTTATAAATTCAGACTCAAAGTGATAAAGTCCTTTACTAGGAGACTGGCAGTAAGTGATAAAGTCCTTTACTAGGAGACTGGCAGTACCCTCACCAGTCAAGTTGGGAAGAGGGAGTGTTTGGAGGGAAAGATGTGTTGGATGTGTTTTGTTTAAGTGGCTTAAATCTAAGATCTAGTTTAAGATGTCCAAAAGGCAATTGGTGATATAGGTCTTGGGAGGTCAGGATAGAAACAAAATAAGATTGATAATCTGGGAATCAGCAATATAAAGATGATCTTGAACTCATGGAAGCTGATAATATTAGCCCATGAGATACTGTAAACTGTATTTTTAAAATTATATCTTAAAAATGTAGCAGCAGAATTAGGTGGCATAGTGGATAGAACACTGACCCTGAGTCAGGAGAACCTGAGTTCAAATTCAGCCTCAGACACTTAATCATTACCTAGCTGTGTGACCTTGGGCAAGTCATTTAACCCCATTGCCTTGCCAAAAAAATATAAATAAAAATAAAATTTAAAAATATATAAAATATTCTTAGGGTGGATACTATACAAAAACAGAGGAAAGACCAGATGTGGCCCTTGGGCCATAGTTTGCTGCCCTCTAGTACAAATGAAGAAGAGAGGAGTCTAGGATTGAGACTTGGGGAAAACTCCCAGTTGTATCCTCCATGTTTCTTCCCCTATGTATGGGGGTGACCCGGAACTCTATACTTAGTTTTTCTCTTTTTCCTCTTTCCTCTCCTCTGATCTCCCCTCAGATTCATCTGTCATCTCTATGAGAATGACTCTGAAATCTACATAATAAACATTTCTCATCTATACAGCTTGTTGGGTTGAGAGTTAGGAAATCCTGTATGAGATTACTAACTAGCCAAGTCTAAAGGTTCTTCCAGCTCTAAATTTATGGTTCTTTGATCTCTATCTTGAGCTCTTATCTCCTTTCCAGTGACCTGCTGGACATCTTCACTCAAATGTCCCTCAGTCATCCTAATCTCAGTTTGTCAATAGCTTTCCTCTAAACCAATCCTTCCCAAATTTCTCCCATTATTCTAGTCCCTTAATGCAACCAAAGATTCATCCTCAATTCTTCATTTTCTCATATTCTCCACTGATAACTGGTGACCACATCAGGTCAGGTATTCCATCTGAATATTTTCCCCTTTCTCCCATTTCACTTATACTGCCACCCCACATTCCAGGTCTTCATCGCCTTTTGCCTGGATTATTATAATAGCCTTCTAGATTGAATCCTGTGCAGTCTGCAGGGCTGGAAAACCTTTCTGGAGCACAGATCAGACTTGAGTGTAGTTACATGGTACTCTCCTCCATTCACCCCCTGACCCAACTAGGCCACTCTATCTACTGTTTCCAACATAAAACACTTTCATCTCCAGCTTCCATGCCTTTGCATAGACTATCCCATTCCTAGAATACTGTTCTGATTTTACTTTTGCCCTCTTCCTGTGCCTAACTTCCTTCAAGACTCAGCTCAGACACCTCCTCCCCTTTTATTCCTGATTCCCTGTCCCCTCTTTCCCTAGCAGAGCTCATGAACCGAATCACTTTGTATATATTTGGTATGTAACCTATTTTTAGGTAGCCTGAATATTTAGAATGTGTGGCCCTATTACCAGCACCTAGCTCACAGGTAGGTCTTCCTTCAATTTTTTTTTTTTTTTTTTGCAAGGCAATGGGTTTAAGTGGCTTGCCCAAGGCCACACAGCTAGGTAATCATTAAGTGTCTGAGGTTGGATTTGAACTCAGATCCTCCTGACTCCAGGGCCGGTGCTCTATCCACTGCACCACCTAGCTGCCCCTCAATTATTACTATAATAACTAACATTAGTACTTTACATTCTGTACCTCTTGTCATCTCTCCTCTTTCCCTTCTCTCTCCAATATTTCATTTGATCCTCACAACAATGATGAGGAGAGGAAACTTAGCTGATAGGTTACGTGAGTCTGGGGTTACACAACTAAGAGTCTTAGGCAGAATTTGGACTGGGTCTTCCTGTTTCCAAAACCTGCCCTCTCTCCACTATACATACCTCCTGCTGACATTGATTGCTGCAGGTTGTATGGAAAGTGGGAATGGAGGCAGATCATGGGCTTTTTTGTAGCTGATGTGCAAGCCTGGCCAACTGTGGCGAAGATCCCCTTCAGTCTCAAACCACTTGTCCCTTTTGTCTTTCCTCCTCAGGGGGACTTTGCCCAGGCCTCACAGAACCTGTGGCTGGCCCTCCGAGCCCTAGGTCGGCCTCTGCCCACCTCCCATTTGGACCTGGCCTGCAGTTTGCTCTGGAATCTTATCCGCCACATCCTTCAACGTCTCTGGGTGGGGCGCTGGCTGGCTGACCGAGCAGGGAGCCTCTTGCGTGATCGGGAGCTGCAGGCTGATGTCCGAGCTAGCTCCAGGGATGCAGCCCTTGTCTACCACAAGTTACACCAGTTACACATGACAGGTGGGCAGGTGGAAAGACCAGGGGAGGGTCCTGTGTGTTCCTGGCTATGCCCCTACCCCAGGGAGGAAACCCTCTGACCTGGGAGCAGTAACTAGGTGGCTGCTCAGACCCTCCAGCTCAGCATTGCCCTCCTCCCCTTGCCCAACATCAAGCAGGTGTTGAGCTTATTTTCCCTGCAAGGTGGGTGGGTGGGCAGACAGATGAGGAGGGGCTCTGACTGAATCTGGGTGAGGACCTTGGGGACACCTGATTCCTGTCCCTCTGGCCCAATAGGGAAGTACACCAGTGGACACCTTGCTGCCATCAATTTGGCGTTGAACGCACTCAATTTGGCTGAGTGTGCAGGCAGTTCCATCTCCGTGGCAACCTTAGCCGAGATCTACGTGGCTGTTGCCCTCCGGGTCAAGACGAGTTTTCCTAGGGCCCTCCATTTCCTGACGGTAAGGGGCCGGACCATTCCCCTCTCCACCTTTCCCTTCCCCCCACCCCTGACTGGCCTGGACCTCCAGATGGGTTTCAGACCTGGGAAGGCTTAAGGTGCCATGTTTGTGGCCAGGAAGTAGGAGAGCCCACCCATGGTCACACTGACCAGCATACACAGTGGGCTGGGCCTTTATAGACATGCTCACTCACCAATCAGAAGGGGCTTCCTTTGGGAACAGAGCTAGGGGAGGGTCCCCACTGCTAGTGGAACCCAGGCCCATGATCCAACTAACCATTATCTCCTCCTTGCCCCTAGCGCTTCTTCCTGAGTAGCGCTCGCCAAGTGTGCCTTGCTCAGAGTGGCACCATGCCCCCTGCCATGCAGTGGCTTTGCCACCCTGTGGGGCATCGCTTCTTTGTGGATGGGGACTGGGCAGTGAGGAGTGTCCCTAGAGAAAGCCTCTACAGCTGCACGGGAAACCCAGGTAACTCCTCCTCTATACTTCCTCCATTTGTCCTTATACCCCACCCCATTTTTCTCTTGTCTCTCCCTTCTCTCTCCTCTTTTATTCCCTCTCCTTTCTCATTCTTTCCCTCATCTTTCCTCTTTCCCCTAACCTCTTTTTTCTATTAATGATCAACAGCAAACACAAACATTTCACTAATGTAGTAATAATAGCTAGCATTTATGTGCTGCTTTAAAGTTTGTAGCATACAAAGAGCAAGAATGAATAAAAAGCTAACTTTCTATTATGTACAAATTATAATTTAGAGAGTCAATCAATGGAGTATAGGCCTACCAGGGACAACACCGGGTCAAACGGTACCCACAGTTTACAAGTTGTTTTTTAGAATGATTGGACTAGATTCCAGCTCCACCAAGGACTTGTCTTTCCAAAGCCCCTCCTCTGGCTTTCCTCTTTTGTCACCTTTACCATTCTGATGAATGGGAGATAGAACTTCTGAGTTGCTTTAATCTATAGTTGTCTTATAAGTAATTTGCATTCTGAGGTAGACTTACCCAGTTGCTTTAGTGATTTCCCCCCTCCCCACCTTATCCTTCCTTATCCCTTAATTCCTTCTCCCCTCTTTGTCTTAACTTTCTCAAGTTTCTGAAATCTTGGCCCTTCTAGCCAACTGTCATTTCAAAGTACTGAGAGGATGGGGGGATAACTGAAGCACTCCCTGCTATGGTTCCTTCCACCTGTCTTCTGTAGTCATCTTTTCCTCCCCACCCTTGGAATAGCAGAGTTATCTAAAGAGGATCCTGGGGTCTCCCATATCTCCCCCTTGTCCTGGGTGTGGGATGTTGCTTACGTCTCTCTCTTTCTGGAATAGTGGATCCCCTGGCCCAGGTGACCCAGCTGTTTCGGGAACATCTGTTGGAGAAAGCCCTGGGCTGTGTGGCCAAGCCTGAACAGACCCTGGCTTCAGCTGATGGGGACAGGTGAGAGTTCAACCCAAGGGGTGCCCTATCCTCCATTGCTCCAACACCCCTATTCCTTTACACGCTTTACTCTTCTCAAGCTTCACTATATTTCTAACATGCTCTCCTCCAGCCCCAACCATCTACCCCAACCTTTGCATTCATCATCCCTCTCTAACTCTTCTTGTCCCCAGCTGAGCCAGTTAATGGTCCATTCATCCTGAGGACTTAGCTGGTCCCTTCTCAACATGGCCTAGTTTCATTGAGAATCTCTTGAACAAAGGGCTTTGAATATTAATAGAAGTATAACAGCAATAATTATATTGGTATTTTCTACTTTTCAAAGCATCTTCATGTCTCATTTGAATTGCCTCTGGAAGGCAGGTGGGTCCAGGCTGGGGTGGCTGTGTCCTGACGCACAGGTGAAGAAGCTAAAGCCAAGAGGAAAGAAATATCTTGCCCCAGGTCCCCAGTGAGTTAGTTCCAGATCCAGCTCAGGGCTCCAGGGAAGTCCCATAGTATTCTCAGTGGGGTTTACTTGCCTTTTGGCTCACTCCTCACTCGCAAGCTGCCCTCCTTCATGTGCTTCCCTCCCTACCACATAGAGAGTTCTCTGATGCCCTTGGGTACCTGCAACTGCTTAATGGCTGTTCGGACACTGCTGGGGCCCCTGCCCTCAACTTCTCTGTCAGTTCAAGCATGACCACTACCACCGGTAAGTAAGCTTTTTGCTCCTCTCCTCATGGCTGGGTGCATGGGTCTTTAGGAGCCAGATTTTTCGGTAGTTGGATAAGACAGACCACTGCACTCCGAGAAAGTCCACTTCTGAGCCTTCCCTCAGACAGCAGGAGGGTGGTACAGTTCACATTGCACCTTGAGTTGGGAGAGGAGAGGGAGACCCCAAGGACAGTGGAGAACAACCCCTCTCCTCTTCCATTGCCTAGGCACTGACATTGTGGCCAAGTGGTGGGCTTCCCTCATTATGGTGGTGATTCACTGGCTCCAGCGGGACGACGAGGGGGCAGAGACTCTCTACTCCATGGTGGAGTACATGCCAAAAGCCCTCCAGGCTTCTGAGTGAGTGTCTGGGGCCCAGCCCCTTCCCCTTCCAGATCTTTAGGGGAGAAAGGGGAAGATGGTTTGCCTCTGAGTCAGGGCTTTCCAGGACAGGCTACACAAGAGAATGCAGTTTCCAGATGAAGCTAACCCCCTTGGACAGAATACTGGAGGATGGGACCACCTTCCAAAGCCAGATTATAAAGCTCCCAGAACCCGGGGGGATAAAAGATACTCCCCAGAGTACCTGACCAGATACTTGGGTGCTAAGGCAAGAAAGTCAAGGGACTGGGGCACAGCTTCCATTTCTCTTCCGAGAAGAGTCCCCTTGCCCAGCCTTTAGTTTATCTCCCTATCTAGGACCTCACATTATACCTGTAGTCTTGAGGGATTCTGCTCCAAAGAAACATCCCCAGCTTTGAAATGGGAGGGAGCTTCGTCTAATAGTATTAGGGGGAGTCCTAGGAAAGGCTGAGGTCAGCAGGTTAGGGAGGCTTGGGCCTGAGTGACCTTGGAAGCCCCTCATCTGCCCACAGGAAGCCCCTGCCTCGGGCAGCCCTGCACTCCTTCAAGGCTGCCAGGATGCTTTTGGGGAAGCAAAAGCAGGAGCTTGGTCAAGCCAGCCTTAGCCAGTGTGAGAAGGCCAGCAGCTACCTCCGGGACAGCCTGACCACAGGACCTTCTGCAGCCACTGCCGGGGCTTCTATTGACAAGGTAACAGCACCATACCCCACGCCCCGGGGGGAAAAGAGATGGGTGAGATCTGGGGGAAGAAGCACCAGACTGGGCATCAGGAGAACTGAGGTCTAGACCTGCTCCTGAATGAGAGCTCTGAACAGCTCTGCTTTCCTGTGGTTCCTTAACTGATCCAAAAATAAGAACCCCACCCCCAACTGTCTGGGATGGACTTTGACTGCTGGGTTTGGCCCAATAACAAATTGGTCCATGATCAGGACTGGCTGGCCTTGCCTGGGGCATTGCTGAGATGGCCCCTGGCCTGCTCACCAAGACCCTCGTCTGCCCCGCAGGCTGTCCAACTCCTCTTGTGTGATCTGCTCCTGGTGACGCGCACCAGCCTGTGGCAGCAGCAGGTGGGCTCCTCCCAGCCCCCCGGCTCTGGCTACCAGGCCTCGGCTCTGGAACTTCGAGGTTTCCAGCAGGACCTTAGCAGCCTGCGGCGTTTGGCACAGTCCTTCCGGCCTGCCATGAGAAGGGTGAGTTGTCCCAGCTCCAGACTCTGGCTGAACTCTGCAGTGGGCTTCCAAGGACTGGGGATTCTCCCATTCATCCTCAGGGTGTCTGGCTGTTTGTCCATAGCTCAGTGAAAATGGGTGAAACTGGTCTCTACGTTCAGTCCTGTCTAATCAGACTTGGGCTCCTGTTGGCCCTGCACAGAGGAGAGACCCAGCCCTCACACAAGTAGCCTGTGATTCATTGATTATCATGGACAAGCATTGAGTGGGGGAGGTCAGCATGGGCAGGAGCATCCCTGAGGGACAGAGGAGGAAGGAAAGATGGCACAACTACTTGGGAGGTGAGTGCTGTTTTACAGTGGAGGAGACTGAGGCAGAGAGGTGAGGTAACTTGCCCAGGGTCTAAGGCCGGATTTGAACTCCAGTCTTCCTGACTCCGACTCCAGTGCTCTTTCTGTTCTAGCAGCTTCTGGAGGAGGAAGAAGTCAGCGAGAGCAGAAGGATCTTGGGGCTTCCTGAGGAATTGGGGCTTGAGCTGGTTCTTTGAAAGAGTGAGGGGTGGAGGGCAACCAGTTATTTTCATGGTCATGAGGTCCCCAGCCCCAGGTATTATAGTAATGTAATTGAGGAACAGGAATCCCTATCTTCAGGAAATTTATCATCTTGTTGAGACAGAACATGGGGAAAACGGAGAACCTGCCTTTCCAAGTGGGTCCACAAGCCTTTGGTCAAGAACAATTCTGGGGAAGAGAAATTGATGTTAAACCAAGTTCTGAAGGTGGGAAAGGATTAGGAGTTAACTGATGGGTCTGATACAACCCTTTGGAGGAGACTGTCCCTCCTCTGTCAGTGTCTGGCTGGCTATTGATAGGAGTGGTTGAGAACTCTGAGAGGGCTGAGAGTATGGTGGGGGGGGCCCTCTTAAGAAAGCCTTGCCTCTTGCTCTCTTAGGTTTTCCTTCATGAAGCTACCGCCCGACTGATGGCTGGAGCCAGCCCCACCCGAACTCATCAGCTCCTGGACAGAAGCCTGAGGAGAAGGGTGGCCCCAAGCAGCAAAGGATGTGAGTGTAGGGGGGGTCCTTCTCTCTCCTTGGGAATGAGCTGTGCCCACTGAGTCTGGAGACCTGAATTCAGATACAGCCAGGGATATTTACTAGATGGATAACCCTGGGCAAGTCACCCACATGCCTGTTCCCTGCCTCAGTTTCCTCATCTGTAAAATGAGGAACATAAAAGCATTTCCAAGCATGTGAGGATCCAAAGGGAAGATATTTGTAAAGAAGTTGGCACATTGCCTACACAGAATAGGCATTTAATAAATGATTTTCCCCTTTCTTCTACCTGTGTCCTAACTAGGGAATCTCCTTAATACTCCTCTGGTAAAAGTTGCCATTACCAAGACCAGGGGTGGTATTGTGGAAATATCATGGGTTGTTGTTGAGTTGTTTTGGTCAGGTCTGACCCTTTGTGACCCCATTTGAGGTTTTCTTGACAATGCTGTCTGGAGTGGATTGCCATTTTCTTCTCTGATTTGTTTTACAGATAAGGATATTGAGGCAGTTAAATGACTTGCCCAGGGTCACACAGCTAGTCAGTGTCTCCAGACCCTGGGCTCTATTCACTACAGTCCCCCATAACATGCTATATTGAACCAGTGTTCAGGTTCCATACTGTTCTTGTATGTCTTTATATATGTTGTGGGGCTGAATATGGGAGAGATTGGTTTGGGGGGTATGTGGTGTGTGTGTGTGTGTGTGTATGTATGTATGTATGCACTGCAGGTATGTTTGCATGTCTATACCTGTGTGTGCTGTGTGTACTGTGCTGGCGTGTTTTTGTGTGTCCACCCTCACCCCCAGGGCAGACCCTCATCCAAGCCCCCCAGGTCCAAGCTGCGGCATTCCCCTTGACCCCGCTCCTTTCCCTACAGCAGGTGAACTGGAGACCCGGCCCACTCAGAGAGAACACGCAGAGGCCCTCCTGCTGGCCTGCTGTTACCTGCCCCCCACCTTCCTGTCCGCTCCGGGCCAGCGAGTGGGAATGTTGGCCGAGGCTGCTCGAACCCTAGAGAAGCTGGGAGACAAGCGGATGCTGCACGACTGCCAACAGATGATTATCCGTCTGGGTAGTGGCACCACAGTTACCTCAGGGTAGCTGGGCCTGCCCTGGGCCTCTCTTAAGACCCCAGCCACCAGGCCCCTGAAACTTTCAACCCTCTGGACCACCCTGGAGGTGTGGTCCTTGCTTGGGTCCTGGTTGACCCTGGCAACTAGGGTTGCAGAGGTCCTGCAGGATATGGACAGAAGTGGGCAAGGTGACCTCTTTCCCTTCTCTTCCTCAGTCGGACCTGGAAGCTGCCCGCATCCACTGGTCCGATGCCAAGAGGAGCTGGCATGACACTAGACCGCCATTTCCCACCCTTAACTTTGAAAAGCCATGGAGTGTAATGGGAGAAAAAACAAAACGAAAACTAGATTTAGAGTCAGGATCAAGGTTCATATCCCAATTCTGATTCTCTGAGTCCCAATTTTCTTATCTGTAAAATGAAGACGTTGGACCAGATGACCTTTCTAACTCTATGGTCCTATCAAAGAAAACAAGTCCTAGACTAGACACATCCCAATAGGGTTCCTTGAGGGGGCAGTGTATGAATTTTTGTTTGGGTGATTTACCCCCTCGATGGAAGAGGCTGCAGTGCTGTCCTTCCCTGCCCCCCTCACTCCCTCCCATCTAATCACTGGGTAATTTGATGCCTGTGATTTATTGTGTTTAATGGGCCAAGGCTAATGAGAAGTCTGCCTTTTCCTTGGTAATCAACCTTAGCTAGGGAGAAAGGAGGGGGTGCAGGTGACTAGCAGGGCCCCAGTGAAAGGCTGGCCAAAGAGAGGAGAGGGCGGGATTCTCCCAAAAGATGAGCCTCCCCTCCAAGATGAGATTCTACTGACCTCTGGTGGTCTCGTGGGAGATTGCAGGGGCTGTATGGCTCCCCCTCGGGGGGTTCAGAGTGGATGGACCCCAGGTCTCAAAGCCAGGAAGGCTTGGTTCAAGTCCCACCTTTGATAGATAGGGCTCTAGGCAATCGTCCGAGGCTTAGAAGTTTCCCACACTGATGAAATCACAGATGTCACCCCAAATGGCTGCTTCATCTCTATGGAACCCTTTTTTCCCTTTCTGAATTGACTGCTTTTAAGAGGGGGAGGGGAAATGGACTGTCCTGGAGCAGATGTCTTTGACCCTCAGGAGCCGAGGGAGTCTTGAAGGAGAAGAGCTCCTGCTGACCAGAGGTCTACCGGCCCTCCTCTCACATGCCAAAATCATGCTGGGGCTGTGGGGCTCCTGATCCCACCTCAGAGTCCACACAAGAGCCTCCCAGCTTCTGCCCCTTTCTCCCCCTGCTCCCACTGCCTCAAGCAGTCTTTTATGTCATCCCCATTCTCCCGTGCCTTGGGCTCTCTACTGCCAGAGGAGCTTTCTTCTGTTCCCTCTTGCAGCCAGGGATCGGGATACCCCAAGGGGCCACAGGAGGCCTTCACTTCCAAAGGAGGTGGGCTCCTGCTTCTGGGCCCTTGTGGGCTGAGGGTCATGCTACTGAAAGAGGAGGGAGGGAGTGGGCCTGGGGTTGTGTGGCTGATGCTGTACATATATGTTTATGTCATTACTACATCTCCTTGCCACTGCACTAGCCTCCCTCCAGCCTCGGGAGACACCTGTACTACTTTTTTCCTTCGCAATCTTTATTTTCATAGTGTGAGAAGAGTTTTGTACAGAAAATTAAAAGGAGAAATTATTTATAATTTGGGTTCCGTTTTTGAATAAGACTGTCCTCTGGGGAAAAGGGTCTAGGATGGTGGAAGAATGGGCTCCACACTCACTGGCTATGTCAGTCTTAGACAAGTCATTCTCTGGGTTTTGGCTTCCTCCTGCGAAGTGAAGGGGCTGAATTAGGTTATCTCCAAGGTCCATTCCCACTCTCATTTTTGGACTATTTTTGACTCCTGCAAGTGTTAGTGGATTAATGGGAGTCAGGGAAGACTCCTGCATTCATTCAACCTTTCCCAGTACTTCAAAGAAACATCCAGACTCCGGGGATGATGGATGCACCCCAGGAGAGCGAGCTGAGCTTGCGTGTCCTCTGTCGAGGGGTGGTGCTTGAGCTGTCTATATAGGACAACCAGGAATCCCAAAGCACAGAAGGGGAGGGGAGGGGGAGCCCGGGGGGGGGAGTGAGTAGTGAGCAAGGGGCTCTCTCATAGCAGTCCCTGCTTTTTTTGTGTCCCCTTCCTCAAGAGCCCTTGCCCAGCATGTGGAGTATATCCCTTCTGGCAGAAGTAAAAGCCAGCTCTTTGTCCCCAAATCTCCTCCTGTCCCATTTCTTCTCTGTGGCAGTGGGTGGGTACTGTCAGAAGAGCTTCCTGCAGTCGGCCAATTGGTATTGGGTGGTAGGGATAGAGGTTGCTGGGCTTGTGGAGGAAATCCAGGGCAGGAGGATGGGGGTGCTCAACCCCACATAAGGGAACCAACAGTCTTGTGCTCAGATGGTTAGGTTTTAGGGAGCAGGGTGGCTGGGACTTTGGGGAGTGAGGACCTCTTCATGTCTGAGTCCTAGACCTTGACTGGCCTCTATGGGAGTGCAGGGATCTTTGGGTGAGGGTGAGCTAGACTGTATATGTGAATGCGTACCCAGGATCACGGGTTGCCGAAACCAGAAGGGTCTTGAGATAAGAGTGGGACAATATTAGGACAGGGGAAGCTGGCCCCGGTGGCCCTACCATGGATGCCTTCTGCGAATGGGGAAGAAGAGGAGCCACGTGGGAGAAGAACTCCTCTCTGACAGCTTCTCTCCCCTCCCCCCCCTGCCAGTTGCTTTCATGGTGACAGAAGAGTTTTGTACAGAAAATTAAAAGAGAAATTATAATTTGGGTTCCATTTTTTGAATAAGGCTGCCCCATAGTGAAAGGGCCATAGATGGCATTACACCTGGGCAAGTCGTGTAACGTCCTTGGTTCTCAAGAAGCCTGTGTTCCTCTTCTTGGCCTTATTAACTAGAAATAATCTTTAACTTTTGCTGCCCCTTTCCCCCCCTCCCCAAACTCTTCCTTCCACCGTCTTGCTATCAGGAAGAAGGGAGGAGAGAGGAGAGAGGTTAGAGGCCACAACTCCATGCCCGAAGACTTCCAAAACAATTGTTGTATCTTTATTGACGGTTTTTTTTAATGCAATGACCTGTTTTTTTTCTTTTTTTTACTCTTAAGGAAAATAAACATCTTTTAGAAACAGCTCGTTAACACACAATCTTCAGTGTGAAGCAATATACTAATAAGAACACTAGTCTTAACATTTACAGTCTTCATATATATTATATATATGTATATGTATACATATATATACACTATATAATGAGGCAATATATAATACACACGGTTTACCATTTTACAGTCATATGTACATGATGCCACTAAGACGGGTGGGAGCTAAGGGAGGCGCCCCCCAGTGGCCCTGGAAGGCCGTCTCCAGAGTCCAAAGTGAGCTTGTCAGCAGGTGCCCCGGGCAGCCGGGGCCCTGGCCTAGCTAAGCGGCGGCGGTGATAAGCGGAGCAGAGGACCACAGACAGACAGACGGACAGACAGGTGCAATAGGCAGGGACTGGCTTGTCTGGGCTTCCTGGCTGGGCTGTTTCTGGGGGTCTCCATTGCACTATGCCAGCTTCCCCTGGGCCCAGCTCCTGTGGGCGGAGGGCATCCTAGGGAGAGGACTTTTTGGGGGAGGTGTTGGACAGGAGACCTAAGGACTGAGGTTGCTGCTTGCGGTGGAACCAATGTGGTGAAACAAAAGCGAGCACGTTTCAAACATATATACATTATATATAACATATATATATAGAACGGTACATATATATTTTATACACATGATATATCTGTTTTCCGGCTGCGTGGTTCGTAGCTGTCGCCGCCCCCGGCTCTCCTGAGAGCGAGTCCCCGTCACACACAGGCTCCAGATATATGTTGTCTAGCCAAACACACACATGCGCATATAGCACTATGAAGGTGAACAGCTATATATAAATGTGTGCTGCGTTACCACTAGTGTGTGTGTACAGATGCATATACACGTGTGTATATATACACAGAAACCCCACCCCACCCCAAGCTGGCTCTGGTCAAGCTCTCCAGAGGGCCCGGCTTCTCTTTGCAGACTCTTCCCACCGTCCTCTGGGAGTCGGGGGTGGGGCTGGACCCGGGGTTGGCTCTGCCAGGGGAAGGGGCACAACACACAGGAGCAAGGCTGAGAGCTGAGTCAAATGAGCAGGAGACGGGGATTCCGTGGAAACCAGAGAGCTCAGCTTCAAGGTAGCTAAAGCAGGGAACGGGCACCTCGGGGAGGGGTCGCTAGGCCAGCCCCACGGGATGAGCAGCTGCCAGGCCCTGCCTGGGCCTGGAATGTCTCCTGACCCTGGAGTCACCCACTGCTGTCTTCAACCCATCAACTGATGCCACCGAAGGAGGCAGAGGAGTGACGGATTCTGAGGGGATGCTGAGAGCCAAGGAGCCGAGGGGACTGAGTTGGGAGGGACCTCAGAAAAAAATCACTTAGTCCAACCCCATCATCTTATAGATAAGGAGTCAAAGAGAGTGACTTGCCCAGGGCCACATGCCCAGTGGTGAGCAGGGTCTCTGATTGAGAATGACCTAAAATCGAACTCCCTTCCCTAACTGAAACCCTGGGGGTGCTGGGAACTCCCCCTCCATGGGGCCAGGCTCCTGGGGGCCTGCCAGGACCAAGCCTCCTGAGCCTGGGCTATGTCCCCTGGGGGATCCCCAGCCCCTCACCTGCCCTGGGCCTCTCCCAAAGCTTTTCCCTCCATCTGTTGCCAGGCTGGGACCTGGAAAGGGGCACTGCCCGGGGGCTACTTTTAGGACCCCTGGGGATTTCCAAGGACTTTACATTTCTTCAACTAAACTAACATAACCAAGGTTTGTCCTGGGCATGCAAAAAGTTGCCTTCTTCCAACCCTGCTCACACTAAGACACCCTCCTCCGAAGAGGAGCAGATAGATGCCTGGTGGGCCAGATCTACTGTTAGTCAAAAAGAAGATGCTAGGCAGGAAAGAAGTACCATGTGGACAGAACTTATGGGGGACCCCACTCCACACACACCTTTGGGATGTAGAAATTACATGTGTCCTAGTTCAACTTACACCAGCCTCCTCGTCATCTGCCAGGTGGATGAGGTGACAGAGGGAAAAGGAGACAGTCCCTTTAGGCCACTAACTCCCAATCCTGCCCTGTCCCTCTGGCCACCCTGGTTGGCAATGGGTTTTTTTTTTTTTTTTTTTTTTTTACTTCTCTAGTACCAAAGGAGGATGGGGCTTACCAGGAAAGAAGAGTCCAGGGCTATTTCTCCATCGAGGGCCAGCGGGCCCCTAATCAGCAGGGGCTGTCAAGTAGCTGGGCAGGGAGCATGGGCAGAGTCAGACCTGGCTTCTTAGGCATCCAAGGACCAGGCCATACCCAGGAGATGCTGGTAGGGTCAGGAGTGAGCAAGAGAGAGTTGGGGAAAGGATCTAAATTGGAATAAAAGCCTTCCAGCTGCTTCACCCCTAGATCCTGTCCCCGTCTCCCTTTTCCATCATTGACCCTGGGCAACCTTGACTGATGTTACCTGCTAAGAGAGGTCTAAGAATCCTTCCCTACCAGGGTAGATATGGTATAGGGACTGTTTTGTCTGATGGATTCCACATCCACAAGTCCGGGGCCTGGATCCTATTGGTCAGCAAACCTGGGTCAGCTCTGAGGAGTGGTTCTTTGCAGGGAGAAGACCCACAAGTTGGACGGGACTCTAGCCATAAGCGGATGAGAACATTCAGAAGGAAAGGACCTCTGGTTAAGGTCAGCAGGTCAAGGGGGAGGAAGGGTCCTGTTCCTCTTTTCCTTGCCGATCTGGGTGGTCCTGGTCACAGCTCCAGGTGAGCATTGGGCCCAAGGCTTGGCACCATCTCCTGTCCAGATGGAGGAGGTAAGACCCAGGAGGGTGGATTACAACAGCTGCCTCTGGAAGAAAGTCCCACAAGAGGGTCACAACTAGCATCAGCAAGCAGACCACAAAGGGGCTTCTAAGGGGAGACCCCTCCCCCCTCTGCCACCCCTGCCCCCAAAATCTGCTTGCCCTGAGAAATGTCCCCCTCCTTTAGGCCTCCCCAATGACAGCCAACTCCTCCCCAATCCAAGAGCTCCCTTGAATTCTCATCCCTGCTGGATTCTCCCTCCCTCCCAACCCTATTTCTTGATGAAGTGTTCCCTCTCCTCCATCTTCCCTGCCCCACTGCTGCCTGACCTCCTGCCGGGCTCTGGCAGACAGTTACACTTGGCAATCACTCCGTCTTCTTCCCCAGTGCCTGACCTCCTCCTGCAGGGAGAGTTCCTCCCCCACCCCCAGGTTTGCTCTCCAGCCCTTTCTCTTCTCACTCCCTCTTCTTCTATTTGCCTGGTTTATAAGGAAATATTCATGATCATTGTATGTCAGCCTGCTCTGATCTCTCTGATTTTGCAAATTAAAAGACGTGCACATTCTCAGTGGCTATGGCAGGGGGATGAGATAGGCAGAGGCATCTCTGAGAGCAGATCCCCAGAATGAGGCCAGAGCTGAGAGACAGAGCTGCCTGGTGATTGACTGGGGTGCCTCTCCTGGGAGGCAGGAACAGACTTCCCCGAAAAGAGACGGCCTCCGTGGTACAGGAACAGGCTCTCCCCAAACAAGGGCATCGTGGTAGAGGAATGGGCTCCCCAAAAACAAGGGACCCACCCTCCCCAGTACAAATGCTGCTGAAGCATTCAAGGACCTGGAAGTGAACAGGAAATCCTTCCTCTCCTTCTGAAGGGTAATAAGCATATGGAATAAGTTGCCAGGGGGTGAAGGCCCCTGAGGAAGAGTATGAATAGGGAGGGCAGGATATATTTGGGACCCGTTGGGCACCCAGTGAAACCCTGATCTCTAGTCCTCATCCCCACTTGAAAGGGCTCTGGTTGGGAAGGGACAGTGCCACATCCTGGAGGAGACGGTTCAGATGAGGCCCATCTGTCACCAGCAGGAGGGCCCCTGGGGAGAGGTGAAGAGAGTATGTATGAAAGGCGGGGGGGGGGGCAGGGAGCAGGAGGGCATGGCCACTGATAAAACTGGGAGGCCGAGGGGATGCTGGTGGGCCGTGGCATGTTCCCTGATGTTTGAGGGGGCGAGAATCAAAAGGAGGAAGCCATTTCACATACCTTATGTTTAGGACATTTCAAAGAAAAGTTCTCTTCAACTAGAATGCAACCTAAGAGCAAAGAGAAGTGTCTATTGTAAGAACAGGGATAGAGAGGGGGGGGGTAGGGGTGGAGGGAGAGGGAGAGGGAGGAGCAGAGGGGTCTCTCGAGCTTCCAAGTCAGTCTGCCAGGAGTTCCCTAGTTGGGACCGACCTGAGGCACGGAGAGCTTCCCGGGGTGGAAATGGAAGGGGAGCCCACTAACTCCAGCACTTCCTCAGTCCATCAGAGAGCTAATGGTGAAACCAGGATTGCAAATGACTTCATCAGGGAAGGTAGTCAGATTTCCTAATATATCAGAGAGTGTGTGTGTGTGTGTGTGTGTGTGTGTGTGTGTGTGTGTGTGTGTGTGTATGTATCCTCATAGTAGTTCAGTCTTGTGGTCCAGCTGGATGAGAAGCAGCAACTCTTTCCCCTCTCTCTAGTCTCCACTCCTACGCCCCAGCCTCCACCAAGAGTGGATCCTGAGAGAGGAAGTTCTGGCCACTTTCACTTTCTTCTTTCTTTCCCCCCCAGTCAACAGAAGTGGGAGTTGGAGCCTGGAAACATAAAGTCTCTCTTGCATCACTGGAGAGCACTAACCACTGGGAAGCCCTGTGGACCATCTGTTGACAGTCTGTACATGAATCCAAGCTCACCAAAGACACCCGTTGCTTAGTCAGCCAAGCGTGAATGGGACAAGAATCTAGCCTTGTGGAGGTCCAACTCCTCTTCACTCCCTCCCTCCTGGGTCATGCCTGCCCACCTGCTTCAGGTCAGTGGGGCTCTTTGGATTTGTGGATGGCTTTGGATCCAGGAAAGGGCATGACTCACTGACTGGGGGAAGAAAGGAGCCCTGATGGGAAATGGATTCTGGAAGCATCCTCCCCCCACCTCCTCCAGATTCCTACCTGCCCCTACCGAGCCAGGGGAGGTCTCCCTTCAGCTATTCCGGGCCTGTCCTCTCAGAGGAAGGGTTACAAACAACATTCACTGTGTGAGGGAAAGGGAAGAGGTGGTGGGATTGTCAGCTCCCTCTGGGATAAGACAAGGAGAAGCATCAAAGAGGACAAGAGGCAGAGGAGGCGGGAGTGCCTGACAATCCTCCTTTCTTCTTTTCCCTGCATCACTGACGCATTCTGAGCATGCCCCAATCACTTAATAAAGGTGAACTAGCCCAAGGTTCTGAACCAGTTGTGTGTTGTGGACCCCTCTTGACAGTCTGGTGAAGCATCTGAACCCCTTCTTGGAAGAATGTTTAAATGAATAATAATAAAATACATGAAATCAGAGAGGGAAAAATAATCATATTGAAAAGGTATAAAATAATTTTAAAAGCAAGCTCATGGACCATCTGAAATCCAGGTTCTGAACCTTAGCACTAGGGGTTTTCCTTATTTCACTAAGGGAGTTTGCTTTTTTGTACCTCTTACCACAAGGTAGATTGAGGCAAGACCCCAACCAGGAAATGCTACCCTTTTCTTCACAAGAAGCCTTCATCTGTGTTGAAACACCATGTAAACCATATTTATTCATTTCCTATCAGTTGTTTCTACTTTCCTCTTCCAAGCTTAGCTGGTCACTGAAAGGTGGTTTTCTGCAATTCCTCCTCTACCCTGAGAGTACCTATGTACTCTGGGATGAATGCTGGCTGAGTACACAGGACAGAAAAACCAAATACACACACACACACACACACACACACACACACTCAAACATTCACACACATACTCACACATAAACACACTCACATACCACACACACACACTCAGGAAAACACCAGGCAGGAAGAAACACTGAAGCTGAACTTCTCTCCCCACTAACCCCACCACATAGAACATTCCTCAGGTATTCTATTTCACTGCTCAGCTAGTAACACAGTGAAACACATTTAGTAGAGAGGAAATGTTTGCCAGGATAAATCCGCCACTTGACTTGACTGTGCTGTACCCCAAAAGGACCTGCCTTTAATTTCTTGACTTCATTAAAAGGAAGGAAAATTCCCATTATCCTACTTCTGACACCAACTATTCCACAATACTGTTTATGATGTTCTTAAGTCTCAGAATGTCAAAGGCAGGGCAGCAACTCAAAAATTGGCCTGCAATTGGCAGTAAGAATGTGCTAAGAGATGATGTTAAAGTCATTTGTGATCTTATTATTATAATTATTTTTATTTTTAATTCTTTTTCTGTAGACTTAAGCAGGGTACTATTTGTACCATATTGTGGTTGGCATTAAGTTCTGCAAAAAACCAAAAATCTTTCCTCCACCATGATAAGAAATAACATTAGAATGAATTTCAAAAGGTTTTAGGCCCAATTTTTTTTTTTTAGGTTTTTGCAAGGCAAATGGGGTTAAGTGGCTTGCCTAAGTCCACACAGCTAGGTAATTATTAAGTGTCTGAGACCAGATTTGAACCCAGGTACTCCTGACTCCAGGGCCGGTGCTCTATCCACTGTGCCACCTAGCCACCCCCTAGGCCCAATTTTCTCTCAATCTCTTTCTCTCTCTCTGATACTCATATATACACAATCATATATATATATATATATATATATATATATATATATATATATATACATCCATGCTAACAAACATAAGTGCTCACACTTACACAAATTAGTCTTCAAATATAGATGTCAACCTTCAGTGATACTTAATCCAAATGATTTGATTAAACCTTAATCACTTTAGTACCCTAAAACAGGGGGGTTTTAACCTTCAGTTATATGACTTGTTTTTAAAAATAGATTTAGTTAACTGTATTTCAATATTATTCAATTTGTTTTATGCACTTAACAATAGTCTTCTGAGAAGGGGTCCATAGGCATCATCAGACATCCAGAGTCTGTAACACAACAAAGGTTAAGAAACCTTATTCTGAAAACAAACCAGAAAGAGTCAACAGGAACAGAACAGTGTGATAGAACAGAATCCTAAGATCTAGATTGGATCCCTAGCTACAGGTATATAACCTGTAACTATAGGTACATAACCAGAGCCATAATTAAAGAAGGGGGATTAGGCATTAGCCTCAAGGCAGAGACATTTTAGGGTGCTAAAAAAGATTACTCTGGGGGGCACTTCCTCTTCTGCTCCCTCTAGTCATAGTTACTGTCTCAGGTCCATAACATAGGTTCAGCTACTTCCTTACTCATTCCCCCCCTCCAAACTCCCCAGGTGTCACTTGGCTTCTCAGACTCCCAGGTTTTCATCTGTAAAATATTTATATTACATACTTCACACAGGAATATTATGAAGAAATATGTTGCAAGCTAGAAAACATCATATAAATAGACTATCTCCTCCAATGAACCAAGCCAAACTGTTTTCTAGATTTGTGATGGTGAAATCTTTGTGAGTCAGATCCTTTTTTCTCCTCCCCTCAGTTTTTTTCAGTTCCATGAATCCCTGGTTAATCTAATTCATTCAAGGCAAGGTAGGAGGTGTGTGTGCGGGTGGGTGGGGGGTGGGGATGGCACATTTTGGCCGAGAAAAAGGTTTTTTGCAGGATCCTAAAGGTAATTAGTGAGTCCCTGGTTCACTTATCATAAGGATATCAGAATCCTGCTAAACCCTTTGGAAATCCATCCTTTAAACCTTTTAAAAACCCTATTTTGGCTGGGAAGGCACCCACAAGTACAAAGAATTTCTTACTATGTGTGCGTGTGTATATATTCACACACACATGCACACACACACACACACACACACACACACAATCTAAAAAACATCCCTTTCTGGGAAGACTTACATGACTTGATTCAGAACAAAGTGAACAGTCAAGAGAACAATTCACACAAGGACAATAATATTGTAAAGACAAACAGTTCCAAAAGATTTAGGAACCCTGATCAATTCAATGACAAATCATAATTCCAGAAAACTCATGATCAAACATGTTACTGACCTTCTGAGAGAAAGAGAATGAAAAGGGGGATAAGCTTGGAGTTCATATTGAAGGTTTTGATTTTTTTTTTTTTTTAGATTTTTCAAGGCAATAGGGTTAAGTGGCTTGCCCAAGGCCACACAGCTAGGTGATTATTAAGTGTCTGAGGTGAAATTTGAACCCAGGTACTCCTGACTCCAAGGCTGGTGCTCTATCTACTGTGCCACCTAGCCGCCCCCCCCTTTTTTTTCAATAGACAATGCAGGAATATTTTTTTGCTTGACTATATATGTTTGTAACAAGAATTTTGTTTTTCTTATAGTGCTGAGTGGGGGAGAGAGAGAGAGGGTTGACTTTTTGGGTTGAAATTTTTAATTTGAAAAAAGAAAGAAGAAAAAAAGAGAAACCTTCAGCTTCACTGGGTCAGTGGTTATTTCACCATTTTAGTATATGTTTTGGCTAACCAAGGTTACCCTAGGGGAAAGAGGGAATACATTCTTTAGGCTGGGATTTCCAGAAGTTCTAGGACTAAGGAAAGTATTCTACCCTATGAGGCTGGAGCTGGCACTCTGGTATGTGGGTACAATTCTTAGCATGAATGAATCAAATTAAAATTAAATGGGGGATTGATAGAACCTGCATTTATGAAGTTAGTTTTGGCAGTTGTCTCATGCAAAGTCATCCTTAGGGAGAAACAGGGTGATAATGGCACTAGGGAGACTTGAACTAATGGGCAGTGATTTAGTGAAGCAGCTGCAGGAGGAAGGAGAGGGAAGAATCCCCCACTGTTACCCACTACCTATGCTTAGAGCCTCCCTTCTTCTATACACTCCAGTTCTCAGGACTTACTTTTGTGAACTCTTTCAAGGCTGTCCCTGATGATCAATGGAAACTGATTTTACTTTGCATTTTAAAAATTCATAGAGTGGGGTATGGTATGCATGTGATGATTTTCTAGCTCATGTACCTAAGTCTCCAAAGGCTATCCCCTTGCACACACCCCTAAAGACAACCCCAGGCTCAGCAACCCAATTCACTCAATAAGTACTAACATCCAGGGGATATGCCAACAAAATGTCATCACTCAAAGCCAAGATCACCAAGGGGAGCCTGTGGGCTGGAAGCCAGTCCAGGACAAAGTAGGAAGAAAGAGAAGAGGCTCTTTCCTGAAGACAGCCAAAACATCCCCAATTGAATGTATTGCTGACAGTACTCAGGGGTGAATGCCAGACAGTAGAGCCACCCATGAACTGCCATCACAGGCTCTCTAGAAGAAAGCCATCTTTGCCCTGACAGGTCATCAATGGGAAAGTTCCCTCACAGCCAGTGATCACACTGGAGCTATATGGGTTCATCCAGATAGTTATACTAGATACTTAATAAATGTTGAATTGAATTGACCTCCCTTGTTAATTCACATAGCCCCAAATCACCAGTGCCATTCCAGGAGAAATTCATGTAAGACAGAAACCTATGTAAGCCGACAGCTGGCTAAGAATCATGAGTGGCAATATGAATTTACTCATTACGTGGATATTTGAGGGTACTGCACCTTCTATTGTGTGGCTGGATCTGGAGCCACTGCCATCAAATTCCTCCCATAATTTCTTAGTAAGAACCTGAAGTTGAGAAGTTTCTGCTGACAAAAGGACCCCAACCTTCTATAATAGAAAGCAATTGAGAAAGAATGGAATTGGAAGTATATCTACCTATTTCCTTGTCAACAGATGAATTCCTTATCTGACAAGCTCCACTGGTGGGGGTGGGGAGAGCCCTGAGGATGGGGGCTGCATACTGACCCCCAGTGTGTAAGAATTCCTAGGCTACCCATTGTCAGGATTCATTCATGCCAGCTCCTGACTCAGGTAATCCCTGACAGGACATTGTCCAGGATGTAGCAGTCATTGACCCTCTGACACAGTCATAATTCTCTGGTTGTTTTGTGTGTTCTCAGTCTAAGAATTCAAGTAGCTTACAGACACAAAATAAGACTTTTCTCTGAGACACAAAATACAAGGAAACACAACCCAGCAAAGTTTCCCATGAAGCCAGGCTATCCAGATCTATATTGTCTATAACAAAGAGATTTAACCTGCTTCTCTCTCTCTGCTCTTCCTTCTTGACTGACGACCAACTGCTCTGCCTTTTTATTTTATGTGGTAATAAAGAAGACAGGTGTCCCATTGTTGGCTGGACTATGATAGCCTGGAATTGGAGTTCTCCATTTGATTTCTTATGGTTTGTACCACATGTATAGCTCATACGGTAGAAAGGGGCAACAAAACATCTATGTCACTGATGCTTAAATTCTACCATTAGCATTCCTTTGGGTAAAGTCCTCCTCCCCCCTTCAGTTCTTTTAAAATGAAAATTACTGGGGGATGATGAGTTTGTCAAATCTACTTTTTTTTTTTCAGGTGATCAAGAATGAGGATGAGAGTGTTGATGAATGTTGAAAGAAGGGGAGAGAATGAAGATAAACTTTATCTATTCCTCAGTTTTGCTGAGGCTCCATTCTATGGTTGAGGAGAAGCTTCTAATCCCATCAGAGAGGAAGTTGTGGAACTAAGGCTAAAGAATGAAAAGGATTAGGGTTCTATTTAGGTTGACCTCTGAGGTTCCTTCCAGTTTAGAGGTTCTCTGACTGAAGGTAAGAGGGTCTAGGGAAAGGACAAGAACTAAAAGTTGTCTGTGAGAAGAATAAAGTCTGGGACATTAAAATAAAACAATGCTAAGAAAAGAGGTCAGGGGAAACTAAAGGGGAACTGGATCTGTTAATAGTTCTGAGGGTCCAGGATCAGAACAAGTGAATATCTGGAAGGAGAGGAAAACCAATGTGCTATTTACAGGGTTCAAGAGGTCAGGGTGGGCCAAGAAGCCCCCTGAAATGGTGCCCATTTACCCCTCCACCTCCCCACACACCCCTCTCCCTCCCATGGTTCCCAAAGTGGTATGAAGAAGGGCAAAAAGAAATCCTGGCCCCATAGTCCCTTACCTGTATCACTGGCACATGCGTAGTGGTAGGTTTGGGGGCATCCTTTGTGGCAGCAGCCAAGGGTGGCACCTACTTGCTGGCAGCTGGAACATCTCTTTACATCCATGAAAGAGGGGGAGCAGTAAAGAGGAAAAAAGATAAGGAATTCAGTGACACTCAGAAATCCAAATTTCCTGGTGGGTCAATTATCTGATCAACCAAACAGACTCTCTGGGACAGCTTTTTGTTTTCCTGGAAAATTTTCTTTCTCCAAAATGAACAAAGTGAAACCTGTATTCAAATCCTTCCTTTGACACTTACCTAAATGTAAGGCCATGAAACAAGTTTCAATTTCTGAGTCTTAGTTTCCCTATCTATAAAATGGGAATAATAATGCTTGTAGGTAGTTCCTTCACAGGGAGGTTGTAAAGTTCAAATGAAATGATGAAGGAAAAATACTTTTCAATCTTTGAAGTACTCATTATAATTTAAAGAAGCAAATCTGGATAACTCTGGGAGATAATCTTTCCAAATTATTCAAAAGTTCAGAAGACCAGACCTCAGGATAAGGTTTCTGAGTGGCTGAGATCTTTGATGCTCCCTCTCATCCCCTCAAAAGTTCCATCAGTCCAAGGTCCCCTGCAGTCAGCCACGAGGCAGCTGTCCTTGGGGAACACATGATACTCTCTATGGTCACTCCCTTTGGCCACATATTTGTCCCAAATCACTAGGGCCTGGTTGTTTCCCTCCCCGCTTCTTCCAATGCCTCATTCCTGAGTGAATGACTTTCTTCTCTGGCCTGTATTTTCAAAATTGTCCTGGTAGATTTCTAGGAAGGCACTAATTCATCCTGAATTTAACCTATCCTTCAGGTTTGAAGAAGCTGGGCCCTTCCCTTTTGTCCTGGGACCAAAGTCCATGCTCAGAGCTCCCCACCCACCCACCCAGAGTAAGCCATAGCAAGTCTCAGATGTTTACTGCTGAAACAAGTGCACCTCCCTGAAGAAGGCTTTATTTATCAAGAGAACCAGAGCCCTGCGGATGTCCAGAGGAAGGACAACGCCCCCCCCCCCCAAGCCCTCATCATACTCCCTCCAGAGAGATGGCTAATTGCCAGTGAAACAGCTCCTTATCCTGGGGCTGCTTACTCATACATCTGGATGACTGTCCACCTGACGTGGGTCTCTGGGGCATTAATCTCTCTCTCTCTCCTCCCTCTCTGTGCTTTCTCCCATCTCCTGACACTGTCTGGGACACAGCCTGCGTCATCGGGAAGGAATAGGGTATCTAATTGGGAATTAGCGAGAGTGCAGTCACAATCATCTAGGCAGTTTGGCTGCCTAGATGGAGCTCTTGGCTGGCGGTGGACTCTGTTTCCTCCTTTGTGATAATGGCCCCAAATCTGAGTGGGCTGACTTCCCCAAGCTGGCCAGACCATCTTCAAGAGGTCAGGGCAGAACACATCATTCCCAAGATTCCAAAGCTATGGTTCCTGAATCCTATGGCAAAATACTCCCTCTATAAAAATGATTTTGATTTAAGGGCAGATTGTGAAAACATCATGTCAGTGTTAACACTGCAAATATGATGTGTTTGAAGGCTACACAGTATAAATTCAAATGTCCTGGGGGGGGGGGAGAAATAATGTAACCAGATAAGGTGTATTCTATCCAAGTCAGTACACACACACATACATAGACATATGTATATATAAGATGGGGTTTGTGCCAGTGGAGTACCAGCTGACTCCATGAGGAGAGGAAGTTACTATTGGTACAGCAGTTTAGGCCAGAAACCAATGGGGAAAAGCCTGGAGACCCAACCATAAAAGGGTCTCATTCTCCTAGAGACTAAAAGGAGTTGGAGGAAAGAACTGTAACCTCTTCTGCTGAAACTCAATAACCCAAAAGATCTTGGAACTGATGGGATTGTTTTAGTATTTTATATTTCTGTAAAGGGGACTGACGGAAAGCTGCATTTTAGGTGGAATTCAACTCAAGACAGTGAAATGTGAAGACCAAGCTAATCTTAATACAGTCACTGATTCCCTCTGTAACTTTGGCCAAGCCACTTTATTTCATGTTTCTGGGGAGGGGTGGCATGAGCTCAGGTCACTCAATGTCTCTGGACTTGTCTCTTCATTTTTTAAAATGGGAGAGAAGGGCTGGATTTGATCTCTAAGGGTCTTTCCTGCTCAAAATCCATGAACTTGAAATATCCTCTAAGATATCTTCCAGTTCTAATACTCTGCGAATCTATTATTACATGGAGAATGATCCTTAAGATTTCCCCAACTTGAAGCAAAGTTGTGCTGTGCACTTGACCTGGTGACTGATGGACTGTGGGGAGAGATGCAGTCCAGGGATGTGGGCTTTGACTGAGACCACTCATAAGTGGTGACAACCTATTTATTGTTCGTCTGAAATGTACCAGTCACTGAGAAGAGATGATACTGTCCTGTTTGGTGACATCTCCCTCCTCAGAAAGGTACACAAAAAGCAGAGTGAGCCCGGGGCTGTAAAGTGGTTGCCCACCTGCCCAACAGTCAGTGAATCTTTCTGGGAAACAAGCTGTCTAGGCATATCTGAAAGGCAGATGGTGCACCATTGTCCTTGCCCATGATGAAAAAGTAATCGAGGCCTTTAGCATGGGACAGACCCGTTCCTAGTGTCACCTTTCCAAAGAAAAAGGGAGAAAGGAGAAAAACAGTGGGTTCAGTACAGTTGGCTCCTTGGCAAAAGGTAATTAAATAAAAATAGTCCTGGGGAAAACCTGGAACTGGGGTATATTCAAAGTATTACCAGCCCATGTCTGTCAGCTCTTTCCCCAGGGCATCATCCAGGGAATCCAGCTGAGGCTGCACCAGTCTTTGTTGTTCAGCAGGCTCTTTAGATCCTGCCCAAGCCACCTGGAGTGAGGACACTGGTTCAGTGGGGGGGGGGGGGGGGGGGGAGATTTGGTTCACAGGTAAGCATCCTCTTGGCATCTTAACAAGAAACCATTCCTAAAGAGAGGTTGTTCTTGACCTACTAGCTCTCTCCTTCCTGTGCCAACCCCAGCTCAGACCAGATCTTTCTTTTGAGGGATGAGGGCAAGCCAGAAAATGGGAAAGAAAAATGCTCATTTACATGTGACCTGACTCCCAAGAAGAGAGGGCAGAATCTGATGCTGGGTAGGAAGGTTACAACTTTGGAACTATGGGGAGATGAGAAAGTCCCCACATTTTAATTTCCAGAGGGAAGAGACCAAGGCAGAATCAAATATGAAAGAGATAGTGGGTAAGAAGAGCAGAAGGAGAAATGGACAAACAATTAGAGAGCTGAGGAACATGAGAGAAGGATGAGTTGGGGGAGCCATCCCTCAGCATCATATCTCTGCCCATGCTGTCTTTTCCAAATTAGACTGCAAACTTCTTGAAGAGAAAGGCCGAGTCTCATTCAGTTTCATATCTCTTAAAGCCCTTGGAATAGAAATGCACATAGCAGGCTTTTGACCAAAAAAAAAAAAAAAAAATTTTTTTTTTTGCTAAATTGAATAACTGACAAGAGTAAGAGAAGGAGTGGGCTGGCTACATAAAAATCCAATCACCTTTTTTCTTTCTCTCATCATGAATAAGGCAGGGAATATTTTTTAACTCTTTATCTGTCCTGAAAACCAAATTCCTCCCTTCTACTAACTCATAGACAGGCCCTTGCCACCTACAGACCAAAACATAATGGAGCCAGTCACGTCAGTCTCTTCCACAAATACACCAGTGCCTGTCCTTTAGCTGAGCAGCTGGCCCAACTGTCTCTTGGTGTTTGGGTAGGATGTGGGGGTGTTGGATGCTGCTCCTGAGAGGGTCTTAAGTTATATAGGGCAGTACATGTTGCAACAAAACCAAAATGACTCATGTTTTCCCTTTGGCCTTATCATTGGTACCATGACAGCATTAATTTTGATTGGCCCTTTAAGGGCTATTACAATAAAAGAGTATGACCTCATTTATATGACCCCTTCCTGCTATATCAATATCTCCAATGGATAAGAAAGGTCCTCAGACTGGCTGTGTCTACTTAAATTTAGTGCCGGATAAAAAAGAGTTCCTGAAAGCTCCCTGATGTTGGGTAGAGGTAGGGTGGGATAAGGGCTTGAGAGAGCAATCTGATGGTTTTTATTTTAAAGGTGAGGGACATCGAGGCAAGAGGAAGTATATCATGTTGCAAGGAGAAGCAAAACTGGGAGAGTATCGGGCAATGTGAATTTAATTAGCCAGGTGACATTACCATTCTTAGTCTCAGTTTCTTCCTGTGTAAAATGAGGCGATTGGACTGAATGAGCTAAAGCCATTCCTTTACTTCTACTAGTCTTGGGTTCCAAGTGAACTGGTGGGACAAGGAAACGCTCAACACAGGCTGAGTCAAAGACAGAACAAGAACCCCTGGTCTGTGAATGACTCAGTCCCAGGCTCCTGTAACAAGGCCATACCCCCTGAGTCTAGGCAAGGAGCACAGTGATGGGAATGGAAGCTGGAGAAATGCTCTTTCAGAGGCCAACATCATGGTCTAGGGAGGAAATCCTAAGACTGTGATCAACTCCCCTGGGGAAGAGCCCAAGCCCTGAAAGGAGAAACCTTCTTCTTCTTCTTCTTCTTCTTCTTCTTCCTCTTCTTCCTCTCCTAGCCACCTCCTCCAGAGAGAAAGGGCCTGACCTTGGTGGGTCTGAAGCTAACTCTCCCACTTCCATGACTCTGCTAACATCAACTCCTCTTCACTTTCTTCTGTCTTTGTAATAGCATAACTCCCCTATTGCCCAACTCATGCCAAAAAACTGGTTAATGTCGGTCAGGAGAACAAGCTGCTTTGCAGGTTTACCAAGAGAACTTTCTATGGGTGTCCCGGGGCTCCCCGGGGTGTCCTTCTGAGTCCTACAGAGTGTCTTCCTGTCCTCCAGTGTTTAAGATCTTCACAGAGCCTGGCAGGTTACTCTTGGGGGCTTCAGCTCCCTGCTCACTCTCTCTCTCTCGGGAAGGTGAGGCCCTGAGCCAGGGGGTGCTTGCCCAGCTGGGAGGCCCCCACCGCCCAGCACCCAGTCCCCGCAGCGCCCTCCACGGCCCGTCGGGGGGCGCGGGCACATCTTACCACATCTGAGGCTGTCTTCATCGCCTCCTGCAGGCCGAAGAGCTTCCCGGCCACCAGGTAAACGCCGGCGGTCCATATGGCGCAGCCCTCATGCACCCAGTGCTCCTGCGTGTCCCCGCTGGGCTCCGGCGGCGGCGGCGGCGCCGCTTCGCCCTTGCCGCACTCGTGCTTCCTCGGCTTGTCGGCCTCCTCCTCCTCCGTCCTCTGCTCGTCGCAGCAGTAGCAGCTCTGCAGCCTCCGGTAGAGGCCTCGGGAACTGGACCTCAGGGCGCTGGGCTTGGCGGCGTCGGCGGCGGCGTCCAGCCTGGGGGGCTTGGCGGCGCCGGCGGCGGCCGGGCAATGGCTCTCCGGGCCTCGGAGTGTTCTGTCCAGGGGCGGCGCGGCCTCCTCCCCCGGCCCCTGCAGCCTCACCTTCTCCTTGAGCCTGGACTTCTTTTTGGGCAGGCAGTCCTCGGGGTAGTAGGGCCCGCAGAGGTCCCCCAGGTCCTTGTAGTTGGCAGGGTTCTGGCAGAGGCAGCAGACCAGGCAGGCTGCGCTCAGGGTCTTGGAGACCACCGGCCCCAGGTGCATGGTGGACGAGAGGGGCAGCGCGGCCCGGGCCTGCAGGGAAGCCCCCCCTGGGAGGGTGGCTAGGGCGGAGGAGGAGGTGGTGGGAGAGGCAGCGGAGGAGGAGGAGGAGGAGGAGGAGGAAGAGGAGGAGGAGGAGGAGGAAGAGGAGGAGGAGGAGGAAGAGGAGGAGGAGGAGGAGGAGGAGGAGGAGGAGGGGGAAGGCTTCTCCTTTCGGGGCTTGGGCTCGTCCCCGGGGGAGTTGACCACAGTGCAGGTGGTAGTGAACTCGTCCTTCTTCTCCACCCGCACGTAGGGGGAGAAGGGCGGCGCCCTGCTGTCGGGCCGCAGCCTCTTGCAGGAGATGTACTTGAGCCTGATCTCGGGCTCGGCGGGGTCCGGGGGCGGCGCGTGCTGCGGCTGCCGGCGCCGTTTGGCCCTGCTCTTGCACGGGGAGGCCACGCTCTTGGCCTTGCCCCGAGTCAGCCTTTTGCGCTGCCGTTTGGAGTAGCCGCCGTTGTACCCGGCCTGGCCGGCCGGCTGCTTCTGGGCCCGGGTCTGCGGCTGCGGGGCCCTGCCCTCGGGGGGCTCCGGGCCCTTGTCCTCCGCGCCGGGCTTCTGGCCTCCGCCCCCTTCCCCGTCCTCCCCGCCGGCGGCCGCCCGGTCCCGGGGGGCCAGCAGCAGGCCCGGCGCCAGGTGGGCTCGCTTGTCCAGGGGCAGCTTGGCCAGGCCCAGGGCGGCCGCCTTGCCCTTTCGGCTCCGCTTCTTGGCCGCCAGGCCCGCGCTCTTCGCGCCATCCCCCGCGCCGCCGGGCTGCGGCTGAGGCGGCGGCGGCGGCGGCGGCGTCCCCGGGGCCGGGCAGGCCTCGGCCCCGAAGCAGTCGGGGGGCGGCTTCTTAGCGCTCATGAGCTTCCCCTTGAAGGCCCTGCCGTTGGGGTTCCTGCATAGCGGCTCCGGCCCGGGGGCCGCGCCGGGGCCCGCCGCGGCCTTCTTCAGGGCCCGCTCCTTGTCCGGGAGGGCCGGGCTGAGGGGGCTGCCGTGGGCCGGGGCCACCACGGCCGCCGCCGCCGCCGCCGCCGCCGCCGCCGCCGCCGCCGCCGCCGCCGCCGCCGTGGCCGTTTTGCAGGCGAACTTCTTGAGGCTGGGAGAGGTGATCTTCTGCACGATGGCCTCCAGCTTGAGGCCTCGGCCCTTGCGCGGGGGCAGGACCTTGGTCTTCATGGCTCCCTGGAAGGCCGCCCGGGAGGTGATCTTGATGCAGACGTTGGGGGTCTCCGGGGGAGGGGCTTTCAGGGCGGGCTCACAGGCGCCCTTGGCGGCCTTGGCCTTTTTGGGGCTGGAGATCCTCTTGAAGAGGTTGGGGGGGGCCTCGGCCTTCTCCTCCTTGACGCCCCCCGCGCCGCCTCCGCTGCGCAGGATCAGGTTCCGCTTCTTGGCGGGAATCGGGGACATGAAGGTGGCCTTCCTCTTCAGGGAGTGCAGCTGGCGCTCGGGCAGCTTGCCCCCCACGCTAGACGCGGCTTTGGGGAGCTTCACCCGCCGGGTGGCTTTCCCCTCCTTCTGGGCCCCGCCGGGCATCTTGAAGCTGGGGGGTAGGTGGTTATTAGGCAGGAGCTTCTTGGCAGTTTTGCAGTTGGGCAGCCTCCCTTCCGAGGGCCGCCTCCTCTTGGGGTGGAAGAGCTCCTGGGCTTTGGTCCGAGACCGGAGAATCATGGACCTCTGGTCCTTGGCCGGGGTGTCTGGAGACTCGGCCTCCTTCATCTTGGGCCCCATGGAGCTGCTCTCTGGGGCCAGGCTGGGTACCGGCAGGGCTGCGGGGTCACTGGGGCTGGAGGCCACCTTAGGGGACAGCTTGCCCGCTCTCTTTCCGGACTTGAAACTGGCTCTCTGTTTCGCCCCCAGCTTCTCCGGTTGGGAGGACGCCCCGGTGAGGCTCGGCGGATGGGAGCCGGGGGTCCGGGGCTCGTTGAGGGCGGTGAAGGAGCGGGTGCACATCCTGGGCAGCCCTTCGGCCGCGACCCTCCCGGCAGGCCCTAGCTGGCCGGGCCCGCTGGCCCCTTCGGTGTGTCCCTGGGGCTGTCCGGGGCAGGGCTCGGGCAAGGAAAGGTCCTTGGGCAGGTCGGGGGCTTTGCAGCCAGACTCCTCTCCCTCCGGCAGCCCCCTCTGAACTCGCCGGCTCCGCAGGCTCTTCCCTCGAGGCATCGGCCCTTTCTTGGCCAGAGTGTTCTCAGGCAGTGCCGGCTTGTTGAGCTTGCCGGGCAGAGGGGCGCTGGGGGCTATATTCTCGGCCGGCGCACTCTCGCTTTCCGCCGCCCCTTCCTCCGGCTTCATGTGAGACAGGGAGGACTCAAACCAGCTCTTCACCTTGGACTCTGT